>NW_006922120.1:1005069-1016431 GCF_000298275.1 Orycteropus afer afer
CTGGTGGGTTTGAACCACCAGCCTTCTGGTTAGCAGTCAAATGCCTTAGGCACTACACCTTATTCATTGTCCAGCTTTCACATATATATGAGGCAACTGAAAATGCCATGACTTGGGTTAGGTGCACTTTAGTTTTCAAAGTGACATTTTTGCTTCTTAACATTTTAAAGAGGTCTTTTGCAGCAGATTTGCCTAGTGCAATATGACATCTGATTTCTTAACTGCTGCTTTCATGGGTATTGATTGTCGAGCCAAGTAAAATGAAATCCCTGACAACATCAATCTTTTCTCCATTTATCGTGATGTTGCTTATTGGTCAAGTTGTGAGGATTTTTGTTTTCTTTATGTGAAATGTAATCCATACTGAAGCCTGAAGTCTTTGATGTTCATCAGTAAGTGCTTCGAGTCATGTTCATTTTCAGGAAGAGTGTGTCATGTTCATATCAGAGGTTGTTAATGAGTCTTTGTTCAATCATGATGCTACAGTCTTCTTCATATATTTCTGCCTGTGGATTATTTGTTCAGATACAGATTAAATAAGTATGGTGAAAGGATACAACCCTGATGCACATACAGATTAAGTAAGTATGGTGAAAGGCTACAACCCTGATTTTAAACCATGCAGTATACCCTAATTCTACCACTCATCTGTCAGTTTGTCACACTGTGATGGCTTGTGTATTGCTGTGAGGGTCGAGGATATTCCACCAGCAGTTCAAATACCTGCAGGGTCACCCATGGTGCACAGGTTTCAGCAGAGCTGCCAGACTGAGACAGACTGGGAAGAAGGAAGGGGACATCCACTTCTCAAAAACTTGGCCCACGAAAACCTTATGAATAGCAGTGAAACACAATAATACTGTTGTTGCTGTTGTTGTTGTTATGGACCCGACTCATAGTGACTCCTCTTTGGGTTTCCGAGGCAGTATCACTTCGGAAGTAGATTGCCCCATCTTCCTTCCAAGGAGTGGCTGGTGGGTTTGAACCACCAGCCTTCTGGTCAGCAGTCAAGTGTTTTAGGCACTTGGCTACCACAGCTCCAATAATACTAGAAGACATTAATACACTACTTTCAATGAAGGACAGAACCAGAAAGAAACTTAACAAAGACACAGAAGATGTAAACAGCACAATCAAACAACTACACCTCAGAGAATATATGAAACATTCCCCCCAATAACAGCATAATATACATTCTTTCCAGTGCATATGGAACATTTGCCAGAATACACCATATGTTAGGCCACAATAAATTTAAAAGTCTTGAAATACCACAAAGCATCTACTCAGATCATAATGCTATAAAATTAGAAATAAATAAGGGAAAAAAATAAACACATGGGAACAAAATAACACTTTTGTTAAAAACTATCGGGTGGAAGAAAAAACAAAAAATGAATACAAAAAATTCTTTCAATCAAATGACTAGGAAAACACAGCACTCCAATCTTTATGATGCAGCCAAAGGAATGCTCACAGGACAATTTATAGCAATAAATGCACACATCAAAAAAGAAGAGGTAACCAAAATCAAGACCTTTATCCAACATCTTTAACACTAGAAAAATAACTGGAATCTGACTCATAGTGACCACTCCTTGGCTTTCTGAGGTGTATCTCTAGATTGCCTGGTCTTCCTTCCAATAAGTGGATGATGAGTTTGAACCACCAGCCTTCTGGTTAGCAATTAAATGCCTTAGGCAGTATGCCACCAGGGATCCTAGAAAAATGGAGAAAAAATACCTATAGTCATAGAAGAAAGGAAATAATAAAAGACTCAAGCAGAAATAAATGGAACAGAAAATAGAAAAACAAGAAAGAATCAACACTACAAGTTGGTTCTTCGAAAGGATCAATAAAATTGACAAATGACTGGCAAATTTAAAAGAAAAAGAAGATGCAAATACCATGAATAAGAAATGAAATAGGTGATATCACAACAGAGCCAACTGAAATAAATAACGTAACACTATGAGGAAATGTACTCCAATGAATTTTAAATATAGAAAAAAATGTTAAAACTTCCAGAAACACACTACCTACACAAACTAACAAAATCTGAGGCAAATATCTCAACAGACCCATCACAAAAGAAAAAACTGAATACATCATAAAAAACTTCCCCCAACCCCCCAAAAAAATTCTGGCCCATATAACTTCTGTGAATTCCACCAAACATTCAGAGAAGAGCTGACACCAACTCTACTTAACCTATACCAGAACACAGAAAAGGATGCAACACTTCGGAATTCATTCTACAATGGAAGTATAACCATGATACCAAAACCAGGCAAAGACTCCACTAAAAAAGGAAATTATACACCAATATCCCTCATAAATATAGATGCAAAAAATCTCAACAAAATCATAGCCAATAGAAACCAACAACATATCTACTGAATAATACATCATGACCAAGGGAGATTCACACCAGGTATGCAAGGATGGTTTAAAATTAGAAAAACAATGAACTTAATCTACTACATATATTTTTTTAAAAAATAAATTTAAAAAAAAGGAAAAGAAATACATGCTTATATCAATTAATGCAGAAAAGCATTTGGCAACATCCAGCACCAGTTCTTGATTTTAAAAAAATAAAAAAGGAAGATGGAGGACTAGGCAGACAAAGCAACACAGACCGTCTTCAACAAAGAAAAGAAAAGAAAACCAATTGACAGAGAAGCTTTGAAAGAACTATCCATAAGTGGATTGTTGTTGTTGTTATGTGCCGTCGAGTCAAACCCAACTCATAGCGACCCCTCCTTGGGTTTCCGAGGCAGTATCACTACGGAAGTAGGATTGCCCAACCTTCCTTCCGAGGAGTGGCTGGTGGGTTTGAACCGCCAGCCGTCTGGTTAGCAGGCAAGTGTCTTAGCCACTATGCTACCAGAGCTCTCAACTAATGGAAAACCTAAACAAAAACAGTGAGTATGCAGACGGTCAGAGCTGCAGAATGTTAGCTACTCTGATGGGACCAGTAGCCTGAATATTTCCAAGTGGTGTTGAGACCTGAGAATTGACTTAAAGATCAGCCCTCGGTACCAAGGGTTGCAGGGAAGACTACACTGGTGGCCAATGACTAGGAAGGAAAACAGCAAGGAGTGAGACAACCTGAGTTGTTGACTTTCTGCTGTTCGGAGAGTGCAGCCATTTTGGATATTTAAAGTGCCTGAGTGTGCAGCCATTTAGAATGTTTACAAGAAGCGGCCATTCAGGATATTTAAAGTGACCAAGAGTGCAGCCATTTTGAATTATTACAAGTGGCAACCATTTTGGATTTTGAAGTAATAGCATCCTCATTTGGATGCCAGAGACCTAAGAACAGGCTCGGTTTGCCAAGGTTGGCAGGGACATACAAGAGGCTGACAATAAGAAAGGAGACAGGTAGTGAGTGTACAAGTGCTGTCCACAAGTGAATAGAGGAGCACAGCACAGTACCCTGTTTGAGTAGATAACATACAAACAAAACAAAGAAAACGAAACTCGTGGGCAAGTTGCTCCAACATATGAGCCCAATTAAATATAAACATAAAAATGTCACAATGCCTCAGAGACAACAGAGCATCACAGTCCACACAAAGAAGCAAAATAAAGCAGGAGAAACAAGGGACCAGGATACAGACCCAAAACACATTCCTGAGGAAGACACAGCACTGGAACTCTCTGATAAGGAATTCAAAAGAATTATATTTAGGTATCTTCAACAAATTGAGAGACAGATCAAGGAAAACACACAGCAAACCCTAGAACAATTTCAAAAGAAAATACAAGAATAAAATGACAAAATAAATGAAAAATAAGAAATGATACCAAATCTACACACAGAAATCCAGAAGATTAATACTAACTTTTCAGAAATAGGTAAGATATTGAATGTACAAAGGAGCAGAATTGAATCAATGGAAGACAGAATTAGTGAGATCGAAGGTAAATACCTGAACACTTCTTTGGAAAGGGATAAATCAGAGAAAAGATCAAAACAAAATAAAGAAACCCTAAGGTTCATGTGAGACAGCATCAAAAGGAATAACCTACGTGTCATCAGAATTCCAGAACAGGAAGAGACAAATAAAACCACAGAGAAAATTGTCAAAGATTTGTTGATAAAGAATTTTCCTGGTATGATGAAACATGAGAATATATCCATTCAGAAAGTCCAACGAACCCCAAACAGGATAGACCCCAAAAGATAATCACCCAGACATATCATCATCAAATTCACCAAAACCAAAGACAAAGAAAGAATTATAAGAGCAGCACAGGAAAAATGAAAAGTTACCTACAAGGGGTAACCAATAAGTCTAAATCTGTTGGATTTCTCAACAGAAACCATGCAGGCAAGAAGACAATGGGATGGTACATATAAAACACTGAAAGAGAAAAATTTCCCACCAAGGATTATATTGTTGTGGTTCTCGTTATGTGCTGTCATGTCAGACCCAACTCATAGTGATCCCTCCTTGGGTGTCCCTCAAATATGATGGTGAAATTAGGACATTTCCAGATAAGCAGAAATTAAAGGACTTTGTTAAAACCAGACCAACCTTATAAGAAATGCCAAAGGTAGCCCTTTGGACAGAGAAGCAACAACAGCCAACAACAACTGACATGATGATGTAACCCAGAAACCAATCCAGCTATGGAAGTATCCAAAGTAAAGAAGCCTACAAGATTGTAAATACGGAACCAGAGACATCAATTGACAAAAGAGGACAACTACAAACCAAAAAGAGGGAAAAAAACTCTGTAGTTACTTAATTTCTAGATGGTAGGGAAGTCAAGACAACTACAAGATAGAGGGACTTTTCTAAACTTGGGAAGAAAACTATAAATCACAGGGTAACCTCAATGAAAAATGATAAACCTTCACATCAAAATAAAAAAGAGGACCAGCATAAATATTCAGCAAATACTAAAACAATAGCAATGAAAGAAGTGATAACACGATTCATAAACAAAACGAGCTCAGCATAGAAAATTACATGGAACAAAGAAATCAACACCACAAAAAAGCACATAACAAAAATGACAGCAACAAATTCATATTTGATGATAATTACATATCTGGCAAGAGACACATCTCTAAGATTTATGGAAAACTCTAACACCTCAACACCAAAGGAATTAATAATCCAATTGAAAAATGGGCAGGAGACATGCATAGACACTTCACCAAGGAGGATATTCAGGTAGCCAGATAATACATGAAGAGATGCTCACAATCATTGGCCATCAGAGAGATGTAAATCAAAACAACAATGAGATATTGTCTCACCCCAGCACTGATGGCAAGGTTCAACAAGACAGAAAGTAACAAATGCTGGTGGGGATGTGGAGAGATTGGGACCCTCATCTACTGCTGGTGGGACTGTGAAGTGATATAATCACTGTGGAAAGCAGTATGGCAATTCCTTAGAAACTTGGAATTGGAGATACCATTTGACCCAGCAATCCCATTACTAGGTATGTATCCTAGAGAGGTCAGAGCAAGGACAGGAACAGATATATGCATGCTCATGTTCATCACAGCATTATTTACAATAGGAAAAAGATGGAAACAACCTACATGCCCATCAGAAGAAGAGTGGATGAACAAACTATGGTACATACACATACTAGAAAGCTGTGTAGCACTAAAGAATAATGTAGAGTCTGCAAAACACTGTATAATATGGATGAACTTGGAGGACATTATGCTGAGTGAAATAAGGCAATCACAGAAGGACAAATATAGTATTAGTTTGTTGTGTGGAGGGTCAAGGAAAGGTTTATATATGAGGGAAACTTTCTTTGTTGGTTGCCAAGAGTGGAAGGGGAGGGGAGGGAACACTGAAAAAAAAAAATGCATTGACCCATGTCACTTTAGTTTTGTGTATTTCACTGTATATAAATCATATTTCAATAAAATTCATTTAAAAATGTTCAGCAAAATTGGAATCAAAGAGTAATTCTTCACCATAATTAAAGCACATACACAAAATCAACAGCCAATGTTATTCTCAATGGACAGAGACTGAAAACATTCATCTTGCGAACAGGAACTGGACAAAGATGTCCTTTATTATCACTCCTATTCAATATTGTGGTTTGGAAGGAAGGTTGGGTAATCTACTTCCATAGTGATACTGCCTCGGAAACCCAAGGAGGGGTCGCTATGAGTTGGGTCCAACTCAATGGCACACAACAGCAACAACAGCAACATTCAATACTGTGGTAGTTGAGGTTCTATGTCAACTTTGCTGGGCCTGGTTGACTGCCTGGGAAGCTGGATATAGTTATTTCCCATGGTGAGATTGGTAATTAACTCCACGGTGGAATCTGGTGGAGAAGCTGAGTAGTTGCTTTAGGGATGTGGGCTGCTACCAGTGTATATAAGAACCAGATTTGAGGAAGGTCTCCAGCTTTTTGGCATGCTTGAACCCTGCATGTAGCCAAGTCGTTGTTCAATAGCCTGCTATGCCCTGCCAATCTTGGGACTTTTTCAGGACTTGAATCAATGGCCTGCCACATGCTTTGGTACTATCAGGACTGTGCCATTTTATGTTGACCTTGGGCTTTTCAGCCTCAGCAGCCAGCAGCTGTCTGAGTGAAGAAAAGCCTCCAGCTTCAGTGGGCCAGGAGCAACAGGCAGAGTTGAAGCCCAAGGTTGAGAGGCTGTCACATAGTCCCTAGTGCATGGCATTTTGAACTCAGCCTTCTGGCCTCCCAAACTGTAAGAGAATAAACTCCTTTTTGTCCAAGCCATTTCCATTTGTGGTATATTCCTGTCAGAGCGGCACTAGGTAACCAAATCAAAACACATATTGTATCAGATATCCTAGTCAGAGTAACAAGGTAAGGAATAGAAACAAAAGGCATTAAAATGGGCAAATACAAAGTCAAATTACCTCTATTTCCAGATGATATAATCCTATGCATAGAGAATGGAATAAATTCATCAAGAAAAATAATGGAACTAATGGAAGGAGTCAGCAAAATGGCAGGGCATAAGATCATGTCTATACTCAGGAGGGAAGGGGAAGGAATATCTTGGACTATTTGGGGGTCACATGTTGATTTGTGTGAGGGGAGGAATGGTATAGAAAGAGTCTGTAACCAGCAGGGTGACACTGGGGAAAGGAAAGACACCAATATATACATAAAAGATATAGACAATAGAGGCAAACACCATTATAGGCACAACACTGTAGTATCACTAGCACCAAATACCAGGCTACGTATTAACACATAGCTGATTAAAGAGCAGGTGGGGGTAGGCGAACAGGAATATACCCTAGACCAAGCAAAGATATGGCTGACGATAATCTTACATATGAGTTTGTGCTACAAAATTCTAACCAAAAAAAACCTCACTGCTGTTGAGTCGGACTGGACTTACAGTGATCCCTCCCTGGATTTCTGAGCCAGGATCACTATGGAAGTAGACTTCCATTTGAGGAGTGGCTGGTGAGTTTGAACCTACAGCCTTCTGGTTAGCAGTTAGCTGCTGTAGGCACTATGCCACCAGAGCTACTATGGATGTCACAAGAGACTCTGAAACTAGCTCTTGCCCAATATTCCTTCTGAAGAGTGGCTGGTGCATTTGAACCGCCAACCTTCTAAGTTAGTAATCAAATGCCTTAAGCACTATGCCACCAGAGCTCCTGCTACAAAATTAGCCACATACATTACAGAATCAACAGAAGACAGGGTAGGAGGAGATTTGCAGAGACAATCAAACATCTTGTGAGAGAATCACCAGGCCTAGGGACTTGGGACCATAGTCTCAGGGGACATCAGGCTCAACTGGCACACACAGTTCATAAAAATTTTATTCTACAACCTACTTTGGTGAGTAGCAAGTGGGGTCTTAAAAGCTTTCAAGCAGCCATCTAAGATGCAACTATTGGTCTCCCCTTGGCTGGAGAAAAGAAGAATGAAAAAAAAATCAGAGTCATCTGGAAACAATTAGCCCAAAGATAAGAAGGACTATGAGGAACTCAGCCTCTACAACCTGAGACCAGAAGAACTAGATGGTGCCCAGCTACCAATGCCAACTTCTCAGAAAGGGATTAAACTTGGGGATCCTGGATAGAGTGGGAAGAAAAATGTGGAATAAAATTCAAAAATACAAAAATGAGCAGAATTACTTGTTGGAGAGAGGCTGGTGGAACCCTCGAGACTATGGCCCTGGGTTACCCTTTCTGATAGTTGGAGCTGTGTATCAACTTGGCTGGACCACAATTCTGTGTGGTTTAAGCAATTGTGATGTAGGTTGTTCCGATGATGGGATCAGACGTATATGTTTTGAGCAGCCAATCTATTGAAAGGGTGTTTCCCTAGGGGTGTGGCCTGCCTCCAGTATATTTATGGACATCCTGGTAAAAGACACACTCTTCTGTGGATCGGGATTCTGTTGTGCTGCCTACAATTGTCCATGAGCGAACAATCCACCATTCAGCCTGGAGATCTTGGATTCATCATTTGTTGGACTCAATAGCCAGTACTGCCTATCAACCTTGAGCTTGTTAACCCCTGCAACTTCATGAGTCAGGAAAAGCCTCCAGCTTGATGTCTGATCCAAGATCTTTGGACTTGCCAGCTTCTTTAAGTGTGTGAGCCATTTTCCTAAGAAGAATTTCTCTTTCTCTCTCTATATATAAGCTTTACTGGTTTTGTTTCTCTAGAGAACCCAGTCTAACACACCCTTCGAGCCTAGAAATGGACTCATTTGCATGGATTGGCTCTCAGCCCAACAGTAGAAAGACCTACATGTAGAATACCTATCCCAGGGAAATTCACCCACCTACTCTAGGGAGATGCATCCCTTGGATCAAGCAGTCATGAGACATCAGAGGGGTAGCATTCACATATAAGGAAGGCTAGGCAGACAAGAAGGCCTGGATGAGGGGGGCACAAGGAGGGGATGGTCACAGGGAGGAGAGGAGAAAAGAATTTCTTATGGTTGGGGATGGTAATCAGGGCCCTAAAACCAGATGTGCATGAATTGTTAAATGTAAAACAAGTTTGCTATGTAAATTTGCATTCAAAGCAAAATTTACAAAAAAAAAAAAAAATCAGTCTATGCTAACAAAGAGAACCCTGTAAAGGAAATCAAGAAAACAATAGCATGTGCAATATATAACAGTCTTCCAAAAGATGAAGTACTTAGGAATAAATCTAACCAGAGACAAAAAATCTATACAAAGAAAACTACAAAACACAAATACAAGAAACCAGACTTCTGGAAAGATGGAGGAATAGGGAGAAAGACTGCACAGACCCTCTTGAAAAAAGAAAAGGGGAACCAATTAACACACACACAGAAGATAACCCTGGACCCCTGAGCCATGAAGGGAAGGATATAGAAGTGGACTAAACCCCAACTAGCAGAAGAATTTGCATGAAGATACAAAAAAAAGGAGACTTGCGGAGCTGCGGTCTGTCAGCAATCCTGAGCAAACCTGACAGCAAGGCACAGACAGCTTGGAGAGTGCCGAGTGGTGGTAGGGCCTAAGAATTAACCTAAAAATCAGCCCTGCTAGCCAGGGATTACATGGAAGACTGCTTTGGTGAATGGGGAATAAAACATGCAGCACCAGCGAAGAGGAAAGGGGACTGAGCTGTGGACTCTTACCTGTCCAGAGGGTGCTGCCATTATGAATGTTTACAAGCAGCTTGATCATTTTGGATATTTAAAGACACAGTGCTCTCCGAGATTCCAGGGACTTAAGAACAGGTAACCCCAAGGACACTCTGGACCTGAACAACTGAAAAGGCGTGATATTCCCCTTGTTACTCTTATACCCCCCCACATCCTTTGGCGAACGGAGGTGAGATCCATCCCTCACTCCAACCCACCTCTGGGCCCACAGGAAATCCATCCCAGTCTGTGTGCTCAGGCAGAGCCTGGGTGCCCTGCCCTACCCTCCCCCAATTTTTTTCTTTTTTAAAATCTCTTTTTTGTTCTGATTTTTAGTTTGCTTGTTTTTGTCTGTTTTAAAATTATTATTATTAATAATACATTTGTTCTTTTTACTATTTTCTTTGTTCTTCCCCTCCCAGGTCCTAGTTTTCAGCTTTTTCTTTTCCCTATTCATGGTTGCAAATTTTTTATTTCTTTTACTTTTTATTCTCAAAATTAACCCTGTTCCTTGTTTTTTTCTTTTTGCATGTTTCCCATTTTTTTTCTTCATTATTCTCCTTCTCTACCTTTTTTCTCTTATTGCCCTCTACCCAGATATTGCAGGTTTACTTGTTTTTTTCTTCTCCTTTTTCCCTTCTTTTTTGGTTACTGTTCCTGTGTGATTAAATGGTGTGTTTTATGTCGATGTGCTTTTAGGTTTTTGATGGTTATTCAATTGTAACTTTTGTCTAATTGAGTGGGAGAAAGCAACAGTCCCCGTAAGACACAATTACACCCACACCTCCTGCAACTTCACTTACTGACCCAGAGCCACCACCTCCTTCTCCATCAACATGCCAAAGATAAAAAACCACCAAGAAGAGCCTGAATCACCCTTGGCTTCTCTTCACAAACAGTTAACAGAGATCTTATGCAACAATGCCACGATGTCTCGGAGACAACAGACCATCACAGTCCACACAAAGAAACGAGATAAAGTGGTAGAAACAAGGGAACAGGATACAGATCCAGAACACATCAATGAGGAAGAAGCAGTATTGGAACTCTCTGATAAGGAATTCAAGAGAATTATATTCAGGTATCTTCAAAGGATTGAGAGACAGACCAAAGAAAACACAGAAAAACCCTATGAGAATTTTGGAAGAAAATACAAGAAAAAAAATGACAAAATAAATGAAAAATTAGAAATGATTCTAAATCGACAGACAGAAATCCAGGCCATCGGTACTAAATTGTCAGAAATAGATAACACATTGGAAGGACAAAAGAGCAGAACTGATGCAATGGAAGACAGAATTAATGAGATTGAAGACAAATATCTGAATACTTCTTTGGAAAGGGATCAATCAGAAAAAAAATAAAAATGAAGAAAGCCTCAGGTTCATGTGGGATACCATCAAAAGGAATAATTCTACGTGTCATTGGAATTGCAGAACAGAAAGAGAAAAATAAAACCACTGAGAAAATTGTCCAAGATCTGTTGGAGGAGAACATCCCTGATATGATGAAACATAAGAATATAACCATTCAGGAAGTCCAATGAACCCCAAACAGGATACACCCCAAAAGAAAATCACCAAGACACATCATCATCAAACTCATCAAAACCAAACACAAAGACAGAATCCTGAAAGCAGCCTGGGAAAAACAAAAAGTTACTTACAAAGGACAGCCAGTAAGAATAAGCTCTGATTTCTCAGCAGAAACCATGCAAGCGAGAAGGCAATGGGATGG
>NW_006922120.1:1017466-1018822 GCF_000298275.1 Orycteropus afer afer
AACTCATTTTATGAAGCAAGTATAACCTTGATACCAAAACCAGGCAAAGACATCACTCAAAAGGAAAACTACAGACCAATATCCCTCATGAAAATAGATGCAAAAATCTTCAACAAAATCCTAGCCAACAGACTCCAACAACACATCAAGAAAATCATTCATTATGACCAACTGGGATACATATCAGGTATGCAGGGGTGGTTCAACATTAGAAAAACAATCAACGTCATCCACCACATAAATAAAACAAAGGAGAAGAACCACATGATCATATCAATTGATGTAGAAAAGGTATTAGATAAAATCCAACACCCATTCCTGATCAAAACTCTCAGCAAAATAGGAATAGAAGAGACGTTCCTCAAAATAATGAACGGCCTCTATGCTAAACCAACAGCCAATACTATCTGCAATGGAGAGAGACTGAAACCATTCCTCCCACAAACAGGAACCAGACAAGGATGCCTACTATCACCGCTTCTATTCAACACTGTACTGGAAGTCCTAGCCAGGGCCATAAGGCAAGAAAGGGAAATCAAAGGCATCCAAATTGGTAAGGAAGAAGTCAAACGATCCCTATTTGCTGATGATATGATACTCTACCTAGAAAACCCAAGACTCAGTCAAAAATATACTGGAACTAATTCAGATATTTACCATCGTGGCAGGATATAAGATCAACATCCAAAAATCAGTTGGATTCCTCTACACCAGCAAAGAGATTTCTGAAAAAGAAATAAGGAAATTGATACCGTGTACAATAGCTACCAAAAAAAAAATAAAATACTTGGGAATAAATCTTACCAGGGACACAAAATACCTCTACAAAGAAAACTATAAAAAAACTACTTCAAGAAACCATAAGAGATCTACATAAAGAGAAGAACATCCCATGCTCATGGAAAGAAAGATGATTGAACATTATGAAAATGTCAATTCTACCCAAAGCAATCTATATATTCAATGCACTCCCAATGCAGATCCCACCAACATTCTTTAGGGATATGGAAAAAATGATCACTAACTTTATATGGAAAGGAAAGAGACCTCGGATAAGCAAAGCACTATTGAAGAAGAAAAAGTAGGAGGTTACACACTGCTGGATCTCAAAACCTTCTATACAGCCACAGTAGTCAAAACTGCCTGGTATTGGTTTAAAGACAGATACACAGACCAACAGAAAAGAATTGGGAATCCAGAAATCGATCCATTGACCTATGGTCACCTGATCTTTGACAAAGGGCCAAAATCCATTAAATGGGGAAGAGAATGATTGTTTAATAAATGGTGCTGGCAAAACTGGAGATCCATTTGCAGAAAAATGAAACAAGATCTGTATCTCACACCATACACAAA
>NW_006922120.1:1019708-1034072 GCF_000298275.1 Orycteropus afer afer
TAAAAGTCAAGGAAAGGTTTATCTATGGAAGGAAATTTTTTTTTGTTGGTTGCCAGGGGTGGGAGGGGAGGGGAGAGAACACTGTTAGATAGATAGAGATAAGTATTGATTTGGGTGAAGAGAAGGGCAATATACCAAATGTGAGTGATCAATATGGTAGCACTGAAGAAGAGAAAGACATAGAGAGGTACATGGGAGGTACAGACATCAAAGATGAACCCTTTTCCACATGCAGTACTGTGTTGTCAGTGAAAGCAAACATGGGTATATGGGTGGATAGATGGGTGGACAGGCTGAACTAGTAGGTACATCTATGAAATAGGGAGTGTACCAAAGAACATGTATAGGTTTGGCAGACAATGATCCTATAAGTTTATGTGTATGATCTGAATTCCCAGGTATATAGTAGTGCTGACAAGAGGCAAGGTGGTAGTCACTGCTTGGTCACAGCCAGCTACCCAGAGGGATGGAGTAGTTGAACCTGTGGACTCAGGACCATAGTTGCAGGGGACATCAAGCTCAATTGGCATAAAATATTACACAAAACATTGTTCCACCTCCTACTTTGGTGAGTAGCGACTGGGATCTTAAAAGCTTGCAAGCTGCTATTTAGATGCAATGATGGGTCTCTCCTTGTCCAGAGCAAAGAAGAATGAAGAAAACCAAAAATTAATGGATACAATCAGTCCCAGCGACTGGTACACCATCCAATCTGCAGCCTATACAACTATGAGACCAGAAGAACTAGATGGTGCCCGGCTACCAATGTTGACCACTTGGAAGGGAATCTATGTAGGAGATCCTGGATAGAGAGGGAGAACAATGTGGACAAAACTCAAAATCATCTGGAGAAAAAAAAGGGTGGGGGACCAGGTTTGCTGGTCTGATAGAGCCTGGTGAAACCACTGAGACTATGGCCCCTAGCTGACCGTGAGGTCTGGACTTGAAACCATACCTGTGGCTTCCAGCCAAGCAAACAACAGGCATATGAGTTGAACATTTACCTCAGGCAGATACTCTCCTTGGAGAGAACAATCATGGGAGAAAGAAGGGCTGCGTATGTACCAGGAGACAGCTCAGGGTGCAGGAGGGCATGGAGGGATGGTCTCAGGGAAGAGGTAATTATCGGGAGGAAGTGGGAGAGGAGCTGTTGCATTGTGGTAAACTGTGGTCCATGTCATGAGATGAAGTATATGTGACTGCTGTATGTAAAGTGAATTTGCTCTGTAAATCTTCACCCAAATCACAGTAAATAAATAAATAACAACCACAACAACAACAACAAAAAAAAAAAAATACAAGAAACCAAAAGAGGCTTATATAAATGGAAGCATATACCATGTTCATTGATAGGAAGATCCCTTTGCATAATCAGTAAAACACACGTAAACATCTTTCTCTTATTCTTTTCTTTAGCCAAGATCTATGTGACATCAGCAATACTATCTCTCTTTCCATGTCCTCTTTCAAATGTGGCTTGAATTTCTGGTAGTTCCCTGACCATGTACTGCTGCAATTGTTTTTGAATTATCTTCAACAAAATTGTATTTGTGTGTGATATTAATGATATTGTTTGATAATTTCTACATTCTGTTGGATCACCTTTCTTTGGAATGTCACCTTTCTTTGTAATACAGGTAGCTGTATTACAAATTTCTTGGCATAAATGAGTCAGTGCTTCCACTACTGCATCTGGTTGTTGAATTATCTCAACGCATATTCCATCAATTCCTGAAGGCCTGTTTATGGCTAATTCCTTCAGTGAAGCTTGGGCTTCTTTCTTCAGTACCATAGGTTATTGGTCATATGTTATCTCCTGAAATGGTTGAGCATCAACCAATTCTTTTTGGTACAGTGGCTCAGTATAATCCTTCCATCTGCTTTTGATGCTGCATCATTCTATATTTTGCCCATAGAATCCTTCAGTATTGCAACTAGAAGCTTGCATTTCCTCCTTCAGTTCTTTTAGCTTTAGAAATGCTGAGCATGTTCTTTCTTCTCTTTGATTTTCTACCTCCAGGTCTTTGTACATTTTATACTCTGTCTTCTCAAGCTGCCCTTTGAAATCATCTGTTCAGATCTTTTACTTTATTATTTCTTCCATTCACTTTAACTACTCTCTTCTCCATTTGTATTCTGAGTGCCTTCCAACTTGAAAGGCTCTTCTTTTGACAGTCTATCAGAAAATGTTTCGATGCTATTCGTAAGTCTTCCAGTGGCTTTTTTTTTTTTTTCCTGAGGACGATCACATCTTCTTTCTTCCTAGTCTGTCTCTGGAAGCTCAGCTGAAACCTGTCCACCCTGGGTGACCCTGAAGGTATTTGAAACACCAGTGGCACAGCTTCCAGCATCACAGCAACATGCAAGACCCCACAGTAAAAGAAACTGACAGGTGAATGGTAGAGCTAGCAAGTAGACACATACTAATTTGGGTGAAAGGAAAGGCAGTGTACAATAAGGAGGAGGTCAGTATAAAATAATCAAGCCAAAGGAAGGCACTGAGAGGAACACAAGAGTTAAAAGCAAAAAAGGTAAATAATATTACATACATAGTCCTGCAATAACAATAATGTATTAGAGGATAAACAGACAGACAGGCAAGCTGAACTGAAGTGGGCAGGTAAATGGGACTACACCCATGAATATAGGTTTGACAGAGGATATTGCTACATATGTATTTTTATGTGCTGTAAATATACCCATGAATATAATACAGCATACAGGGGACAAAGTTATGAAAACTTCTTAGCCATGACCAAACACCTAGCGGGGACATCAAGGCCCATTAGGCCACAAAGACAATGTTCTACATCCTACCCTGATGAGCAGCAAGTGGGCTCTTAAAAGCTTGTGAGCAGCCATCTAAGTCTCTCCCTGTCTGGAGCAAAGAAGAGTTAAAAAAAAAAAAAATCAAAGACACATGGAAACAATTAGTCCTAAGGACCAATGGACCACAAAAACCCCAGCCTCCAGCACCCTGAGACCACAAGAACTAGATGGTACCTGGCTACCACTGTCAATCACTCTTAAAGGGATCACAATAAAGAGGTCATAGATAGAGAGGGAGAAAAAATAAAGAAAAGACCAGGCTCACTGATCTGATAGAAACTGGTAAAATTCCCCAAGACTATGGCCCTTAAATCAAAACACCAGGTTCACTGCCACTGAGTCAATTCTGACTAATAGCGACTCTACAAGATAGAGCAGAACTCTTCCATAGGGTTTTCAAGGCTGTAAATATTTATGGAACCAGACTGCCCTGTCTTTGTCCCACTAAGTGGCCAGTGGGTTTGAACCACCAACCTTATGGTTGGCAGCTGAATGCTTAAGCCACTATGCCACAAGAGATTCTACTATCTCCCTTAGACATCCTTTCATCTTAGAATCGAACTCACCCCCATGGTTCAACTTTCAGCAAAGCAATACACAGCATATAAGGTGAAAATAACACCAGGGAGGTATCCACTCCTTAGACCAACCAACCTTAAGAGCTCAAAAGGGCAGTATTTGCCCACAAACAAAGCTCACCAGGTAGGAAAGGACAGGAAAGAAAGACAAATGGAAATGGTAAACACAGAGAGAAACTGGGAAGAGCATTGTTACATTGTAGGGATTGCAATGAATGTTGAGAATCAAAATGTGTATGAGTGGAAAACCAATTTGCTCTGTAAACTTTCATCCAAATCACACTACAAAGTTAAAATAAATAAATAAAATAAACCACGAAAACCAATGGCACTGACAAAGTCCTTACTGGCACAAGGGACACATTATACTTTGTAATATCCAACAACCTCTCTCACAAAACTCAATTGATGTGATACCCTCACATATCAAATGCTAAGCTAGTGAGTCAAAATTATATCCCTCTGGAGACACATATTATAAATTTTATGCTACAGATTCATATCCTTTGTATCAATTTCCATTCCGAGTCCTTTTCCTTCCTGTTCATAGTTCAGTTTGTCAGTTTAATTTTGTGCTACTTTGTAGGAACTCACAATAATTACAATGCTTAATGTATTACCTTAAGGTTGAGCTAAACAGAGCTGTTTAAATGCATATGTTCTGGCCAATCTTTGACTCCCAGCTCACCTCTACACATACCACACACATGCACACAAACACTAGCTGGTGTTATATATGATACTTTTAATCTTACTAGCTATTTTCCCATTACCTTCCATAGAATGTCTAAAGATGACATTGTTATTGATGTTCCAGTAAACAGCTAACATATGTACTAAACATACACACACTATAATGAATCAAAATGACGTACTCATCCGCCAAATGCTTTACTCATTCTAATCAGATAATGGCTTTTTTTTTTTTTTTTCCTTTACCTTTTAGTGTATCCAAAAGGAAGAAGTAGTTTTAGGTGGCAAAGATAATTCATAAAAACAGGGAAACTAAAAGTAAATATTCAAGGTGGTATCACTATGGAAATAGATTGCCCAACCTTCCTTCTGAGGGGTACCTGGTGGGTTTGAACCGCCAGCCTTCTGGTTAGCAGTCAAATGCCCTAGGCACTATGCCACCAGAGCTCTCAAAGTAAATGTTTAGGTCATTAAAATTAGAAAAGAAGTTCATCACAATCTTCTAAAATTCTTGGGTTCCACATGTAATCTTCTTAACTTCAAGTTCACTGAGTCATGTAACTTAATTTCACATTAACAAAATCACTAAAACATCACCACAAACTTTCAGAAATTCATCCTGTAGGAAAAGCATGAGTTTGTTTAGTTTTTCCTTTTTGTTATTTTTGCTGTTAATATTCTTACACAAATCTGGAATCTTTCTAAATCTGACATTATTTTAGTTTGTAAAATGTAATAAAAAATAATTCGGTTATTTAAATATTCCTTATTTTTCTTAAGGAACTCTGGTGATGCAGTGGCTAAAGCATTCAGCTGCTAACCAAAATGTCGTTGGTTTGAATCCACCAGCTGTTCCACAGGAGAAAGATGGTACTACTGTCTGCTTCCGTAAAGATTTAAAGCTTCGGAAACCCTATGGGACAGTTCTACTCTGTCCTATAGAGATGTTAGGAGTTAGAATCAACTCTACGACAGTGGGTTGGGCTTTTTTTTTTTTTTTTTTCCTTAGGGAAGTTACTTAATATTTTTTATTCTTTGCTGTTTGTTTATTGAGGATAGACTCCATGCTCATTTGAAAAAAAAAAAAAGAAGAAGACAATAAACAATGAAAAAATAGATCTAATCAGGATGTTAGAACAAGAGGAAAATTCAGGGTTAGAAGTTAAAAGTCTAGAGTCTGACTCGTTGTTATTAGCTGACATTAAGTCAGCCCCCAACTCATGGCAACACTACATGTTAAAGAGTAGAACTGCTCCATAGGGTCATCTTCACTGTAATCTGTACAGAAGCAGTTCACCAGGCTTTCTGCATAGCAGCTGGGTAAATTTGAACTGCCATCCTTTAGAGGTTAGTGCCACGTATGCTCCTTAGAGTCTGACTAACCTGGTTCATTTCTGAAACTCCAGTGCTTCACAGCAGAAAGGAACTTCAGCAGGTTCCTCCCTATACTCTTTATTAGGAAAATGAGTACAACAATGGTACATAATCATCACAGGATTGTTTTAAAGATAAAATGGAATAAAATAGTACCCTACAGATACTTAATGAATACTGTTGTTGTTGTTGTTGTTATGTGCAGTCAAGTCAGACTCAACTCACAGCAACCCCTCCTTGGGTTTCCAAGGTGGTATCACTACAGAAGAAGTAGATTGCCCAACCTTCCTTCTGAGGAGTGGCTGATAGGTTTGAACCTCCAGCCTTCTGGTCAGCAGTCAGGTGCCTTAGGCACTACGTTGTTGTTAGGTGCTGTCAAATTGGCTCCAACTCATAGCGACCCTATGTACGACAGAAGGAAACACTGCCTGGTCATGTGCCATCCTCACAATCCTTGCTATACCTGAGCCTATCATTACAGCCACTGTGTCAATTCATCTTGTTGACGGTCTTCCCTTTTTTTTTTTTTTGCTGACCTTCCACTTTACCACAATGATATCCTTCTCCAAGGAACGGTCCCTTCTGACAACATGACCAAAGTAGGTGAGAGGAAGTCTGGCCATTCTTGCTTCCAGGGAGCATCCTGGCTGCACTTCTTCCAGAACAGATTTGTTCATTCTTCTGGCAGTCCATGGTACTTTCAGTATTCTTTGCCAACACCACAACTCAAAAGCATCAACTCTTTTTCCTTGTTCATTGTCCAGCTTGCACATGCATATGAGCTGACTGAAAATATCATGGCTTGTGTTAGGTACACCTTAGCCTTCAAAGTGACATCTTTGCTCTTTAACACTTTAAAGAGCTCATTTGCAGCAGATTTACCCAGTGCAATACAACATATGATTTCTTGACTGCTGTTTCCATGAGTGTTGATTGTGGATCTAATATGAAATCTTTGAGAACTTCACACTTTTCTCCACTCATCATGATTATTAGCACAGATAAGGAAACTGAGGCCTCAAGAGTTTAAGTGATTTTCACAGGACAATATAACCAGTTAAGAGCAGAATTAATGCTAGAAACTGGGACTCCTGACAATTTTTAACATTTTGGTTTCTTTTCCTTCAAGATCACTCTATCTGCAGTCTGAAGGTTACTTTGAAAAGACAAAGTGAAGTGGTAGAAAATCCCTGAGATAAGCCTGGCTTAGGTTTAAAAGAAAGAGGAACTTTGCACACACATGCCAAAGCGTGAGTGCCCACATACACCAAAATAAGAAACAAAAAGGATGGGTGGAGGGTAAGAGGCAAGTGGCACAGACACAAAGCCTCCAATTAAATTTTTTAATATGAAGCAATTCATTAGAACATAATTACATTTCTTATTAAATGATTACTCAAAGGTTAGAAGAAAAGGTCATGTTGAATGTTAATTATACCTCCTTTAAAGAATTTCAAAGATGTTAAGGAAGTTACTCTCATAGATTTTGGTAGGTGTAAACTAACTCAAACTCTTGGAAGGTAATTTGGCATTATCTTTAACAAATGAAAATGTATATATCCTTTCATTAATTCATACCATTTGGAAGAATTTACCTTACAATTAATTTGCCCAGGAAAAAAAAAAAAAAAAAAAACACTACCATCAAGTCAATTCTGACTCATAGTGACCCTACTGGACAGAGTAGAACTGCCCCATAGAGTTTCCAAAGTGGTAAATCTCTATGGAAGCAGACTGCTTCATCTTTCTCCTGCAAAGCAGCTGGTGGGCTCAATCACCAACCTTCTGATTAGCCAGTGAATACCTTAACTAATATGCCACCGGAGTTCCTTGATTAATTTGAAGATGTGTATAAAAATGTGCACAAAAGGATGCTTGGTTCATTACTGGGATTATCAAAACTTGTAAACAATGTTAGCATTCAGGAATGGAGAAGTTACAATTATGAAGCATTCATTTAATGTAATATATGGGAAGATACAGAAAGTTTCTCTAGATACTATTAAACAAAAAAGAAAATCAAGGTATATAAGAATGTGTGCCAGAATAGACTATATATGTTTTATAAACAATAAAGAATATAAATATGCAAATGTATTTGCACAAGAAAATGGTGCAAAGACACTCAAGAAACTTAATAGTGATTTTCTCTGGGAAATGGGATTTAAGTCAGAGGACTAGAAGAGAGAAAGGAAACTTGCTTTTTCTAGATGTGTGTGTGTGTGTGTGTGTATAATTTTATTATGTACATTTATGCAAGGTATGGAACTCCCTAGATAAATAATTTGGCCTTTGATCCTGATTCTTCAAAGCCAGATCACACCTGAGGTCAAAGAATGAGAGCTAACAAGACCAAGAAGGACCCCCTAGGGGCCCTATCTAAGTCTCAGGAGGCATAACCTATCATGGCCATGTGGTGAGGCAGATAAAAGGCCCTGGAAGACAGCCCCTCAATGGAACTTCCTGGGTGATCAGAGTGGACAGCTGCTCTCAGGAGGGAAGTATATCCCAGGGGACATGGAATCTTTGCACCAGACCCTGCCCAGACCTCACCCTGTACATATCCTTTTCTTTGGGGTCTGTGAGTCCTTCAAAAGCATAGGGTTATCAGACCTTAAAGAGAGAGAAAGAGAGAGAAAGGGACAATACCCACTGACCTAGCCATTGGTGGCAGGAGACGAGAGAGAGAGAAGGGCTACACAGAACAGCTAGGTCCTAGACTGACTGACCAGGAAAAAGAAGCAGAGATTTCCACATGGCAGTTAGTATGTGGAGTGGGATTTATTATCCACCACACATTTGGCATCAGAAGTGAAAGATCTCAGCCTCTTTGGACTAGCATAATAAAATTGGTAACAAAAGTAGGATTTGTTTGAGTGGTTCTGTTATCTCAATGTGCTAATTTTTAAATTGAAGGAAAAATAACAAGTTAAAATAAATCAAATATTTTAAAGAAACAGAAATTAGATAGGCTACCAGGCAAAATGAAGGACAAATTTTAGAGAATTTGAAGGTATCATTAATATATAACCGTACAATCTTACCTGACACTTGGCACTACAGTATTTGGCAACTCGGCATTGAGAACATTGCAACAGCTTTTCTTTCCTGTTAAAAAAATTAATTCCATATTAGGAAATGAGTGAGAATCCTATACAATGGAGAAAAAAAGCATAAATCAACAAGTTGATGTCAGTATGTTCTGTTTACTCCATATTCAGATTTTCACATTGATGAACATTCTCTTTGACCATCAATGTGACACATTTACATAATTACTAATGTTCTTTTTAACATAAAAAAAAAATCAAGGTATACAAGAATTTGTGCCAGAGTAACCTATATCTGTTTTATAAACAAAGAATATAAATAAGTGAATGTATTTGCACAAGAAAGAACGCCATATTTTTCAAATATAAAAATTTTATGTTTTAAATTATCATATAGTTTAATTATTTTAAAAAATACTACTGGGAAATAATTTTTGAATTCCACTAAATTCACTTACTATTTACAATATGCTGAATTAGGATGCTCAAAAGTTTTTACCCCCATATCACATGAGAAATGACAGCAACAAAAACAATGAAGAAAAATGTGAACTATAAAATTAATAGTGGCAAATAGTATACAGGGAGCTCTGGAGGCATAGTGCCTAGGGCACTTGACTGCTAACCAGAAGGTTGGCAGTTCAAACCCACCAGCCACTCCCTGGAAGGAAGATCAGGCAATCTACTTCCATAGAGATTCTCCTCAGAAACCCAAGGAGGGGTCGCTATGAGTCAGATTCTACCTGACAGCAGCGTGTTTGGTTTTTTATATTAATAGCACTTAAGACTATACAGTTGGTGGTTCAAAAACACAAGCCATTTCATGGAATAAAGATGGGGTAATTTACTTCCATAAGGATTCACAGCCTCGGAAACCCAAAGGGGGTCGCTATGAGTTGGAATAGACTTGATGGCAGTGAATGTGGTTTTTTTTCAAGAAGTGCACTCAAAGTCAACTTAACATCAAAGGTAAAAGAAGAATGGTTTCTAAGCACTTATGTTGTGGCAGTCAGTCTCATTAACAACTTGTGATATGCAGATGATATAACCTTGCTTGCTGAAAGTGAAGAAGACTTGAAGTACTTACTGATGAAGATCAGAGACTACAACCTTCAGTATGGATTACAGCTCAACATAAGGAAAACAAAAATCCTTTCAACTGGACCTAAGCAACATCATAATAAATGGAGAAAAGATTGAAGTGTCAAGGATTCATTTTCCTTGGATCTGCAATCATTGCCCATGGAAGCAGCAATCAAGAAATCAGTGTATTGCATTGGGTAAAGAGCAAAGATGTCATGTTGAGGACTAATGTGTGCCCGACCCAAGCCATCGTGTTTTCAATCACCTCATATGCATATGAGAGCTGGATAATGAATAAAGAAAACTGTAGAAAAATTGATGCATTTGAGTTGTGGTGCTGGCAAAGAATACTGAATGTACCATGGACTGCTAGGGAAATGAATGAACAAATTTGTCTCAGGGGAAGTACAGCTGGAATGCTCCTTGGAGGCGAGAACGACTAAACTTTGTGTCTCGTACTTTGGTCATGTTGTCAGAGGGGCCAGTTCCTGCAGAAGGATATCATGGCTGATAAAGTGGAGGGTCAGTAAAAATGGTAGACTCACATAGTGGCTTCAACAATGGACTCTAGTATAGCAATGACTGTGAGGATGGTACAAGACCAGGAAGTGTTTCCTTCTGCTGTACATAGGGTTGCTATGAGGTAGAATTAACTCGACAATACCTAACAATAAGAACAGGCACTGTTTAAAGTTCTTTATGTCTATTAACTAACAAATAACCTCAAATAGTCCTACAAATTAAGCAGTTTCATGACCACTTTAGAGATATTTAAATACAGTTTTAGGAGATAAAAAAAGTAGGTGGAATACTGCAAACTAACTAAAGAAGAACATCACACAGTTCTTATGGCAGGTGATACTGAAAACATAAGAACAGAATCATATAGAAATCAGAACCTGAATATACCACATATCTGGGAGAGCAGGGGTGAGGTGTGGAGCATAAAACATGGGAAGGGGTTAAAAAGTCTAAATAAAGCAAAGCCAAATTTCCCCCAAGAACTGAATTCCAGCAGCCAGATATCAAAAGCCTGGGCAACAAACCAAACCCAAGAATATGTAGTCCTAAAGGTTTTTCTCTTAACATACTACTATACTACCACTCCTGGATAAAATAAAATGCACCCACAGAATGTTTATGAGACATGATTCAAACAAAAGGCCATATAAAGGGGGTATGAAATATACATCTATGTAAATATTAACTAGCAAACAAACAAAAGCATGTGTAACTATATCAGTATCAGAAAAAAAATAATAAAAAGGAATTTTAGGGTTAAAATTAGTATTAGAGATAAAGAAGGTCAACATATAATGATAAAAGATTCCAATGACCAGGTATTATGCAACTAAAAACATGGTCTCAAAATACATAAAGCAAAAGTGACAGATCTATAAGGAAAAATGATAAATATACAATAAGTTAATACATGTAAACCCTTAAAATAATGCCTAGAATATAATTACCATGTAAGTGTTAGCTATTAGTATGGAAATATATTATAAATTGCCTCTCAGAAACTGATAGATCAAATAAATAAAAGAAAAAACAGTACTATAATTTGCTTGATCTCATGCAATACAATGCCCCTGTACCTGTTATGTGAATGTGTATCCCCACATTCCTTTCAAGTACCCATTGGGCATTTGCAAATGCCCAATACTAGGCCACAAAGCAAGTCTTAAAAATCCTAAAGAAGCAAGATGTTTTATTCAACCAGAAAGGAATTAAATTATAACTCAGTAACAAAAACAAACCAGATAAAATCTCAAATGTATGAGAATTTCAAAACGTATTTCTATGCAATTCAAAGATCAAAAAAGAACTGTAATAGAAATTAGAAAATATATTAAGGCTGAATAATGAAAAAAATATATCAATACTAATGAGATAAAGCTAAAATGATCAAAATTTATGAAATAAAACTTATGTTAAAAGAAGACACAACAAAAATGAGCTAAATATGCAAATCACGAATTAAACTTGAAAATAATAAAAAAACAAAGTAAGTATAAGGTAGGAAATTATAACAATAAGGCCAAACTAATGAAATAGAAAACACAGATAGCAGAGAGGATAAACAAAATTGAAGGTCAAAAAGCAAAATAAAACAAAAAAAAACTAGCAAACTTCTTAAAAGATTGTTTTAAAAATTCAAGTACACAAGTAAATAATATTAGGAATGACAGAGAACATAACTCAAGATCCACTAGTTACTTAAAAGAAGAAGAAGAATTCTGAGAAAATGATAGCAGTGGTGTCATTTTTTTAATATCCTTGACCCTCCCCATAAAAAGGCAGAAGAAGGATTAAAGCAAAACATAAACACCATTTCCCATCCTGGGGACACACCTATAACAAATCCCTAATTATAAGTAGGAAGAAAAACATTAATAGCTCTAGGACCTATATAGGAGTCCAGTGCTTGGCTACTAACTGAAAGAGGGGTTCTAATCCACCAGCAGCCCTGTAGGAGAAAGATGGAATTTGCTTCCATAAAGATTCACAGCCCTGAAAACCCTATTGGGCAATTCTACTTTACCCTATAGGATCACTATGAGTCAGAATCAACTCAACAGCAACAGGTTTAGTTTGGGTCTTTTTTTAAGACCTATATGAAATCGGAGCGCTCTGGTGGCATAGTGTCTAAGGCATTTGACTGCTAACCAGAAGGCTGGAGGTTCAAATCCAAACCCACCAGCCACTCCTAGGAAGGAAGGTAGAGCAATCTACTTCTGCAGTGATATCGCCTCAGAAACCCAAGGAGGGGTCACTATGAACAAAGAGGGCAATTAGGCTTGCAGTGTACCAAGAAACAAACTGACCCAAGATGCACAAAGAGCCCCAAACTGCCAAAAGATACACAGTAGAAAGTATGGCAAGCAAACCTGAGCACTGCAGCCAAAAATGAGAGATGGTTCTTTCTGCAGTGGCACTCCTGCAAATGAGATTCCTGGGGCTTTCCTGAAATCTGCCTTACTCAGGCCCAGCTGCTCTGATTGTCCCTCACTTCCCAGTTTCTTGTGTAAAATTATCCAGAGGCTGTTTCTGTTGCTTGCAACTAAAGATTCTCATCAATACAAAGTGCTTGTTCTCAATTATTTTTTTCATACTAAGCATAATCATGATGTGTAAGACCACTGATGAACATGTTAGCAATACTCCATTCTCTGTTTCCCTTAAATAGTTACCAACTATGGAAGGCTTTAGTGACTTTTAATGAATTCTAACAAAGAAATTCATTAAAGGTTTTAATGAGTTTTAACATAGAATTTCAGCAAGGTAAATTGCAAGATGACTCAAAGTACCTGAATAATTTACTTGTCATTTGATGTATGATATAAATTCCTTGTGAGTTATTTAAACAGTTGGGTTATTTTTATACATTAAATGACTAAACAAATTAAGTTCTCAAGTTTCAGAAAACAAAAACAAAAACAAAAAAGGTCAACTGAATCCAAGGGAAAAGTTATAGGTACTTGATTAGACCAACCACTGAGATTTTGAAGAGTTGCTGCTTTATCTTTTGGTAAAGGCTCAGAGTAATAGGATTCTACTAAGTTCCCCTGAAAAGAAAATTTGGGCAACAGTGTGAGAGAGGAAAGGAAGTAGTAGAAATGTAGCTACCAGGCAGTTCTTGAAAATATTCTTTTTTTGTTGTTGTTCTTAAAGACAAAACAAATAAACAAAACAATCAGCATAGGGTTTCAGATTGAAAGAACAAACCACATTCAAAGAAAAAAAAAAGATATGAGAACTGTACATGACATATTAAAAACAGTTAATTAGTACTCCCTTTGAAAAACACACCACTTTTTTGGACAAAGGATAGCTCCAGAGATTAAGATGGCCTTTCTTTGATAGGGGTGCTAATTAACTCTGATTTTGGTGGTTTCTACTCAACTACCCACCAGCCACTCCTCAGAAGGAAGGCTGGGCAATCTACTTCTATAGAGATACCACCTCATTAACCCAAGGAGGGGTTGCTATGAGTCAGATCTGACCTGAAGGCAGTGAGTTTGTTTGTTTGTTTTTAACTCAACTACTAACCTAAAATTTGGTGGTTCAAATCCACCAGTGTTACCACAGAAGAAATGGCCTGGTAATCTACTTCTGTTAAGATTACAGCCAGAAAAAAAAAAAAAAAAAAAAACCCTATGGAGTAGTTCTACTCTATAACACATGGGGTTGCCATGAGTCTAAACTGACTCAACAGTAACCAATAACAACCAGAAATTAAATCAAGAAATATTGAATGGGAATTCTGGGAAAATGACAGCATAAACAATTGTTCCAACCCTCTTCTACAAACACAAAAAGATATATACAACAAGCAAATAGTGCTCAACTTTGAGGGACTATGAATTGTAAAAAGAAAATAGTGGGGAGTTGCTGACAGGCAAGAATCAATAAATCAACAAATGGTATAGCTCTTCTCCCACTGACCCTGCCTCCTCCCCAACCATGCAAGCAGCCAGCTGCTATAACTGCCATAGTGGCCTCAGACAAAGACACTGCTCCTCTTATCACCAAAGCTCATTCCTGTACAAAGAGGTAAGACCTCAAGCTTCTGTGCTAAAATCAATAAGGCATTGGAGGCGGGGCAAGATGGCGGACTAGGCAGAAGGATTGCACAGACCCTCTTCAACAAAGAAAAGGGAAACCAATTAATACAGACACAGAAGATAATCTTGGACCCCTGAGCCTTGAAGGAAAGGATGCAGATTTGGACTAAACCCCAACTAGCAGAAGAA
>NW_006922120.1:1041777-1050451 GCF_000298275.1 Orycteropus afer afer
ATGACATGAGACAAAGTATATGTGAACTGCTGTATGAAAAGTGAATTTACTCTGTAAATCTTCACCCAAATCCTAATAAAAAAAAAAAAATCAATAAGGCAGACCTCCCTGGGAGTCCATGTGGAGTGTGCCAGCACCTGCTCCACCCAAAAGTTGTTGGTAGCAAGCATACTGTCAATTGCTATAAAAGGCCCATTTAGTGAAGTCTGCTCTCATAGTGAATATTCTACCTGGCTCCCTGAGCAGCCCATAGCTCAGACCTTGGAAAACCATAAGACAGTCCCCCTAGGGAGTAAGTTCTGGTTTGTATGCTCCCCCTCTCAGACAGTGATGAGGATTGCTGACTGAGGCTGCTGTGTGCTCTCTAGTGAAGGCTACCCCGTAGCTATACAACAAGAGGGCTGATAACAACAAGGCAAACCTAGCTGGAGGTCTACCTGGAGCATGAAAGCCCCTTCCCACCAAGACACTGTCACCTGCAAGTCTAATGTAAATTGACACAGAAGGGTCCTGCAGTAGCTTATGCTCTCCTAATTAGTACTCTACTTACCACCCTGTGTACTCCCTTAGCTCTGCCTCTGAATCAACATGACAGACCTCAATTAGGATTAGTCTGCCCCTATTTCTGGTTGGCACTGAAGAGTGCTGACTGAGAGTGCTGAGTATTAGGAAGCAGGAATCTTAAGTGGAAGCTACTCTCACAGTCAACAATTTACCAAGGGGCCTCTGATAGCAACAACATAGACCTCCACAGGGATCTGACCAGAACATACCTCCTACCTAACTCCTGTTGGTTGCCAGGCTGTTGCAAACTGCTACAGAAGGTCCCCACAGTGTAGTCCACTCCCATAGTTAGCATTTGACCTGCCTCCCTCTGCATCCCATAGTTCAGGCCTCTGAAACCAATAGACAGACCTCCCTGGGGATCAGATTGGGTCTGTCCCCCTTAAATAGGCACTGGAGACTGATGACTGAGGATGCTATGTATTAGAAAACAGGCATTTTGAGCAAAGGCTTTATGTACAGCCAACATAATGCAAGACAGTCTCTGATAGCCACAAAGCAGACCTCCATGGGGGTCCGTTCAGAATGTGACAACCCCTCATCCACATGGTAACTGTTAGCTGCTGGACTGATACAAACTCCTACAAAAGGTTCCCTACAGTGAACTCAGGAGCTGAGTCACTTCAGTGGAGACCGCTCTCCCAACCAACACCAGGCTACTGGGCTCTGAAACCAAAAATACAGATACCTTTGAGGTCTTTCCAGGGAGTGCCAGCCCTTCCTTCTCCTCTTGAAACAGAGGAAAGTCTGCCTGTAGTTACCCTGACTGCCATCTGAAATAGGAGCAACCCCTACAGAACAGGGAAAGGGCTCACTGGGTGTGGGTTTTCTAACTAAAAATATGATTACAGGAAGAGAGAAAGGAATAATAACTAGAGAGAGGGCAATGTGTCCCTGACTGACAGAATGACTACTGCATAATATCTCCCCTGAGTGGTGATGTCCAATAGAGAACAGACTGACCACAGCATATACTCTGGTGCGTTTAGGACAATGACATTCGAAAAACAAGATCTGGAACTTTCAAATCCCAATTAAGCCAAGAAGAGAGAAGGAGTTATCATAGAGAAGCAGAAGAAATGGTAAGTGAAGGCTGAAGGCTCTGCCCATCTAAGAGTTTCTTGCACAAAGTAGTGTGGGTAAAAACACCAAATATGGGGGAGAACTGAGAAAGTTAACACCCTCAAAAATTCCAATGTTCCAATAACAACAAAAAAAATCACGAGATGCAATATAACAGAGAAAAAATGACCCATCCTAATAAATAAGACAAAGAGAGTTGTGATAGTTGGGGTTTTGTCAACTTGACGGCCCATGATTCTGAGTTGTTTAAGCAGTTGTGATGTGGTTATTTCCATGATGAGATCGGATAAATATGCTCTGAGCAGCGAATCCATTGAAACGGAGTTTCCCTAGAGGTGTGGCCTGCTTCCAATAGATATATGACATCATGGGAAAAACAAACAACCTTCTGCACATCTGGATCCTACTGTGTTGCCTACAAGTATCATTCTGCCCAGTGATCCTGGATTCTCATTCTGCTATGGTGGATGGAACTGTGTGTCAACTTGGCTGGACCATAATTCTGTGTGGTTTAAGCAATTGTGATGTGGGCTGTTCCCATGACAGGATCAGATGTATATGTTTTGAGCAGCCAGTCCGTTGGAAGGGAGTTTCCATAAGGGTGTGGCCTACTTCCAGTATATTTATGGACATCCTGGGAAAAGAGACACTCTTCTGTGGATCAGGATTCTGTTGTGCTGCCTACAACTGTCCATGAGCAAACAATCCACCATTTGGCCTGGAGATCTTGGATTCCTATTAGGTGACATCAACAGCTGGTACACTGCCTGCCAACCTTGAGCTCCTCAGCCCCTGCAATTCCATGAGTTTGGAGAAGACTCCTGATTGAAAATGATCAAGAACTTGGGACTTGCCAGCTTCTATAAGAGTATGAGCCATTTTCCTAAGATAAATTTCTCTTTTTCTCTCTATATATAAAAACTTTACTGGTTTTGCTTTTCTAGAGAACCCAGTCTAACACATTTGGTACTGGGAGTGATTCTGGAGAGACAAATTCATAAGGATGGGCATCCTGAATTGGTTCTCCAATTTGATTAACCGTAAAGGCACTAGTGACCCTGCCTCTGTTAGTAAAGAGGGACCTGCTAATCCATGGCATGAAGTGGCAACATTAATATGCAAAATAGCAGCACCACTAGATCAAGTACTTTTGAGAAGTGAGGTTCTGGGTGATTGCATATTTGATACTTTTCTGCAATTTTGTCAGCATGAGGAGTATAAGGAAGCTCGTTGCTTGGTCCTACTTACACTAGACAAAGTGGTGAAAGAGCAAGATGAATTCAGGGCTGCTGAGTCACAGTTTAAGCACCACATAAAAGATCTGAATGTCTCCAGTTGTGCTCTGAAAGAAAGGCTTATTTCTTCTAGTAACAGAGCTGATAGTGCCAAAACCCAAACCCAGAGCCTTATTATAAGGGTGGCTGAATTACAACACCAATTAAATTACCAACCCAGAATGGTGTCTGAAGTTAAAGTGAGGGCACTGATTGGAAAAATTGGGATCCCCAAACCTGGAATGGGGACCTACGGGCACACAGTCAGGAAGATCAGGATATGGAGCCTGTAAATTCTGTTGAATCCCTCCCATCTGAAAGGATTACTGTAACCATTATCCCGTCCACCTCAGCTTGATGGGATTAACCCAACTGTTCCTGCTGGGTCATTCCCTGAGGAAGAGGCCATGGAAGACATTGCTGAATGTTCTCAGAACTGCCCCAACCACCCATTGTTGCTGCTAGACCTATAACTAAACTTAAGTCCAAGCGAGCCCCTAAGGTGAAATACAAAGTGTGACGGAGAAGGTGGTACACTACACCTGAAAAGACCTACTTGATTTTGCAAACATGTACAGACAAAAACCTGGAGACTACGTATGGGAATGGGAACTGACAGTGTGGGATAAATATGCAAGGAATGTAATATTGGATCTGTCTGAGTTTATTGATTTAGGCCCACTAAGTACAGATTCTTCATTCAATGTTTCAGCTCGAAAGGTTAGGAAAGGGTGTGATAGTTTATTTGGTTGGTTTACTGAAGTATAGATTATGCAGTGGCCTAGTTGGTCAAGTTGAAGTACCATACCTGCCTTGGTATAATGAAGAAGAAAGTATACAAGAGACTTAGGGAAATTGGCCTGTTAGAATGGATTTATCAGATTAAATACCTAGAGCCAGAAATGGAGAGTCCAAGAGACACACCTTTCACCAGTACCGTGAGGAATAAATTTGTGAAGGGAGCCCAGCATCTTTGAAGACTGCTGTGATTGCTATTTTATGTAAGACGGATTTGACAGCGGGAACTGCCCTAATTGAACAAAGACACTTAACTATGATGGGGCTGACTGGTCCCTGTGGTAGTAGGGGCCAAATGGCAGCAGTTAATTGACAAAGGCAAGGTGGGCGTGATTACCATAACAGATAGGAGAGTTGAAACAGTAATCAGAATACTCTTGACTCGTGCAGAATGATGGCATCGGCTACTTGCGGTTGGTGTTCCTGGTAGTGAAATACATGGCAAGAGGTTCAGGCTGCTGTGCAGGCTGCTATGCCACTTGGGCCACAGGATTCAGCTGATCCAATGGTCCTTTAAGTGTCTGTAGTAGATAGAGATGCTGTTTGGAGAGTCTTTGGCAGGTGCCTATTGATGGATTGCAACGCAGACCCTTGAAATTTTGAAGCAAAGCCCTGCCATCCTCTGCAGATAACTACTCTCCTTTTGAGAAACAGCTTTTGGCTTGTTACTGGGCTTTAGTAGAGACCGAACACTTAACCATGGGCTACCAAGTCACCATGAGGCCTGAGCTGCCCATCATGAACTGGGTGTTGCCTGACCCACAAAATCATAAAGTTGGATATGCACAACAGCACTCCATCATTAAATGGAAGTGGTAGATCAGAGAACAGGCTCAAGCAGGACCTGAAGGCACAAGTAAGTTGCATAAGGAAGTGGCCCAAATGCCTATGGTCTTCACTCCAGTACATTACCTTCCCTCTCCCACTCTGCACCCATGGCCTCATGGGGAGTTCCTTACGATAAGTTGACTGAGGAAGAGAAAACTCGTGCCTGGTTTACGGATGATTCTGTGCAATATGCAGGCACCACTCGAAAGTGGACAGCAGCAGCACTGGAGCCCCTTTCTGGGACTTCCTTAAAGGACAGTGGTGAAGGGAAATCCTCCCAATGGCAGAACTTTGAGCCATGCATATATCTGTTCACTTTGCATGGAATAAGAAATGACAAGATGTGTGATTGTACAGGGATTCATGGGCTGTGGCTAATGGCTTAGCTGGATGGTCTGAGACTTGGAAGGAGCATGATTGGAAAACTGGTGATAAGAATGTATGGGGAAGAGGTATGTGGATAGATCTCTCTGAATGGGCCAAAGGAGTAAAGGTATTTGTGTTTCATGTGAATGCCCACCAAAAGGTGACCTCAGCAGAGGAGGACTTTAACAATCAGGCGGATAGGATGACACGTTCAGTGGAAACCAGTCAGCCTTTTTCTCCAGATACTGGTGTCATTGCTCAATAGGCCCATGAACAAAGTAGCCATGGTGGCAGGGATAGAGGTTATGCATGGGCTCAGCAACATGGACTTCCGCTTACCAAGGCTGATTTGGCTACCGCCACCACTGAGTGCCCAATCTGCCAGTAGCAGAGACCAAAACTGAGTCTGCAATATGGAACCATTCCTCGGGGTAATCAGCCAACAACCTGGTGGGAGGTTGATTACATTGGACTACTTTCATCATGGAAAGGACTGTGTTTTGTTCTTACTGAAATAGATATATATTCTGGATATGGATTTGCCATTCCTCCAAGCATTGCTTCTGCCAAAACTACCATCTGTGGACTTACACAATGCCTTATCCACCATCATGGCATCCAACACAGCATTGCTTCAGATCAAGGGACTCACTTTACAGCAAAGGAAGTGCAGCAGTGGCCTTATGCTCATAGAATTCACTGGTCTTACCATGTTCCCCATCATTCTGAAGCAGCTGGCTTGACAGAACGATGGAAAGGCCTACTGAAAACACATTTAAGGTGCCAGCTAGGTGGCAATACCTTGAAGGGTTGGGGCAATGTTCTCCAGGAGGCTGTATATGCTCTAAACCCACATCTAATATATGGTGATGTTTCTCCAATAGCAAGGATTCACAGGTCCAGGAACCAAGGGGTGGAAACAGGAGTGGTACCACTCACTATTACCCCTAGTGACCCACACAAAAAAATTTTATTTCCTGTCTCTGCTACCCTATGCTCTGCAGGTCTGGAGATATTAGTCCTAAAAGGAGGAGCACTCCCACCTGGGGACACAATACTGATTGCATTGAACTGGAAATTAAGAATGCCACCAGCCATTTTGGCTTCCTCATGCCTCTGGATCAACAAAGAAGGGCATTACTGTACTATCTGGTGTGATAGATCCTGATTACCAAGGCTAAGTTGGATTGACATTACATAATGGAGGTAAAGAAGAATATGTCTGGAATACAGGAGTTTCTTTAGGACATCTCTTAGTACTACCATGACCTATGATTAAAGTCAATGGAAAATTACAGCAACCCAATGGCCCAGACCCTTCAGGAAGGTAGGTTTGGGTCATCCCACCAGGCAAAAAACCACGACCAGCTGAGGTCAAGGGAAATACAGAATGGGTGGTAGAAGAAGGTAGTTTTGAAAGTCAGCTATGACCATGTGCCCAGTTGCAGAAACAAGGACTGTGATTGTTGTATTTCTTCACTGTATATGTGTATCAAATATTTTTGTTTCCTTCTGTTATGAACCATGAAATGTAAATAAGGTTAATGAGTTTTGGTTGTACACATGTTAGCGTAGCATGTTAGATGCAAATATAAATATAAATATATATTATAATTGTCCTTATTTAGAGATTATATATGGTTAAGAAGAGGAGTACAACTGCAAAGCTGACAAGGGGTGGACTGTGGTGGTTGGAGCTGTGTGTGAACTTGGCTGGACCACAATTCTGTGTGGTTTAAGCAATTGTGATGTGTGTTGTTCCCATGATGGGATGAGATGTATATGTTTTGAGCAGCCAGTCCATTGGAAGGGAGTTTCCCTAGGGGTGTAGCCTACTTCCAGTATATTTATGGACATCCTGGGAAAAGACACACTCTTCTGTGGATTGGGATTCTGTTGTGCTGCCTACAACTGTCCATGAGAGAACAATACACCATTCAGCCTGGAGATCTTGGATTCGTCATTCACTGGAGTCAACAGCCGTTATACTGCCTGGCAACCTTGAACTTATCGGCCCTTGCACCTGCATGAGCCTGGAAAAGCCTCCAGCTTGACGTTTCATCCAAGAACTTAGGACTTGCCAGCTACTATAAGTGTGTGAGACATTTTCCTAAGATAAACTTCTTTTTCTCTATATATATATATAAGCTTTACTGGTTTTGCTTCTCTAGAGAACTCAGTCTAACACATTGCCAAAGTCAACAGCTGGTATACTGCCTCCCAACCTTGAGCTCATCAGCCCCTGCAGCTGTGAGTCAGAGAAAGCCTTCAATTTGACGTTTGATCAATGAACTTAGGAATTGTCAGCTTCCATAATGGTATGAGCCATTTTCCTAAGATAAATCTCTCCCTCTCTTGGCCTCTCTCCATATATATCTATATAGATACAGATATAGACATAGATATAGATATAGATATAGATAACAGCATTACTGGTTTTGCTTCTCCAGAGAACCCACACAGCAGCGAAGCACATGTAGGGATGACCAAATAATGGGGGTGGGGCAGAGAATATAATACATCAACCCACCCAAACCCACTGCCACTGAATCAATTCCAACTCATACTGGCCCTAATGGACAGAGTAGAACTGCCCTATAAGGTTTCCAAGGCAATAAATCTTTATAACTCATTTACAGGTTTGTCATACTGTGATGACTTGCATGTTGCTGTGAGGCTGGAAGTTATGCCACTGGTATTTCAAATACTAGCAGGGTCACCCATGGTGCACAGGTTTCAGCTGAGCTTCCAAACTAAGAAAGACTTGGAAAAAGGAAGGAGTCAATCATTTTTCAATGTATTGGTCTCTGAAAACCTTATGAATAGCAGTGAAACACTGTCTGATATATTACCAGAAAACTTTATAAATAGCCCTGAAATACCATCTCATACAGTGCCAGAAGATGAGCCCCTCAGGTCAGAAGGCACTCAAAATCTAACTGGGAAAGAGCTGCTTCCTCAAAGTAGAGTTGACCTTAATGACATGGATGGAATAAACTTTCAGGACCTTCACTGGCTTATGTAGAATGACTCGAATGGGAAGAAACATCTGCAAACATCCATTAATAATCAGAACATGGAATGTACAAATGATCTAGGAAAATTGGAAGCTTTCAAAATTGAAATAGAACACATAAATATCAATATCCTAGGCATTAATGAGCTGAAATGGACTGGATTGGGTCATTTTGAATCAGACAACCATATGATCTACTATGGCGGGAATGACAAATCAAAGAGGAATGGTGTGGCATCATCACAGAAAATGTTTCAAGACCTATCCTGAAATACAAAGCTGTCAGTGACAGGATAATATCCATATGCCTACAAGGAGACCAGTTAATACTACTACTACTATTATTCAAATTTACACACCAACCACCAAAGCCAAAGTTAAGGAAAGCGAAGATTTTTACCAACTTTTGCAGTCTGAAATTGCCCAAACATGCAATCAAAATGTGTTGATTATTACTGGTGATTGGAATGTGAAAGTTGGAAACAAAGAACAATCACTGTTGTTGTTGTTGTTAAGTGCCGTCGAGTCGTTTCCGACTCATAGCAACCCCATGCACAGCAGAACGAAACATTGCCCTATCCCACGCCAACCCCACAATCCCTGCTATACTTGAGCTCATCATCGCAGCCACCATATCAATCCATCTCGTTGAAGGCCTCCCCCTCTTTTGTCGACCCTCCACCCTACCAAGCATGACATCCTTCTCCAGGGAATGGTCCCTCCTTACAACATGACCACAATAGGT
>NW_006922120.1:1053452-1057470 GCF_000298275.1 Orycteropus afer afer
CTGTAAGCCTGGGGCTCAAGGCTTTTATCCCCTTCCCTGCTCTTCCGGCCTGCTACTCTGGCGTCCCTGCGTTGTCTCTCCTCACCTGTAAGCCTAAAAGAAGACTCACTAGTAGTTGGAAAATATGGCTTTGGTAATAGAAATGAAATCGGAGCTCACATGACAGAATTTTGCAAGACCAATAACTTATTCATTGCAAATACCTTTTTGGAACAACATAAATGGCAGATATTCATGTGGACCTCATATGATGGAATATACAGGAATCAGATCAACTACATCTGTGGAAAGAGGTGATGGAGAAGCTCAATATCTTCGACCAAAACAAGGCCAGAAGCTGACTGTGGAACAGACCATCCATTGCTCATATGCAAGTTCAAGCTGAAGCTAAAGACAATTAAAACAAGTCCACAAGAGCCAATATATGACCTTGAGTATATCCCACCTGAATTAAGACACCACTTGAAGAATAGATTTGTTGCATTGAACACAATGACTGAAAACTAGACGAACTGTGGGATGCTTTCAAGAACATCATCCATGAACAAAACAAAAGGTCATTAAAAAGACAGGAAAGGAAGAAAAGACCAAAGTGGATGTCAAAAGAGACTAAAATTTGCTCTTGAATGGAGAGTAGCTAAAGCAAATTGAAGAAGTTACAAGATAAAAGAGCTGAACAGAAGACTTGAAAGAGCAGCTCGAGAATACAAAGTCAATTGTTATTATTATATTCACCGTACTCATTCATTCTGTATGCTGGACAAATAATCCAAGAAGCTGGACTATAGGAGGAAGTGCATGGCATCAGGATCAGAAGAAGATTCATTAACAACCTGCAATATGCAGGCGACACAACCTTGCTTGCTGAAAGTGAAGATGACCTGAAGCACTTACCAATGAAGATTAAAAACTACAGTCCATAGTATGGATTATACCGCAATATAAAGAAAACGAAAATCCTCACAACTAGACCAGTAAGCAGCATCATGATAAATGAGGAAAAGATTGAAGTTGTCAAAGATTTCACATTACTTGGTTCCACAACCAACATCAATGGAAACAGCAGTCAAGAAATGAGATGATGTATTGCACTGGGCAAATTTGCTGCAAGACCTTTTTAAAGTGCTGAAGAGAAAAAATATCTGCCTAAAGACTAAGGTGCACCTAACCCAAGCCATGGTATTTTCAATGGCCTCATATGCACATAAAAGCAACACAATGAAGGGATTCAAAATGGAGTCTCATCAGTAAGCACCACGTTATTTCCCTCCAGCATCTTAGTGCTTGAAAAACTAGGTAGAGCAGTTTGAATTAGGGATTTTGGTGCTCTGAACAGCTCACTGAATCAGAGTACACCAAACACAGAACAGCAGAATTAGAGGAAAGGCACAGGGAGATTATTTAAGAAAGATCAACTTGGCGGAGGATGGGCGGGCAGCAGAGAGAGGCCATTGGAAACTTCCCCAGGGCAGTCACTGACTGGCGGGCCAGGGCAGCCACCTGCGATCTTCATGAGCCAAGAAAGAAGACATCCTATATCAGTGTACCAGTGACCACACCAACATCCTAGCAAACAGCCCAAAGGATTTGCCTCCAGCACCTGATTTTATCGGTAACTTGGGTCACATAAGTGCAAATAGGCATGCACAGAACCACTGAAACCCAAGCAGAGAGCTAGCTTATTGGTGCTCCAGAAGGGTGAGCTCACTCCCCGCTCAGGGGGTCACTGAGTGGGCTTGGGTCAGCCTGGGAGACATTGAGAGGTCTGTGCTTACCTTTGTCACTGATATCAGCACCACAGATTACTAGCAGCCGTCTCCCTACTCCAGCACAGCTGAAATCACACACATCTTTGGCGCCACAGGTGGGCGGTATCACAGACAAACTCCCAAGCCATTTGTGGAGTCTGTGCAGATTGAGCCAGTGCCGCAGGCAGACAGAGTGGGGAGAGAAAGGTAGTCGCAGCTGAGTGCGGTCCTGGGAATTTGCCTTGGATCAGCTTTCTGGCTCGGAGGGGCCTCAGAAGCAGCTTTCTTTCAGTGTGCTTTTTTTCTTTCAGTGTGCTTGAGTCTGGCAGAAAGTAGCAACTCCCTAACAACAGGAATATTTCCTGAGATTGAGCAGAAGACTTGTAAATAACTATGTCATTGATAACAGCCCATGCAAAGCCCTAGAAACTGACCCTAGCAACAAAAAGCTTTCCTTCTTCGTCTGCTCCCACTTTCTCTGCCAATAACTTCACTCATTCAATAGAAGAAACCATATTCAGCCAATTACCATAAAACCTCCCGCTTCAAACTCTAAACTTTCTTTACGACAAACAGAAACACATATCCACATTCTAAACAGTAATTCGACCATCACAAAGAAAACAGCAGAGCAACGCAACATACCTGAATCAATAATAAAATAAAATACACCAGTTTCACCTTTTCAAAGTATTAAACCATAAAACCAAGACAAAACAAATCAACACGTAACCAGCAGCTAAAGATAACCTCAAAATGTCTAGGAAACAACAAGCAACCTCAAATCAAACACAAAAACAGGACAAGGCATTAGAAGCAAAACAACAAAGGTCTCATTATACATGGAGGAAGAGGAGGCAATAGAATTATCTGAGAAGGAATTTAGAAGGTATGTCTATAGAGCTATACAAAAGCCTAAGGAAACCCCCAAACAGAAACAAGGAGAACACAGACAGCTCCCTGGAGGAACTCAGGAAAATCACTGAGGAACAGAATATTAAGATTAACGCACAATCAGAACTCATACAAAAACAGCAGTTAGAAATGCAGAAAATGTCTATTAAAATACAAACCATGAACACCAAAATGACAGAACTACACAACACAGTAGAAGCTCAAAAGAGCAGATTAGAGCTGGCTGAAGAATGCATATTCCAACTAGAAGACAAATCCCTGGATACTACCCTGTATGAATAAAAATCAGAACAAAGATTTAAGAGAAATGAAGAGAGCCTAAGAATTATATGCGATGACATGAGACGAAACAATATAAGACTCATTGGAATTCCAGAACAAGAAGAGGTGAAAAAGACCACCGAGAAAATTGTGGAAGACCTACTAGCAGAAAACTTCCCCCATATCATGAAGGAAGAAAATATATTTGTCCAAGAAACTCATAGCACCCCACACAAGACTGACCCCAAAAGAAAGACACAGAGGCATATTATAATCAAACTTTCCAAAACCAAAGACAAAGAAAAAATTTTGAGAGCTTCCTGGGAAAAAAGAAATATTACTTATAATAATCAAACAGTTAGGCTGAGCTCTGATTACTCAGCAGAAACCATGCAGGGAAAAAGGCAATGGGACAGCATATATAAAATTCTGAAGGAAAAAAAATTCCAGCCAAACTATCCATCAAATATGAGGGCGAAATCAAAGCATTCTCAGATAAACAGAAATAAAGAGACTTTGTGAAAAACTGACCAACCCTACAAGAAATGCTGAAGGATGTCCTTCCAATAGAGAACGTACAACAGAGATCAGCAAAACCAGGATATGTGACATCAACTCTAAAACCAAATCACAAATAGATACTCATCCAGCCACTCCTCGGAAGGAAGGTTGGGCAATCCTACTTCCGTAGTGACAACTGCCTCAGAAACCCAAGGAGGGGTCACTAGGAGTCGGGGTGACTCTATGGCAAATAACAACAACAACAATAAGACCATAAAACATTCTACCTTAAAAACCAAGGAACTCAAGCAGCACAAAACAACAGCAACTAACCTATCAGAGGAAATAACACTTCTAGGTACAGAGCCTCAAATGAAGAGGAAAACACAATGTCTTTGCAGCACTCACTGATCTAAAAATATAGAGACAAGAATATACTCCAAGGTAAACACAGAGAAGAGTAACAATTCTTCTAAGCAAATTCAGAAGGAAGGAAAACATAGGGGCTTAATAAACACAAAACTGATTATAAAGAAGAAAAGGGAGAAAGCAATAGCCAACAAACTGAACTCAGCACAGAAATATACATGGAC
>NW_006922120.1:1057621-1059622 GCF_000298275.1 Orycteropus afer afer
TTATAATTTCTGATAAAATAGACATTAAGGTGAAAAATATCTTAAGAGATAAGGATGGGAATTATATGATGCTGAAAGGGTCAATCGACAAAGAAGATGTTACAATAATAAATATTTATGCACCCAATGAAAATGCTCCAAAATATGTGAAGCAAATATTAACTGAATTTAAAGGAATCATAGACAACTCTACATTAATAGTGGGGGATTTTAACACACCACTTTCAAGGAGAGATAGGTCAATGGGAAAGAAGCTCAGCAAAGATACAGAACTTAATAACACAATCAACCAAATGGGACTCATAGACTTATATAAAGTACTTCACCCAACAAAAACACAATTCACATTCTTTTCCAGTGCACAAGGATCCTTCTCCAGAATAGACCATATGCTAGGACATAAAACAAGCCTCAATAAATTCAAAAGCACTGAAATACTGCAAAGCATCATCTCTGACCACAATGCTATAAAACTAGAAATTAATAATAGGAAGAGCAAGGAAAAAGCATCAAACATATGGAAGCTGAAGAACTCTCTGCTTAAAAACTATTGGGTTACAGAAAAGATAAAAAGTGAAATAAAAAAATTCCTAGAAACTAATGAGAATGAAGATACATCCCACCAAAACCTATAGGACACAGCAAAAGCAGTACTCAGAGGACAGTTTATAGCAATAAATGCATACATCAAAAAAGAAGAAAGAAACAAAATCAGTATTCTAACTTATCAACTACAACTAGAAATAGAACAACTAAAGAGTCTTACAGTATCTAGAAGCAAGGAAATAATAAAGATCAGGGCAGAAATAAATGAAACAGAAAACAAAAATAACATAGAGAAAATCAACAAAACAAAGAGCTGGTTGTTCAAAAAGATTAATAAAATCGATAAACCACTGGCAGACCTAACAAAAGAAAAGAAGGAGAAGACCCAAACCACAAGAATTGTAAACAAAAACGGTGCTATCACAACAGAACCAACTGAAATAAAAAAAGGTACTGACAGAATATTATGAAAAACTGTACACCAATAGATATGACAATCTAGAAGAGATGGACAGTTTTCTAGAAACACAAGATCTACCTAAATTATCCCACTCAGAAATAGAAAACTTGAAGAGACCGATAACAAGGGAAGAAATTGAACAGGTCACAAAAAAACTTCCCACAAAGAAAAGCCCTGGCCCTGATGACTTCACTGGAGAATTCTATCAAATATTCAGAGAAGAGTTGACACCTATGCTACTCCAGGTATTCAAGAACATAGAAAAAGATGGAGTACTCCCAAACTCATTTTATGAAATAAGTATAACACTAATACCAAAACCAGGGACAGACAACACTAGAAAGGAAAACTGCAGACCAATATCATTCATGAGCATAGATGCAAAAATTTTTAACAAAATCCTGGCCAACAGAATCCAACAACCTATCAAAAAACTAGTACACCCAGACCAAGTGGGATTCATACCAGGTTTGCAAGGGTGGTTCAACATCAGAAAATTTATCAGTGTAATCCACTACATAAACAAAACAAAGGAAAAGGACCATATGATTATATCAATTGATGCAGAAAAGGCATTTGATAAAATCCAACATCCATTCCTGTTTAAAACTCTCAACAAAATAGGGATAGAAGGGAAATTCCTCAACATAATAAAGGGTACATATGCAAAGCCATTATTAATGGAGAAAGACTCAAGCAAGGCATTCCCCTTAAAATGGGAACCAGACAGGGATGCCCCCTATCACCACTTCTATTGTCCTGGCAAGGGCAATAAGGCAAGAAAGAGAAATAAAAGGCATACATATTGGCCAAGAGGAATTAAAACTATTTCTATTTGCAGATGATATGATCCTATACATAGAAAACCCAAGAGACTCAATAAAAAGACTACTGGAACTAATAGAGAGGTTCACCAAAGTGGCAGGATACAAGATCAACATACAAAAATCAGTTGGATTTCTCTACACCAGCAAGGACTCCATTCATTATAGCTA
>NW_006922120.1:1081359-1086962 GCF_000298275.1 Orycteropus afer afer
TGCAGAAGAGTATGAAGGGATGGACACTGGGAGGAGGTAACTATCGGGAGGAAGTGGGAGGGGAGCTGCTGCATTGTAAATTTTGGTCAATGACATGAGACAAAGTATATGTGAACTGCTGTATGAAAGTTGAATTTACTCTGTAAATCTTCACCCAAATCCTAATAAAAAAAAATTAAATTAAATTAAAAAAAAAAAAAGGAGATATTGAAAATGAAAAGGGATGATAACTGAAACACAACAGAAAGACTTACTAACAGATTTGATCAGGCAGAAGAAAATATCAATGAATTAGTGGATAAGATAGTTAAACTAAAAGATGCTGAAGAGCAATGAGAACAAAGTCTCCAGAAGGCTGGACATGGTAATGACAGAAGGTCTAAGATATGCAGCATAGGAATTCCAGAAGGCGGTAAGAGAAAATGGTAAAGAATATTTGAAGAAATAATGACAGGCTATTTCCTCAACCTAATGAAGGACATGAATCTACATATTCAAAAAGTTCAGAGAAACTCATGCAAGATAAACCCAAACAGATATACACCAAGACACATCATAGTTAAGCTCTCAAAAATTATGGATAAAGAGAGATTCCTGAAAACAGTGACAGAGAAGCAATCAGTCACATACAAAGGATTCCCAATAAGATTAAGTGCTGATTTTTCATCAGAAACATTAGAGGCCACAAGGCAATTGAATGGTCAACTGCTGAAAGAGAAAAAAAAAATAAAACAGTCAACCAAGAATACCAAACCCAGTGAAACTATCCTAAAGAATGAGGATGAAATTAAAACATTACGAGACAAACTGAAGTTGATTGAGTTGATATTCAACAGACTAGCCATTCAAAAATTATTAATGGGACTTTGTAGGTGGAAGGGAAAGACACTAGAAGTAATTCAAAGCAATACATAGAAAGAAAGATCCCCAGTAAAGGGAAATGCATGGACTAGTATAAGGGCTAGTAATAGGAATTCATACTTGATATTTCAAAATGTTTTGTCTTTCATGTTTTTAATAACAATTATATGAAATGCAAAGATAAAATTATGTAACACAGCACATGAAATATAAAGACATAATGATAACAGAAAAAAGGAGGAGAGGAATAGTATAGATACAGAATTTCTGGTATGCTACTGAAGTTAAGTCAGTACCAATTTACCATAATTCAAAGGCATCAATTCTTCTTTGATCCTCCTTATTAACTGTCTGGCTTTCACATGTATATAAAGTGATTGAAGACACCATGACTTAGGTGAAATGCATCTTAGTCCTTAAATTTCATCTTTGCTTTTTAACACATTAAGAGGTATTTTACAGGTCTTTTACAGGTGTAACCAGAGGAATTCATCATTGTTTATTCCATGAGTGTTGACTGTGGATCCAAGTAATATAAAATCCTTGACAATTTCAACCTTCTACCCACTTATCATGATCTTGCTTATTGGTCCAGTTGTGAGGATTTTAGTGTTCTTTATGTTGAGGTATAATCTATATTGAAGGCTGTAGTCTTTAATTATCAGTAAGTGCGTGGTAATTAAATTTTGTGTGTCGACTTGGCTAGGCTTCGTTTTGAGTGTCTGGACAGCTGAATGTAGTTACTCCTCATGATAAGGCTGGTAATCAACTCCATGGTGGGATTTACTGGAACAGCTCAGTAGCTGCCTTAGGGATGTGGTTTGCTTCCAGTATATAAGAAAACAGCTTTGAAAAAGATCTGAGAGCCTTTTGGCATGCTTGGGCCCTGCATGTACCTGAGTCTTCATTCAGCAGCCTGCCATGTTTCCTGCTGATTTTGGAACTGTTTCCGGACTTAAATTCATGGCCTGCTGTGTTGCTCAATAATCTTGGTATTGTGCCATTTTACTTGTTGACCTGGGGCTTGTCAGTGTTGGCAGCCAGCAGCCGGCTAAGTGAAAGGATGCTTCCAGCTCCAGTGGGCCAGGAGCAAGGGGCAGAGCTGAAGCCCAAGGTCGAGGATCCTTCACCCAGCCCCTAAAGCTGGAGATTTCCAGCTTCCCAAAGTGTAAGAGAATAAACTCCTGTTTTTTAAAAACTACCCATTTGTGATATTTTCTGTTAGAATGGCACTAGAGGACCAAAACAAAGTGTTTCAAGTCCTCTTCACTTATAGCAAGCAAAGCTGTGGCATCTGCATATCACAGGTTGTTAATGAGAATTCCTCTAATCCTGATATCACATTCTGTTTGATCATCTTTCTATGGAATGGGCAAAAATATGGATCTCTTCCAGTCACTTAGCCAGGTAACTGTCTTCAAAACTTTTTGGCAAAGTCGAGTGAGAGCTTCCAGCATTGCAGCCATTTATTGAGACATCTCAGAGGGTATTCTGTCAATTCCTGCAACTCAATGCCTTCAGCACAGCTTGGAATTCTTCTTTCAGTACCATCAGTTCTTGATCACATGTTACCTCCTAAAATGGGTGAACACTGACCACTTCTTTTTGGTACAGTGATTCTGTATATTCCTTTCATCTTCTTTTGATGATCCCTGTGTTGTTCAATATGTTGCCTATAAAATTCTTCAATATTGTAACTCAAGGCTTGAATTATTTCTTTAGTTCTTTCTGCTTGAAAAATCCTGAGCATGCTCTTCCTTTTTGGTTATCAAACTCCAGGTCTTTTCACATTTCATTATGATACATCATTTCCTTTTCTTGAGCTGTCCTTCAAAATCTTCTGCTGAACTCTTACACTTCATCATTTCTTCCATTCACTTTAGCTACTCTCTCTTTGAGAGAAAGTTTCAGAGTCTCTTCTGACATTCTTTTTAGTCCTTTCTTTCTTCCCTATCTTTTGAACAACCTTTTGCTTTCTTCATGTATGATGATCTTGATGTAATCTCACAACTTGTCTGATCTTTGGCCATTAGTGTTCAATGCATCAAATATATTTGAGATGGTCTCTAAATTCAAGTGGGATATATTCAAGACCATATAAAGGTATCACAAGAAAAGAAAACTACAGGCCAATATCTCTAATGAATATAGATGCAAAAATCTTCAAAAAACTGTATTGAACAGAATCCAACAGCATATTCAAAAAATTAATAATCAATGCTTTTGGGGTAGCTTGGAATTCTTCTTTCAATATAATGAGCAACTGAGATTTATTCTACGAGTCAGGTATGCTTCAACATTAGGAAATCAATCAACTTAATACGTAATATCAATAGCAAAAAGGAAAGGAACCACATGATCATCTCTATGGATACAGAAAAGTATTTGATAAAATCCAACACATTTCTTGATGAAAACCCTAAAGAAGATTAGAATAGACATGAAATTCCTCAGAAATATCCAGGGGATATGTGAAAAGCCAACAGGCAACATTATAGTTAATGGAGATACACTCAAGAGTTTTCCCCTTGAAACTAAGATAGAGGTGCCTACTCTCACTAATACTTTTCAATATTTAATTAGAAGTCCTAATCAAAAATCTCCTAATAAGAGAAACAAGGAAAAGAAATGAAAGGTATCCAGATTGGAAGAATACTGCAAAGCTGGACTATATGAAGAACATGGCATCAAGATTGGAGAAAGAATCATTAACAACCTGAGATACTCTGACAACACAACTTTGCTTGCTGAAAGTGAGAATGACTTGAAGCACTTACTCATAAAGATTGAAAAATATAGTCTGCAGTATGGATTACATCTCAATATAAAGAAAACAAAAATCCTCACAACTGGACCAATAAGCAGCATTACAATAAATGGAGAAAAGATTGAAGTTATTAAAGACTTCACATTGCTTGCTTCTACAAGCAAAACAAAAATGGAAGCAACAGTCAAATGACAATACAATCAAATGACATATAACACTGGGCAAGTTGGCTGCAAAGGACCTCTTTCAAAGGTGCAGAGGAGCAAAGATGTCTCCCATGAGGACTAAAGTGAGCCTGACACAAGCGATGGTATTTTCAATTGCCTCGTACGCATGTGAGAGCTGGACAATGAATAAGGAAGACCAAAGAAGAACTGAGGCTTTTGAGTTGTGGTGCTGGCAAAGAAAGCTGAAAGTATCATGGATTGCAAAAGAATTAACAGATCTGTCCTGGAACAAGAGTAGCCTGGAGGTTCCAGCAAGATGGCGGACTAGGCAGAAAGACTGCACAGACCCTCTTCAACAAAGGAAAGGGGAACCAATTAACACAGACACAGAAGATAATCTTGGACCCCTGAGCCAAGAAGGGAAGGATATAGAAGTGGACTAAACCCCAACTAACAGAAGAATTTGTGTGAAAATACCAAAAAAGGAGACATACGGAGCTGTGGTCTGGCAGCGATCCTGAGCAATCCGAATGGCACAGACAGCTTGGAGATTCCCGAGTGGTGGTAGGACCTAAGAATTAACCTAAAACTCACCCTGCTAGCCAGAGACTGCACGGAGGACTTTGCACGGTGGCTGGGGAACAACCGGAGAGGGTGAAGAGAAAGGTGGGCTGAACTGTGGACTTTTGCTGGTCCAGAGGGCACCGCTATTTTCAAGGTTTAAAAAGCGGCTTGACTATTTTGGATATTTAAAGAGACAGCACTCTAGCAAATTCCCGGGGCTTAAGAATACGTTCTGCTTTCCAGAAACCCCAAAGACACTCGGGACCTGCAACAGTGAAAAGGTACAACATTCCTCTTGTTATTCTTATACCCCACACCCGCTTGCTGAAAGGAGGTGTGGCCATCCCCCACTCACACCTACCCTCTGGGCCTACAGGAACTCCATCACAGTCTGTGTGCGCAGACGGAGCCTGGGTGCCCTGCCCTGTCCTCCACAGATTTTTTTTTCTCTTTTCTTTTATATCTATTTTTTTCTTTTTCACTTTCTTTTTTCTGGTGATTAGTTTGCTTGTATTTGTCTGTTTTAAAAAAACTAATATTATTAATACTTTTGCCCTTTTAATTATTATTCTTAATCTTCCCCTTCCAGGTCCTAGTTTTCAGCATTTTTTCTTTTCCTTGTGCCTGGTTAAAATTCCATTTATTTATTTATTTTTTTAATTTAAGGTTTTGTGGTTTTTTTTTTTCTTTTCCCACCATATTCTCATGATTAACCCCATTCCTTGCTTTTCTTTTTGGATTGTTCCCATTTTTTTTTCTTCATTTATTATTCTCCTTCCCTACTTTTTTCCTTAATGCACTATCCCCAGATATTGCAGGTTTTCTTGTTTTTTCTTCTTTTTTTTCCTTTTTTTCTATCTTTGGTTACTGTTCCTGTGTGATTACATGGTGTATTTTTCGTTCATGGGCTTCTAGTTTTTTTATAGTTATTCAATTGTAATTTTTCTCTAACTGAGTGGGAGACAACAACAGTCCCCATAAGACACAACTACACCCACACCTCCTAAAACGTCACTTACTGAGCAAGAGCCACTACCTCCTTCTCCAACAATAAGCCAATGATAAAAAACCACCAAGGAGAGCCTGAATCACCCTTGGCTGCTCTTCACAAACAGTTAACAGAGATCTAAATACCACAACATCACGATGCCTCGGAAACAACAGACCATCACAGTCCACACAAAGAAGCAGGATAAAGTGGTAGAAACAAGGAAGCAAGATACAAACCCAGAACACATCCCTGA
>NW_006922120.1:1088137-1088808 GCF_000298275.1 Orycteropus afer afer
AACATACCAAAATCTTTGGGACACAGCAAAAGCAGTGATCAGAGGCCAATTTATAGCAATAAATGCACACATCAAAAAAGAAGAAAGAGCTAAAAACACATTAAACCAAGATCACCAACAGTTAGAGAAAGAACAGCAAGCAAAGGCTACAGTCACCAGAAGAATGGAAATAATCAAGATTCAAGCAGAAATCAATGAAACAGAAAACAGAAGGGCTATAGAAAAAAACTCAACAAGACCAGAAGTTGGTTTTCTGAAAAGATCAATCAAATTGACAAATCACTGGCAAATTTAACAAAGGAAGAGAGGGAGAGAATACAAATAACACAAATAAGAAACAAAATGGGTGACATTACAACAGAACCAAATGAAATAAAAAGGATAATATCAGGATACTATGAAGAACTGTACTCAAACAAATTTGAAAACCTGAAGGAAATGGACAGTTTTTTAGAAACACACCACTTACCTAAAGTAACACAAATTGATGAGGAAAACTTGAACAAGCCCATCACAAAAGAAGAAATTGAACATCTCATCAAAAAATTACCAACGAAAAAAAGTCCTGGCCCAGACGGTTTCACTGGAGAATTCAACAAAACATTCAGAGAAAAACTGGTACCAATCCTACTCAAACTATTCCAAAACATAGAAAAGGATGGAATCCTCCC
>NW_006922120.1:1091465-1105630 GCF_000298275.1 Orycteropus afer afer
AAAAAAAAAAAAAAAAAAGCGCACCCAGAATGCTCCTTGGAAAAGAGAATGGGCACACTTCGTCTCACCTACTTTGCTCATGTTGTCAGAAGAGACCATTCCCTGGAGAAGGATGTCATGCTTGGTAAGGTGGAGGGTCAATGAAAAAGGGGAAGGCTCTCAATGAGGTGTATTGACACAGTGGCTATGGCGATGGGCTCATGTATAGCAAGGATCATGGAGCTGGTGCGGGACCAGTCAGTGTTTTGTTCTGCTGTGCATGCGTTTGCCATGAGTCGGAGATGACTCGATGGCAACTAACAACAAGATTGGAAAAACCAAAAACTCTGAACTCAATGCTGTTGAGTTAGATACAACTCATAGCAACACCTCCTTGGGTTTCCGAGGCAGTATTACTATGGAAGTAGATTGCCCAATCTTCAGATGATATGATCCTGTATACAGAAAATCCAAGAGTCCACAAGAAGACTTCTAGAGCTAATAGAGGAAGTTAGCAATGTTTCAGGGTACAAGGTCAGCAAACAAAAGTCAGTTGGGTTTCTATACACTAACAATGAGAAATCTTAAAGGGATATTAGGAAAACAATTCCATTTACAACAGAATCTAAGAGAATAAAATACATAGGAATAAATGTAAGCAGGGATGTGAAGAACTTATACATGAAAACTATAAAACACTACTGAATGAAATTAAAGACTAAATAAATGGAAAGTAGTTCTACATTCATGCATTGTAATACAATATTGTTAAGATGTCAATACTACCCAAAGTGATCAACACAATCCCAATGAAAATTCTACCAGCCTTCTTTACAGAAATAGAAAAATCAATCTTCTACTTCATATGAAATGGCAAGAGGCCCAGAACAGCTAAAGCAATGTTTAAAAAAAGAACAAAGAGGGGAGACTCACAATTTCTTAGTTTGACATACTCTACAGAGACTGCAATCGAAACAGCCTGATACTGGTATAACAACAGACACATAGACCAATGGAATAGAATTGAGAGTCCAGAAATAAACCCACAGTTATATGTTCAACTTACTTTTGACAAGGGAGTTAAATCCATTCCACAGAGAAAGAAGACTCTCTTCAATAAATGGTACTGAGAAAATTGGATTTCCACATGCAGAAAAAATGAAATAGGATCCATGTTTAACACCATACATAAAAACAAATTCAAAATGGATTACAGACCTAAATGTGCACACTAAAACCATAAAGTTCTTGGAAGAGCAAGCAGGGGCAACACTCTCAGGCCCAGCTTTCAATAATGACTTAACTAATATAACAACAAAAGCACAAATAGCAAAAGACAAAATAAATAAATGCGACCTCAGAAAAACTACAAATTTTTGTTCATCAAAAGACTTTACCAAAAAAGTAAAAAGAAAAACTACTAACTAGGAGACTACCTTCAGAAAATATGTATCTGACAAGAGTCTAATAACCAAATTATATATAAAGCTTCCAAAACCTAACAGCAAAATACAGATAAAATATTGATATTCCAGTCATAAAATCAGCCAAGAACCTGACTAGACACTTCACCAAGAGGACATTCAAATAGCTTTCAAACACATGAAAAGATACCTGGCATAATTAGCCATCACAGAGATACAAATCTAAATCACAATGAGATACCATTTCACTCCCACTTTTGTTGTTGTTGTTATTTGCCCTCGAGTCGGCCCAGACTCGTAGCGACCCCTCCTTGGGTTTCCGAGGCAGTATCACTATGGAAGTAGGATTGCCCCTCACTCCCACTAGGATGGAGGAAATAAAATAAACAGAAAATGATAAATCTTGACAAGGAATTCGAACTCTTACCCATTGCTGGTGGGAATGGAGAATATAGTACAGCCCACAAAGAGCAGTCTCTCAAAAAACTAAAATTAGAAATACCATATGACCCAGCAATTCCACTCCTAGGTATGTACTCAAATGACTTGAAAATGGACTCAAACAGAGACTTTTACACCAATGTTCACTGTAGCACTATTTACAATAGCCAAAAGGTGGAAACAACCTAAATGTCCATCAAAAGGTAAATAGATAAACAAAATGTGGTACATAGTATACAATGGAACACTACTCAGCCAGTAGGGGAAGTGAAATTTTGATATATGCTACAGTATACATGGAGCTTGAAGTTATTATGTTTAACAAAATAAACCAAACCCAAAAGGTCAAATAGCATATGATCTCACTTAAATAAAAAGACAAGAAAAGGTAAACATATAGAGAACAAAGTTTATTAATGGTTATCAGAGGAGTCAGGGAGGGAGAAAGGCAGGTTAACGATGGAAAAAAATCACATTGATTAAGGGTAGGGATGCACAATAGTTACTTTAATTTCTGTCAAAAGCTATACACTTGTAAAAGTTAAACTAGCAAAAGCTGTGTGATAGGTCTATTTACAACAATGAGAAGAAGAGAGAGTAGATGCTGAGGCTGCTTATATACAACCAAAAACCTCATGGAATTGGTTTCTTGATTTGGAGGTTTAGGGTCATGATTCCATGGTTCATCCTAGCAAAATAGCCTAATACCATGTTTAGTGCTTCTGTTCTACCTCCTAATTACTTGCTTAGTGCCTGGCATCTTAAAAGCTTGCAAGTGGCCATCCAAGACACAACTATTGGTCTCCATTCACCTGGAACAACAGAGGAAGAACAGTCAGGAATAGAAGAAGGATATGGAATGTTCCTATTATTTCCTGGATCTGGTGTCTGGCTACATAACTGAACATTTTGATCAAAGATTCCATATAAGAACAGAAAAAAAGAGGGAAAATTCAGAACGGAATTTCAAATTTTCATGGATTCTAGATTTTTTTTTGGAGTCATGGAGGCTTGGATGAACCCCAGAAACTACTGTCTGGAGAGACTCTTTAAGCCTTAAACCAAAATTTCTCCTTGAAGTCATTTTAAAACCAAATAATTGTTTAGCTTAACTATTAGAAAAGGTTTGCCTTGAGCATTATACTCTTTTAAGAACTATCTATTTTGGATCAAATTGACAACAGCAACTTGAACATTTAGATATGATTCTGGATATGATTCTTTGGGGACAGTGAGTTTATGTTAATGACAGAGGAACAACTTGGAAGTAGGTGGTGAGAAGAGTTGCAGAACTCAAGGAATGTGATCAATGTGACCAAGTTGAACATGCAGCAACTGTTGAAATGGTGTATTTTTACTGTGTATATTCTCAACAATAACAACAAAATAACTAAAATTTAAAAGGAAAATAAATAATGAATACAAGAAGGGCAAACTGTGTCTAACCACTAAGATTTTTCTGGCAACAGTGACTGGTCAAAAATCAAATGAAGTGCCTGGAGAAGCATGGAGCTCTGGTTCATTTCAGGAAATGTTCAAGGAGAATCTGACAGGAACAATTTGCTAACAATTGCAAAGGAAATTCCAGCATAAAGGAAAATATGAATTAGATATGTTTCCTTACATTTCCAAAATTACTGTTTCTCCTTTGCAACCAACAAATATAAACTAAGTTTGAAAAAATGACAACAGTTATGCATAGAAGTATTAGTATGGTAGTCTTGCAGGAGTAGAGAAGTGTTGAATATACAGTTTTCACACATCACCAAAATATCCTGTTGGCAATGTAATTATCTCAAGAGTCCATCCAGAATTGGGACTTCTGAATGAAAAGTAATCTAAAGTAATCATTTAGAAATATATAAATGAGAGAAAATTAAGTAAATTTTTATTTTTTCTCCATATAAAAGTAAATATTTTATCTCCAAAGAAGATATTAAAATTATTTTATACCAAAATAAACTAATTCTTGAGTTCCCCCATTTAAAGAAAAAAAGAAAAAGAAAAGAAAAATGGAATCCCCTGTTCTTGTTCATATAAACGCCAATATGCTACAGAACAGTGTTGAATGACAGAAAAGTCTTCAGTGTTCAATGCCCCAGATACAGTTCTTCATAGAGCATATCAAGTCATGTCCTCTCTTCCAAATAAAACTCAGACATGGGCAGAGGGAGGCTCATTACAAGAAATCAAAAAGGAAAGGGGATTAATTGGGAACTTCACAGCCCAACTACAGAGTACTATTTAAGGAACTATCTTACTGCTCTTGTTGGTTATTGGTGGAAGGAATATTCTGCTGCTTAGAAAGAGTGTCCTGAAACAATAAGGACAGTTGTTAGGCAAAGGGAAAGAAGTTTCCTAGAATGAATAAAGAAAATGAAGAAATCCTAGTGACTCTCAAATGTCCCCAGCCCTGGCACGTGCAGAATACATTCTAATATCCTTAATGTAGGGTTAAAAAAAAAGAGGCATACACAGTACATTTATATACAGTAGAATTATTATACAGGTCCCAGTAATGCGTCCTTGCTTCCCTAGAAGTCTCCCAGTGTACCTCAAAGTTGAATCTCTCTCAGCAGCCAACTTCACAATGGAAAGAACTGGCTCACTGTGGAGGATCTGGGCCAAGGTAAAGGTTCTGGCAGCACAGGGCCCTGCTCGCCCTCCTGCCCTCTGAATCATACTCATATAGGTAGAGCACAGTCCTGTACCATCAGAAGGAACCATAGAGCTCAGTGTGTATGTCTGCAGCCTTCCATTTGAAGCTGAAGATAGCTGCACAGAGGTCTTTTACACAGGAAATAATATCTCAAGGACAAAATTTAGCTTGTGGCTGACTACTGTGAACGTCATTCAAAAATGTGACCTGAATAAAAGACCAGACTACATAGGTAAAGCCTATGTCACTTAGAGTTGCCAAAGAAAGAATCTTGGCTTATAGGATGTCTGATTTAGTACTCCAAGCCTTAATAAAAGTTTTAAGTAAGGTTCTCCGAAAAGAAAATTTATGAAAATATTTTCATGCAACTTAGACATAAGATGCTTTATAGAAAAAAGGTACATGAAGAATACTGAATACAGTGATGAGCATGTTCTTAAGTGTAAGTCCCATGGAGAAGAATATATCCTATTAAAGGGAGAAATTAAAAATAACTAAATGATTGAAGTCTAAATATAATTTTCAAAATAAAAGGAGCACAGAAATCATCTTTCTTTGCATATGTTTTATGTTTGTGAATAACTTTGAAAGAGAAGAATCTTGATTCATTAGAAATGTTAATGTCATGTAACCAAGTACTTGCCTGTTTCCCCAGAGAATTTTCTGAAGCAAATAAAATTCTACACTATTAAAGAGATTATCCCAAATAAAAGCATGTATTGCAATTACTTTTACTCTAACCAAATAAAATACACTGGAAAATGCTAATATGAAGATTTCCATTTAGGGAGAATATTCATAATAATACAGTAAAGGGGTCTTCCATTTTTGCTTCTCCATGATAGTTATGTTGGTTTGAGCCCAAAAGTGCTTTTTTTAATTAAAAAAAAAAAAAAATCCAATTATGTATGTCTAAATGGAGAGTGTATCCAAGATCATATACAGGGTTGGCAGACAATGGGCCTCTCGAAGAGTATGAAGGGATGGACACTGGGAGGAGGTAACTATGGGGAGGAAGTGGGAGGGGAGCTGCTGCATTGTAAATTTTGGTCAATGACATGAGACAAAGTATATGTGAACTGCTGTATGAAAAGTGAATTTACTCTGTAAATCTTCACCCAAATCCTAAAAAAAAAAAAAAAAAAAAAATCACATCTATCATTCACCTAACTTTCAAATAGTTTTTACTACAAAGCAGCTGATTTGGTCAAAATAATTTAGGTTCACAATTCTCTAGGAAAACAAAATTGATTTAGATTCAATTTTCATATTCCCTATTATTTTTCATTTCATACTTCTAACAATTCAAGCACAAAACAAGAACATTTCATAGTTAATATTCTAGGAAATGAACCCATAATTCACTGGTAGCATAACTTCCCTAGCAAAACCCTAAGTAATTTAAATCCATTTTACCACCACGTGGGGGAAAGCACAGCAACAAATTTGGGCCAAGTTAGAGTCAGGAAGGAAGATCATCTACCTGGGCACTTCCCTTTCCAAAGCTATTGTTCCTGTGGAGAGTGTGCTATTTGATGAACACAAACTCCATTTGTTAATTCAACAAGTGCTCCATGACTGGCTACCAGGTGGACATCACTGTATAAGGACCAAGTTTGAGTTAGAGATGTAAGGATTTATGGAAGTATCTTGCCTCATCTTCCTTCCGTGGAACAGATGGTGTGTTAATATATTTGTAACCAGAAGCAGTCAAATGCTTTAGGCACTGTGCCACCAGAACTCCTTAAAGATAATACAGCCACCACTTCTGGAGCTAACAGTCAGGGAGGACATGTCACCACTTTCCACTGGCAGAACTAGTTACAATTCAAAATCATGTTTAGGAAGTGGCACAGACTAAGTCCCATACCTAGAAGGAAAAATGTTTTAGAATATTAGAGTTCAAAATCTATAGTCCGAGCGCCATTCTCTACTAGCAATGTAAACTTGTAACCTCTCTTAGCTCAGTTTCTTCTTATCTGTGAAGGGAGAATAAGTGACTACTCATAAAACTATTCTGTGGACTACATGAGATATCTGTATAAAGTGTCTGCTAAGACAGTGCCAAGCAACACATCCAGCAAAGAGTTAAAAGTGAACTGCTGATTTATTTCCAAAGTGTTCAAGATAATTTTTTCTACTTTAATGCCATACTCAAAAACGTTTTTGTATACCCCTAAAAAAAAAAAAAAAATCAAAATCCATATCCCCCATAAATCTGGCCATTTCAATGGAGGCACACAAACAATGTACTAGCACCATTTTTTTATATTCTCATGTACTCATAATACTTGGCTCTAATGTCAAATTTTTGACTAGCATAAGTGTTTTAACTGTTCAGTCTGTATTCATTGATGTTTTTATTAATATTATTTTTAATTTGACCGTAACGATTAACTTCAAAGTGGTCTGATCCAAGAAGTTCTATTTTTGAAGTAGTAAAAATGTTTCTCTGAAGGTTTCATCTATGGAAATTAAAATTAGACCAGAATATTACATCTTCAATAATATTAAAAGGCACTTACTATTCCTAATATTCTGCTAGCTTTATGCAAGGTTATGTTTATTACAAGTTAAGAACAAAATTAACACTTTACAAGAACACAAACTTAAATTTCCCCTCCGTATATTAATATGTCTCTATGAAATTGTACATTGTGTGCTGTAGGTTATTCTAACAGCTAATAACTGAAAATTGGTGCATACAGTTAGTATTAAAGTATGCTTGACTTGCTTTTCAGGCAGAACACACACAAGCAGAATGAAGAATGCAGTGTCCAGAATGATTTTCTGAAGAGGAATTTATTCTGTTGACATCTGTGTTTCTAAAAAGGAAACCTCTTCAGCCTGATCATAATAACATAACTCTGTATAACTTTAACAGGAGCTCTTGTGGTACAGTGCCTAAGGCATATGCTGCTAACCAGAAGGCGGGTAGTTCAAAGAAGTATTCAATTTCCTTGAGTCATCTTCTTGAAATAAAAACTAATTTAAAAAGACAAAAAAAATTATTTTGTTCAAAGATTGAAATCAAATACCCTTTAAGTATTAAGTATTATTGGTACAAATATCACATAGCATCTACATAAAAATAAAAGTGCCACTGGCAAAATTTCAAAAAGGATATAAGAATATTTTGCCAATATTTTCATCAATACACGCCTTCAGAATGGCTAAAGAAGCTCTTCTCGAGTTCAGTTCCAGGAAATATTATCTATCATGTCTGCTCTATTCAGAAAACAAACTTCATTGACATTTTGTTTTTATTTTAGCTTTGTTGTTGTTATGTGTCGTGGAGTCGGACCCGAGTAATAGCAACCCCTCCTTGGGTTTCTGAGGCAGTATCACTACGGAAGTAGATTGCCCCATCTTCCTTCCGAGGAGTGGCTGGTGGGTTTGAACTGCCAGCCTTCTGGTTAGCAGTCAAGTGCCTTAGGCACTATGCTACCAGAGCTCCTATAAATCTTTACAGAGGGAGACTGTCTCATCATTCTCCCACGGACCAGCTGGTGGGTTTGAACTGCTGACCTTTTTTTGGTTAGCATCCAAATGCCTTAACCACTGCACCACCAGAGCTCTTAAAACCATTCACTATTCAGTTGCAGTCATCTGCGCATTTCAGAGACTTGGAAGCACCTTTTCTTGTCTGCTTTAAATGGTGGTGTAGTGCCTAAGGCATTTGACTGTTAACCAGAAAATTGGTGGTTCAAACCCAGCAGCCACCCCTCAGAAAGAAGATAGGGCAACATACTTCCGTAGAGACACTGCCTCGGAAACCTAAGGTGGGGTCGCTATGAGTCGGATTCAACTTGATTGCAGTGAGTTTGTTTTTTTTGGTCTTTTGTAATTAAGTATTTCATTTTTAACTATTAATTATCCCAAGTCTTCCTGAAAATAAGCAATAATGAAATCTCAACTGCTCCTCCTTTTTGGAGAACCAAATGACACTTTCAAGCTTACAAAGAAAGTGGACTGTGCCAACTGCTACCAAAGTAAAGAAACTAATAGGACTTAGGAGACATGGAATTAAATGTTACACCTTTCATTTAACACCTTGCACCACCCAGGGACTCCCATTTTCTTATTATTAAAAACAACAACAACAACTCACTGCCACGGAGTCGATTCGACTCATAGCAACCCCTCCTTGGGTTTCCAAGGCATGATCTCTACAGAAGTAGATTGCCCAGTCTTCCTTCCGAGGAGTGGCTGGTGGGTTTGAACCATTAGCCTTCCGGCTAGCAGTCAAGTGCCTTAAGCACTATGCCACCAGAACTCCCACTCTTATTATAATCACATTATTATTATTGTTTAAATAATTTGTTAAGAGATTTTCTCAATGGTAAACTCTCAAAAGAAGTTTTTATATATCATTTGAAATATATTAGTGCTAGGTAAAATAAAAATTAATATATTAAATACTAGACATTCTGTTGTTAGGTGCAATCAAATTGGCTCTGACTCATAATGACACTGTGTACAACAGAATGAAACTGCCCAGTCTTAGGCCATCCTCCCAATCTTTGCTATGCTTGAGCCCATCGCCCCAGCCCCAGTAATTCCAAATTTTATAAAGCCTTGAATGTTCATAAACCTCTAGAATATTCTCCCAGTTATTTTCAGATCCTTCATGTACCTTTCTCTGAAAAAATAATTAGACCAAAAGTATAATAATAAAACAAGTATAAGTTATTTACTGAAATAAATATTCATGGGTATAATCAAATGGAAATTACTTCTTAGCCTAAAAGCAACGAAACATGAATACATTAACAATAAAATTAGTGTTACTGGAAAAATAGTTAGTCAATATGAATTTTTAAAGTTCTAGAAAGTCAACACCCCCATTCAAATAAATAGTAAGCTTTTATACATTATTCTCTTATCACAAAAAAAAAAAAGAAAAAGAAAAAGAGCTAATTCTTGTATTAAATTAAATATTAAATACTTGTATATTTCTACTTAGCAGGAGAAAGGCTGAAAAAAATCTTAATGTATCAAATTCTTCCCTACCCCCCCCACACACACACACACATTGAACTGGTAATGAAAAGTCTTTCAACACAGGAGAGAAAAGATAATTTTTTTCAGGCAAACTAACACATATCAATAATAAGTAATCTCTCTGTTATGGCTCATTTACAATAATCCTCAGAAGATGTAAATTTGTAATTGATCAACCCTGACTAAAGACTCCCAACGACAATAAATTATAACATCTATTTTCCCCTAGAGAAAATGAGCAAGAAAACAATTTTTGAAATGTCATTACTCAAATGGCTTTTAAAAAATTATGTGGTATTTTAAATGGTAAATTTTAATTATCTTTTTTTTCTAATATAAAGAAAAGTTCTTCTTTTGAAAGCCATGTCCTTCCCATTGTTGCTGCTCTGTATTTTACAGGGCTCATAAATATCACTAAGAACCTTTTTGTATTATAGACTGTGTAGGTTCAGGAGATACAGGGATGCATAAGACACAGTTCTTGCTTTTAACAGCTGTTGATGCTACTGCAGAAACAGAACAGTAGAGACACCAATAATGCAGGCAGTTTCCAGGTTATGAACGAGGTCTGTTCCTGTGTCTTTAAGAATTTGTAAGTCAGTCAGAACGGGTGTATCTGATTATTATTTAGCCTTACTTTAGTATGAGATAAAGGAGCTGTGGTAGTGTAGTGATTAAGGCATTTGGCTGCTAATCAAAAGGTCAGTGGTTTGGACCCACCATTCACTCTGGGAAAGAAAAGGCAGTTTCCTTCCATGAAGATTTACAGCCTGGAAACCCAAACGGAGTCACTATGAGTCAGAATCGACTTGATGGCAGTGAGTTAGTGCAATAAAAGGCTAGAATCTTTTCAATGATTTAAAAGCTGCATGTGCAGCGAGTAAAGGTGATCGTGATGAAGAATTTGTTGAAAGTAGGGGTTGATTCAATTGTTTCACACTGAGGGCAAATTGACATAAACATGAAATGGATTTTAAACCAAAAAAGCACTGTCTTGGTCAAAGATGGCAGCACTCCATTCAAGGATGGCAGCGGAGCACAGAGCTTTGAACATATATGCCTCTCCAAGTTCCTCCCAATAATCCAGTCTCACTTATCAGGCTCATAAAAGGGTCTACCACAGCTCTTATGAGTCCCCCATTTTCCAGGGCTTCAACCAAAATTCTTTTTCTGTTCTGGTTACGGTTACGAATCACTCAAATTTTAACAATTCAAGTCTGCTTTTGTTTCACCTTGTCTGCCATGACAGAACCAGTTCCAATCAATTTGAAGCCCCGTTTAAATGACAATAGGAGTTGTCCCTAGACAAGTGAACATGTGTAATGAGGGGACTGCCTGTACTTACTAAGCACCCATTACGTATCTAGTAGTTCTTCAAACACAGAATTACCAAATGAACCACAAATTCTATTCTTAGATACATACCCAAGATAAATTAAAACATATAGCCACACAAAAACTTTTGCATGAATGTTCATGGCAGTATTATCAATGAGGGGGTGGCGGAAGCAGAAACAATCCAAATGCCCATTGGCTCACAAATAGATAAACAAAATATGGTATACTCATAAAATGGAGTATTATTAGTCCATAAATAGGAATCAAATACTAACACACACCACAATATGAATGGATCTTGAAAACATTATGCCAAGTAAAAGAAGCCAACCACAAAAGAACAGATATTGTATGATTCCACTGATATAAAATGCCTAGACCAGGCAAATCTACATTAAAAAAAAAAAAAAAAAAAGCTGATTAATGGTTGTCTGGGGCTGATAGGCTTGGGCGAAATAAGAAGTGACTGCTAATGGGTCAGGGTTTCTTTTTGGGGTGATGAATATGTTCTAAAATTGATTATGGTGACTGTTGCAGCACAACTCTGTGAATACACTAAAAATAACTGAAATGTATATTTTAAATGGATGAATTATGTGGTATAAGAATTGTATCCCAATAAACTGCTATTCTCTCATTGCTGTCGAGTAGGTTCTGACTAATAGCAACCCCTCCTTGGGTTTCTGAGGCAGTATCTCTACACAAGTAGATTGCCCAGTCTTCCTTCCGAGGAGTGGCTGGTGGGTTTGAACCACCAGCCTTCTTGTTAGCAGTCAAATCCTTAGGCACTATGCCACCAGAACCCCTATTAAAGAAAGAAAATCAAGAGATGCCATAATTAGCTTGACTTTTTTTATTAGTTCTGCTTTATTCTATGTGTGAAAAGGAGAAAGTGCTAGGTCAGAGAAACCTCTTTTCCTTCTGAGGTGAATATAGATTTTAATAGGCAATGAATTTTAATAGGCATTTCACCAAAGAGTATAGACAAATGGTCAAAAAGCACACTGAAACACGGTCAATGTCATTAGTTGACCATTTGTTTCCTTTCAAATAGGAGAACAATAGAATTTCCACACAGTGGCTAACTTCCACCTGGTGTACTAAATTACATGGTATGGCTTTTCTAGCTATAGTCTTTTTAACTCCCACAGATTACTGGTGGGACCATGCAATTTAAACTCCTGATTGTTAAAGTCATCCTCCTCTGTCCACCTGAAGAGTGGAAATGGGGGAAGAGCAGCAATGAAGAAACAGGCTGAGTTTGGTACTCTTTGACCTAGGCCACGGAAGCTAGGGATGAGAGCAAGGGCTGGCTGGTCTGAAGTACAAGGAGCTGTGAGCCTACAAGGCATTGAAATAGTCCCTGAGGACTGAGGATGTGAGAGAGAAGGTGCTGGCTGGTCTGAAGTGAAGGGAAGAATGTGATTTCCAAACTGGGCAGCTGGAACCCATGACTTAGCTAGGATGGCTAGGGTGGAGCTGACCAGAACCCAATCAAACTAAGAGGAAGATGTCTGACACTGAGCTGGTGTTAAGATGCAGTAATTTGATGGCTTGCACTGGGCTGGACTTTGCTTGTTTATGGATGCAGATACCCAAAGTTCCCAAGCAGAACAGATTTTTCAGTGAGAAAGGAACATGCTTTTCTCCTCAGAGTACTAGTTTGATAAACCAAAAAAACAAACTCACTGCCGTGGAGTTAGATCCAACTCATAGCGACCCCTCCCTGGGTTTCTGAGGTAGTATCACTACAAAAGTAGATTGCCCAACCTTCCTTCCAAGGAGTAGCTGGTGGGTTTGAACTGCCTGCCTTCTCGTTAGCAGTCAAATGACTTAGGCACTACACCAGCAGAGCTCCTACTAGTTTGATGTTGTTGTTGTTGTTATGTGCCATCGAGTCGGCCCCGACTCATAGCGACCCCTCCTTGGGTTTCCGAGGCAGTATCACTACAGAAGTAGGATTGCCCAACCTTCCTTCCGAGGAGTGGCTGGTGGGTTTGAACCGCCAGCCGTCTGGTTAGCAGGCAAGGGACTAGTTTGATAGGGATGGGCAAATTAGAAATTAGCTATCTAAAATGGGGAGAGATAAAGGTGGCATGAAGTGGCTGGCTTACACGCTTTCATGGGTGTGGTTATTCTTAGATGGTGAAGGGAATGTTAATTTTTGAAGTATAAAAGGGATAATGGCTAGAAAAGCCAGGGGGTGACCAGTGGTGTAGTAAATTACATGGTATGGCTTTTCTAGCCATAGTCTTTGTAACTGCCACCTGATTACTGAGTGAGACCACACAATTTAAACTCCAAATTGTTAAAGTCATCCACCTGGGGTATTTTGGTTGGAACAGCAAGAAGTAATCTTCTGACAAAGTTTGCTCTCTCTCAGGTGTGTAGAACTCTGATGTTGGGATTGGTTGGTTTTGCCACTCTGCCAGGTTCAAAATGAGCCCTCCTAGAAGCAGAAGGAATCTGACTGCCGGCTGTGAGATACATGCTGCTAAGTAGAGACATCCAGCTGAAAGAGAGATGCCTGGCTGGGAGAAATGCCCAGCTGAGAGATGGCAGAAGTGGAACCAAGAAGCACAAAACAGAGTGACAGGCTTACCTTCCCCACAGAGGCAGAGGCCAGGCTGAGAGGCTAAGGGCCAGAGAGGCAAGGCTAAGTGCACAGCAGAGGGGAGACTGTCCTGATCGAAGAACTGTATCCTGAGTATGTTCCTAAACTTGAATTGTAGCCTGTTGCTTCCCTAATGAAACTCATAATCTATGAGGTCTGTGTGGCCACTAGAGCAAATTACAGAACCCAGCAAAAGGTGGTGGGTACCGCAAGAGGGATAGTTGGTATCAAGGCTGGTAAGAGGGCTGGAGGGTAGCAGCATGTCTGGCCTCATAAGAACAGACCTTGGGCTGCTGATGGTGATTCTGTCTTCTTCTTGGATAATCAGAAGAAGTCAAAAGATGCCATCTCCTTGCCCTTTTCACATACCCAACCTATCTCCTGGTCTCATCTCTTCTTCTATCCCTCACACATACTGAGACATCTGATCTGAGTGAATGAAAAGCATAAAACATTCAAGAAAGAGAATCACAACTTGAAAATTTCCTAATATTTCAATTTATTCTTAAAACGTAAAATTCACATGGCACTATAAGCTTTAGAGTTAAATTTATAAATATGAGTTAATTCATATAAATAGGAATAACTTAATCCCTATATGGGAGCTCTAGTAGCATAGTGCTAAGGCACTTGACTGCTAACCAGAAGGCTGGCGGTTCAAACCCACCAGCCACTCCTCGGAAGGAAGATGGGGCAATCTACTTCC
>NW_006922120.1:1105730-1110702 GCF_000298275.1 Orycteropus afer afer
AACAACAACAACAACAATCCCTATTTGCTCATTTCTGCTTTTGTCTCAAATTCAGGCATACTGAATTAAGTCATGTTCCTTAGAGCCAGCTACCATTACTTAAATTTCCCTAAAGGAAATAACCTGAGTGAAAGAATTCAATGGAGAATTTTGTACAAATAGTACTTCTTTAAACTGGGTATAATGTTGTCCATGAACAAGAAACCAAATGCACATGGACCAGTAGAGATTGAGAATGCAGCAAACCAGTGCTTCTCAAACAAATCACCTGAAGATCTTACTGAAAAAGAAGATTTTAACTCAGTATGTACCTGAGTGAGACCTGAGATTTCTAACAAACTTTCAGGTGATGCTGATGCCACTTGTCTATGGACTTATACTTTGAGTACCAAGGCAGCAGACTATCCACATCTTATTTTGGGGTGCTAAACCCCAATGCCTTAAGACCACCAGTTATGTTTATTGGCTTCCTGCACAAAGAAAAAAGCACACCATGGGAAACTGGGCATCTCTGTAAAAGGCAGTTTGGGGAGAGAGTTAATAAAATGGAGACCTGTTATGGATTTGATGCTGTCAGAAGGCAGAGGTAATTTATTGATTGGACATCTTAATTTTTATCCAGGAGGCAGATAGGACAAAAAGGGTCTATGTTTGATAAAGAAGCAATAATCAGCCACTAATATAACTGAAGAGGCCATATAAGTACTGACATGACCAGTAATGTCTCCTATTTCATGCTCACTAAAGGCAAGACATTCAGTGAGTAGGAGGAATGAACACACTATTACATAGTTTCCCCCAGGGCTTTGAACTTGTTTGAACCAGTCAGTTATGGCTGGTGAAGCAAAATTAGAACAGACTCAAAGCAGAATAACAATCAGAATGAGAAAAAATTATTGGTAAAAGCCATGGAATGGGAAACTCAGAAGAAGTGTAGTTAGTCCTTTCAGGAGTTTAAAGGCAGGAAACTGGATTATAGTGAAGATTGACACATATTGAAAGCATCATGGTGGCCACCATTTTTGAGTGCAGCATAGCTGATTCCAACTGTGTGATCAAGACATTTGGTTACTATGCAGCACACACACTACTTTTGTCTTCTAAGGAGATTAAGTTTCTAGCAAGGTGTAAAGCCATAATTTTTCCCATTCCAGTTATAATCCAGTTAACCCACATTTTACAAATTCAGGTCTGTTCTTGTTTTACTTAGTTGGTCATAACTTAACAGGGAAGAACTGGTTCAAAGCCCTGGTTTCTCCTTGCCCTTCTGCATCACCTGAATTCTGTGTGCTGCATAGGTCTGGATAGAATTGACATTTTCACAATGTTCAGTCTTCCTATCCATGAGCATGGTATGTTCTTCTATTTATGTAGTTCTCTTATGATTTCTTGAAGTAGTCTTTTATAGTTTTCTTTGTACAGTTTTTTTGTGTCCCTGGTAAGATTTATTCTCAAGTATTTTATTTTTTGGTAGCTATTGTAAATGGTATTGATTTCCTTATTTCTTTTTCAGCAATCTCTTTCCTGGTATAGAGGAATCCAACTGATTGTTGGATGTTGATCTTGTATCCTACCATGATGCTAAATCTCTCAATTCCAGTAGATTTTTGACTGAGTCTCTTGGGTTTCCTAAGTATAGGATCATATCATCAGCAAATAGGGATAGTTTGACTTCTTCCTTACCAACTTGGATGTCTTTGATTTCTCTTTCTTACCTTATTACTCTGCCTTGGACTTCCAAACCAGTGTTGAATAGAAGTGGTGATGAAGGCATCCTTGAGACACATGAATTTTTGAGAACCTGCTAGAGGTTTAGGTAAAGTCAGCAGAAATTGATGGCCTTCTTGTCTGTGACTGCTCCACTCCTACACTCACTCAGCTTGGATGGTAAGAATTATAGTGCTTACTCTAGTAGCAATATTGCTACTAGCCAAGAAGGACCTGATTCAAGACTAGGGTAGCAAAATTTCATGGCTTTGCAGGCAAAAAGTAGCTAATTTGGTTGGATAGGAATAAGAAATTCCCATACTTTTACTAGCCAAAATTTTGGTCCAATCTTGGGCAAGTGGCAGGTTAGTAAGAAACTTAATGGAGAGATTCTAGATATGATGGAGCCACAAAGGGATGAGATAAGTTTTCCATACCTCCATGGCTGGCTGGGAAATTGTACAAGCAAAAGGAAAACCCAAAAGCGCTTGGGGAAAAAAAAATTAAATCCAAGAAAAACTTGAGAACTAGTTACAACTTTTTGAAGTGGTTCACAACCACCACAAATACTGACTGGCAGAAGGTGGAAGAGTAACAGGCCCATAAAAATAAAGTAACTGACCAAGCTACAGATAAACACATAAACATCTGAGAAGATCAGATGAGGGTCAGTGAACAGGATTATACTCTAGACCAAGGATCGATTCAGCTGAGGCTAATCTTGCACAGATACCAGTGATATAAAATACCAGCAATGCTTACAGAAACAACAGAACACAGGCATAGAGCAATCCCTCACAGACACCCTGACACTGTGGGAAAGAGATCCAACAGATCTACCAACTCAAGACCATAGGACTGGGGAACACCAGACTCAATTGGCATAACAAAATACATAAAAATCTTGTTCTACAACCTACATTGGTGAGTAGTAACTGGGTCTTAAAAGCTTTCAAGCAGCCATCTATGATGCAGCTAATGGTCTCCTATCCTCAGAAGTAAAGAACAGTGTGAAAAACCAAGGGCATTTGGAAACAATCAGCTCTAGGACACAATGGAACTCAAGACCAGAACTAGATGGTGCCCAGCTATCAATGCCAACCACTTGGTAAAGTATCCAATTGAAGATCCAGGAAGGAGTGGGAGGAGAAATGTAGAACAAAAATCCCAAAACACAATAATGACCAAAATTACTGGGCGGATGGAGTCTGGTGGGACTCCCAATACTATGGCCCTGGAATACACTTTGGGCATGGAATAAAACTCATTCCCAGGGGCTGGCTCTCAGCCCAACAGTAAATAAGATGTACACACAGACTACTCAACCCAGGGTGATGCACCCATATACTCAATGGAGATGCACCCCTTGGAGCAATTGACCACGGAGCACCAGAGTGACAACATTCACACAGAGGAAATGCAGGACACATGGGAGTGCATAACTATGAGGGGCATGTGGCGGGTTACTGGGAAGGGAGGGAAGGAGAGTGGGCTAGGGTTGGGGATGGTAATTGGGGAGTGAAAACAAATGTACACAAAATGCTGAATGTCAAACAAATTCTGCTCTGTAAACTTGCACCTAAAGCACAATAAAATAAAATAAATGAACAGACAGCAGTAGACAAACACTGTAAAAGAGACAGACTACACAATTTCAGATGCTGTTGTTGTTGTTGTGTGCTGTCGAGTTGGCCCCAACTCATAGAGACCCCTCCTTGGGATGCAGAGACAGTATCACTACAGAAGTAGGTTGCCCAACCTTCCTTCCGAAGAGTGGCTGATGGGTTTGAACCGCCAGCCTTCTGGTTAGCAGTCAAGTGCCTTAGGCACTATGCTACCAGAGCTCCCTTCAGGTGCTAAGAGTTACAAAATTTTAAACAAAATCTCAGATAAATATAACAGAATCAGAGTGGGTACATTATACTATATCCAGTTCTTCTTCCTTTTTTTTTTTTTTGATTATGAGACATGGAAAGAAGTAGAAAATGTGCTCTATCCATAAGAAAAGAAGAGAAGTGACTAGCAACTGATTCTGAGTGGGCTCAGATATTAGACTAAGCAGACAAAGACTCTAGATCAGATATCAGTGGTTAAAGCATTTGGCTGCTAACCAAAAGGTTGACAGTTCAAACCCACCAGCTGCTCTATGGGAAAAAGATGAGGCAGTCTGCTTCTGTGAAAATTTACAGCCTTGGAAACCTATGAGACAGTTCTACTTTGTCTTAAAGGGTTGCTATGAGTCAGAATTGACTCAATGGCAGTGGGTTTCTGGCTAAATAATTTTTTAAACCTATATCCAAAGAATTAAAGGAGCATATGATGAAAAGGACTTAACAAATAGACAATCTCAACAGAGACATAGAAACTATAAAATACAACCAAGAAGATATTCTAAAGCATTACAATAATCAAAACAAAAAGGTCACTAGATAGACTCAAAAGCAAAAGAGGGTAACATAAAAATTTCAAACTTAAAAATGGATCAATAGAAATTATCCAATGTGAAGAACAGAAAGAAAAAATTGAAGAAGAATCAACAGAGATGTGCATAATGACATCAAATGTAACACTATGCCTATCATCGGAATCCCAGAAGGAGAAGACAGACAAAATAAAGCAGGAAAAATATTTTAAGAAATAATAGTTTATAACTTCCCAAATATGTTGAAAAATAATAACCTACAGATTTAAAAACTCAATGAACCCAAAATAAGATATCCAAAACCAAAAAAACTAAACTCACTGCCGTCCAGTTGGATCCGACTCATAGCGACCCCCACCTGGGTTTCCGAGGAAATATCACTATATAAGTAGGTTGCCCGATCTTCCCTCTGAGGAGGGGCTGGTGGGTATGAACCACCAGCTTTCTGGTTAGCAGTCAATGCCTTAGGGACTATATATCCAAAGAAAATCACAAGCCATAGTACAGTTAAACTGTTGAAAGTCAAAGACAAAGAAAATATCTTGAAAGCAACAAGAGAAACATGACTCCACATACAGGGGAACAACAATATGATTAGAAATAATGAAAGCCAGAGGCAATAGAATGATATATTGAAAGTGCTGAAAGAAAAAGAAACTGACAACCAAGAATATTATATATAGCAAAACTATACCTTCAAAAATGAAGAATAAAGACATTCTCATAGAAAAAAAAAAAAACCTGATAAAATTTTATGCTAGCAGATCTAGCCTATAAGAAGAAATACTGGAAACAACCTAGATGTCCATCAACTGAGGAATGGATAACCAAACTATGGTACAT
>NW_006922120.1:1111911-1121547 GCF_000298275.1 Orycteropus afer afer
GAGCTGTTGCATTGTGGTAAACTGTGGTCAATGACATGAGACAAAGTATATTTGAACTGCTGTATCGAGAGTGAATTTGCTCTGTAAATCTTCACCCAAATCACAATAAAAAAAAATAAAAGAAGAAGAAATACTACAGAAAATCCTACAGCATACTTCAGATGGTGACTCAACTCCATAGGAAGAAACGAAGAGCACTGGAAAAGATTAATATATAGGTAAATATAAAAGCCTATACACACCCACATACCTACATACATGCATTTTTTTTATTCTCTTAATTTCTTTAAAAGTATAAGACTGTTTAATAGTAGAAAATATAACATGTGTAGTTAGGTTATAACATACACAGATGCAAAATGCAGTATATGACAAAAATAGCACAAAGGAAGGAGTAAATGGAGCTACATTAGAAAAAAAAAATGGTTGTATTTTCTAGAATTAAATAACTTTGCACGTATATCATTTTGTTATCTGTATCTTCAAACTTCCTGAATGAGCCAAGAATTTTTTAAATTTTACATTCTCAACTTCTCACACAGAATGACACATGCAATAGGTGCTGAAGGAAGAAAGGAATGAACAAGTGAAGAAATGAATATATGCAGCAAATAATGGGGTTGGCAGGTACAGAGCATTAACTTTATTAACCAGAGAAATTAAAACAGATTCTTAATATATAAGGGAATTTCTATAAGCAATTGCTACATGCAAATAATAACCAATATTAACAAAGAATTTAGTATGTGTCACTGTCCTAAATATATTGCACATAATAATTCTCAACTATTACAATAACTTCATTAGGAAGGTACTAGCTGTCTTGCCATTTTAGAGATGTGTCAATAGAAAACAAAAAAATAAATAAATTTATCTATTATGGGCAACTCACTGCCATCGAGTTGGATCTGACTCATAGCGACCCCTCCTTGGGTTTCTGAGGTATTGCTGTTGTTGTTAGGTGCCGAAGAGTCGTCTCCGACTCACAGCGATCCTATGCACAACAAAATGAAAAACCACCCGATCCAGCACCAGCTCCATGATCCATGCTATACTTGAGCCCACTGTCGCTGCCACTGTGTCAATCCATCTTGTTGAGGACCTCCCCTCTTTTGTCGACCCTCCACCTTACCAAGCATGACATCCTTCTCCAGGGAATGGTCCCTTCTGACATGACCAAAGTAGGTGAGACGAAGTCTGGCCGTTCTCTCTCCTCCAAGGACCATTATGGCTGCACTTCCTCTAGGACAGACCGGTTAATTCTTTTAGCAGTCCATGGTACTTTGGGAGCTCTGGTAGCATAGTGGCTAAGGCACTTGACTGCTAACCAGAAGGCTGGCGGTTCAAACCCACCAGCCACTCCTCGGAAGGAAGGTTGGGCAATCCTACTTCTGTAGTGATACTGCCTCGGAAACCCAAGGAGGGGTCGCTATGAGTCGGGTCCGACTTGACAGCACATAACAACAACAACATACATCGTCCATGTCCTGACTGCTGCTGGCGTCGATTGTAGAACCAAGCAATGTGAAGTCTTTGACAATTTCAATCTTTTCTCCATTTATTGTAATGATGCTTATTGGTCCAATTGTAAGGATTTTTGTTTTCTTTATATTGAGATGTAATCCATACTGCAGACTGTATTCTTCCTTCTTCATCAGTAAATGCTTCAAGTCAATCTCACTTTCAGCAAGCAAAGTTGTGTTGTCAGCATATCACAGGTTGTTAATGATTCTTCCTCCAATCCTGATGCCATGTTCTTCTTCGTATTCTCCAGCTTCTCAGATTATTTGCTCAGCATACAGACTGAATAACTATGGGGAAAGGATCCAACACTGACGCACTCCCTTCTTGATTTTAAACCATACAGTGCTCCCTTTTTCTGTTTGAACGACAGCTTCCTGGTCAATGTACAGGTTCCTCATGAGTACAATTAAGTGGTCTGGAATTCCTATTCTTCTCAATGTTATCCACAATTTGTTATGATTGACACAATCAAATGCTTTTGCATAGTCAATAAAACACAAGTAAGCATCTTTCTAGTATTCTTTGCTTTGAGCCAAGATCCATCTGACATCAGCAATGATATCCCTCGTTCCACATCCTCCTGTGAATCCAGCTTGTATTTCTGGAAGTTCTCTGTCCATATACTGCTACAACTGTTTTTGAATGATCTTCAGTAAGATTTTACTTGCATGTGATATTAATGATACTGTTCGATAATTTCCACATTCTGTGGGATCACCTTTCTTTGGAATGGGTACAAATATGGATCTCTTCCAGTCAGTTGGACAGGTAGCTGTCTTCCAAATTTCTTGGCATAACTGAGTGAGTGCCTCCAGTGGGGCATCCATTTGTTGAAACATGTCAATGGGTATTCCGTCAATTCCTGGAGCCTTGTTCTTCACCAATTCTTTCAGTGCAGCTTCAACTTCTTCCTTCAAAAACATTGGTTCTTGAACATATGCCACCTCCCAAACTGGATGAAGATTGACCAGTTCTTTTTGGTACAGCACCTCTGTGTATTCCTTCCATCTTCTTTTGATGCTTCCTACATCATTCAATATTTTGCCCATAGAATTTTTCAATATTGCAACTTGAGGCTTATATTTTTTTCCTCAGTTCTTTCAGCTTGAGAAATGTTGAGCGTGTTCTTCCCTTTTGGTTTTCTAACTCCAGGTCTTTACACCTTTCATTACAGTAATTGGCTTTGTCTGCTCGAGCTGCTCTTTGAAATCTTCAGTTCAGCTCTTTGATCTTGTCATTTCTTCCATTTGCTTTAACTACTCTTTGCTCAAGGGCAAGTTTCAGAGTCTTCTGACATCTACTTTGGTCTTTTCTTTCTTTCTCATATTTTTAATGTCCTCTTGCTTTCTTCATGATAATGCTCTTGATGTCATCCCACAATTTTTCTGGTTCTCAGTCACTGGTGTTCAGTGTATCAAATCTGTTCTTTAGATAGTTTCTAAATTCAGAAGGGATATATTCAAGCTTATATTTTGGCTCTCATGGACTTGTTTTATTTGCCTTCAACTTCAAGTTGAATTTGCATATGAGCAGTTGATGGTCTGTTCCACAATCAGCTCCTGGATTTGTTTTGGCTGAAGATATTGAGCTTTTCCATCACTTCTTACCACAGATGTAGTCAATCTGATTCTTGTGTATTCCATCTAGTGAAGTCCATGTGCATAGCTGCTGATTGTGTTGTTGAAAAATGGTATTTGCAACGAGTAAGTCATTGGTCTTGCAAAATTCTATCATGTTATCTCCAGCATTATTTCTGTCACCAAGGTCAAATTTTCCAACCACCAGTGATTCTTCTTTGTTTCCAACTTTTGCATTCCAATCACCACTGGTAAACAAAACATGTTGATTGCATTTTCAGTCAATTTCAGACTGCAGAAGTTGATAAAAATCTTCAATTTCCTCATCTTTGGCTTTGGTAAGTGGTGTGTAAATTTGAATAATAGTAGTATTAATGGGTCTTCCTTGTAGCTGTATGGATATTATCCTATCACTGACATAATTGTACTTCAGAACAGATCTTAAAACATCCTTTGTGATGATGAATGCCACACCATTTCTCTTCAATTTGTCATTCCCAGCATAGTAGATCATATTGGTTGTCTGATTCAAAATGCCCCAAAGCCATCCATTTCAGCTCACTGATGCCTAGGATATTAACCTCTATGCATTCCATTTCATTTGTGACAACTTTCAATTTTCCTAGATTCATACTTCATACATTCCATGTTCTGATTATTAATGGATGTTTGCAGTTGTTTCTCCTCATTTGAGTCATGCCACGTCAGCACAGAAGGCCCTGAAAAACTTTATTTTATCTGTATCATTAAGGTTGGTTCTACTCTGATGAGGCAGCTCTTTCCCAGTCCTAGTTTGAGTGCCTTCCAACCCAAGGGGCTTGTCTTCCTGCACTGTGTCGGATAATGTTTCCAAGCTATTCATAAAGTTGCCCAGTAATGTGTCAGACAGTGTTTCTCTGCTATTTATAAGGCTTTTCCCTGGCCAATTTTTGAGAAGTGGATGGCCTCCCCCTTTTTCCTAGCCTGTCTTAGTCTGTAAGCTGTGTTGAAAGCTATGCAGCATGTGCAATTCTGCTGGAGTCTGAAACACCAGTGGCACAGTCTCAAGCCTCACAGCAATGCAGAAGTCCCACAGGATGACAAACTGACAGACAAGTTTGTCTCCCTTAGCCAAGGCAGTATCACTACATCACCCAATCTTCCTTCTTATGTGTAGCTGGTGGATTTGAACTGCCAGCCTTAGGCACTATACTACCAGAGCTCCCCCTATGCCACCAGAGCTCCCATTATGGATAAAAGATGTGAATACACATTTCTCAAAAAAAGATATACAAACAGCCAATAAGCACATGAAAAGATGCTGAATATAATTAGTCATTAGGGAAATGCAGACAAAAGTACAGTAATACAAAATTTCACACATACTCTGATGGCTATAATAAGGATTCTATGTCCTGTCTAGGAAGCCCTGGTAGCACAGTGTTTAAGCACTCAGCTGCTAATCAAAAGGTTGGTGACAATCTGCTACCATAAAGATTAAGCCAAACTAAACCCATTGCCACCTAATCAATTCCAACTCATAGTGACCCTATAGGGTTTCCAAGGCTGTAAATCTTTACAGAAACAAACTGCCTCATCTTCCTCCTGTGGAACAACTGGTAGGTTTGAACCACCAACCTTTTGGCTAATTGCTGAATGCTTTAACCACTGTAATTACAGTTGAGAAAAACCTTTGGGACAGTTTTGTTCTGTCCAATAGGGTTGCTATGAATCAGAATTAATTTGATAGCATCTATCTTCATAAACTGCTGGTGGGAAGTAAAATAGTGTATCTGCTTTGGAAAACAGTTAGTGATTCCTCAGAAAGTTAAAGACAGAGTTACCACAAGGTCTATCATTTGAACACGCTCCTCCTTGGACATGCCCTTGGCATATCAGCTCCTTGATACATACCCAAGAGAAATCAAAATACACACAAACACTCCTACATGAATATTCATACCAGCGTTATTCATAATAGTCCAAAAGTAAATACAACTCAAATTACCATCAATTGATGAACAGATAAATAAAGTATGACATATCCATATAATGAAGTATTTTTCAGCAAAGAAAATAATGGGTACTAATATATGCTATAACATGAATGAACCTTGAAAATATACTAAAGAAGCTAGTCACAAAAGATTACTGATTATATGATTTTATTTATATGAAATGTACAGAATAGTAGGAGCCCTGTTGGTTAAAGCACTAGGCTACTAACTAAATAGTCAGTGATTTAAACACCCCCCAGCCACTCTGCAGAAGAAAGATATGGCAGTCTGCCTCCATAAAGATTTCAGCCTTGGAAACCCTATGGGGCAGTTCTACTCTGTCCTATAGGGTTGCTATCAGTAAGAATTGACTTGACAGCAACAGGTTTGGGTTTTTTTGGTTTAACAAAATAGGCATATCTACAAAGACAGACACATCCCTAGGTGGTGCAAACAAATAGTTTGCACTCAACTGCCAACCTACTCAATAGCACTGTAGAAGAAAAAGCCTGGCAATTTGCTTTCATTAAGATTACAGCCAAGAAAACCCTATGGAGCAATTCCATTCTGTAACACATGGGATCACCATTAATCAAAATTCACTCTACAACAACTAATAACAACACAGGGATAGAAAGTAGATTAGCTGATGCCAGGATCTGGGGCCAGGGCAATGGAGAGTAACTACTAATGAGTATGGGGTTTCTTTTTGAGGTGACAAAAATGTTCTAAAATTAGATTATGGTGATGGTTACACACTCTGTGAATATACTAAATTGTATACTTTAAACACGTGAATTATACATTGTATAAGTTATATCTCAATAAAAGCAATTTATAATATTAACATATAGTTAAAACAGTTTGAATAAAATTAAATATTTGCTCATTATAATGGCAGAAAGAGGACTTGAACCTAGTAGCCTGAGTTTACACTCTAGATTCCCACATACTTCACAAAATTAGCTAATCTTCAAAAAGGACTTAATCTAAATAGCTAAACTAAAGCTTATAATTTTAAATATAAGCCTTTTTCTTTTGACATAATATTTAAAAGATAAGATGCATGACAGCAAATTTTATGGTATTAAAGAAAATTCTAAAGGAAACAATTATTTCTTAACTACTTCTTGTACTTTGGTGACTTCCTATGGTAAAAACTGAAAACTAATAGCAGATGATCTTTCCATATGGATTCTCCTTCCTAGCTTAACTTTGATTTATTTCACAGAAACAGAAAACTAGGACCATCCAGTCAGTTATACTGCTCCTCCCCAATGTCAGCATATATCTGAATGAGTAACTGTTATCCATGTCCTTTGGGGGGGAATTATACCACTAGGAAAATAATGTATTTTTCTGATCTTTTTAGTATCTTCCTAAAACATCAGATAAAGTAATTCATATAATACACATGTGTAATACACGCATGACTAGTAAAACCTACCATCTCTAACACATCTGAACCTGAGTAACTACTGATTTCCTTGAAGAATGGAATCCACACATCTGTTTCTGACCAATATACACCATCAGAGACTTCTCATGTACCTTCTCTTCATAATGAAAGGAAGTTTAACCCCACTGTACTGACCAAACAAAGAAGATTCTGATGTCAGACCACCAAAACTAAAGGCCTTATAATATAAACATATAGCAAGTCTGTAGAGCACTTCAGTAACTACCATTTGGCAGAGGCAGGGGTTTGAGTATTTTCACCAATATTTGGAATCTTGCTTTGAATTTCACTAGATCACAGGCCTTTGCTAAAGAGATCAAAGTATTTATGTCAAAACAAAAAAAAAACATCAATATCAGATATTATTCTGTTGCTATAAAGAAACCGAATAAAGATAACAGCAATCAATTCATAAATTTAGCTATGCTTTATTATATAACACTAGAAATGTAGTCATTTCTTAGGTGGAATAAAAACTCCTGGTAGTGCAGTGGTCAAAGCACATGGTTCCAAGAGAAAGGTCAGCAGTTCAAACCTACCAGCTGCTCTGTGGGAGAAAGATGCAACAATCTGTTTTTGTCAAGATTTATAGCCTTGCAAACCTATGACGCATTTCTACTCTGTCCCATACGGTTGCCAAAATCAACTCCACAGCATTGGGTTTGGTTTGGTTAGGTGGAAACATGGAGGACAACAAGTTTTTACACCAACAAAGGAGTTGAAACTCATACCATTTTGAAACAAAGGGAAAACTGCATTTCTATTAAGCCAAAGTAACCAATTTAGCCAAGTAGTATGAGCTCTGGTGTCGTAGTGCCTAAGGCACTTGACTACTAACCAGAAGGCTGGTGGTTCAAACCCACCAGCCACTCCTCAGAAAGAAGGTCGGGCAGTCTACTTCCGTAGTGATACTGCTTCAGAAACCCAAGAAGGGATCACTATGAATCGGGTCCAACTCGACGGCACATAACAACAACAACAACATGGATCTTAAAACAAAACTGAATAGGAAGACATGTAATATTTTAGAGAGCGCTGGTGGCATAGTGCCTAAGGCATCTGACTACTAACCAGAAGGCTGGCATTTCAAACCACCAGCTACTCCTTGGAAGGAAGGTTGGGAAATCTATTTCAGTAGTGATACCATCTTGGAAACCCAAGGAGGAGTTGCTATAAGTCGAATAGGACTTGACGGCAGTGAGACTGGTTTTTTGGTGTTTTTTTTGTAATATTTTTACATAAAATTGCTAAATATAGACAAATGCAAGTCTAGATACAGGAACACCAAGACAAGGTACATAAAAGATAAAAGTGGCTTCTAAAACTTGATTTGAAAAGCACAAAGGGAAATGTATGAGGTAGTCTATCAGGAAAAAGAAAGATATGTGCTTTCATGTACTCAACAAGTATAAAAACTGTATTTAACCAACTGAATCAATAGCAACACTACTTTCTTAACAAGTATGGCTGAAGACAAGGTAAGGAGTGTGTCACTGTGATCTCAATCTTCTATAGATTATTAGCAACCCTTAAATTTACACTATCTTAGAAAAATTTCATAGTGTCCTATCTATCTTTACAAAAAAAATAAATGAAAACTCACTCCATCGAGTTGGATCTGACTCATAGCGACCCTTCCTTGCGTTTCCAAGGCGCTATTTTTATGGAAGTAGATTGCCCAACCTTCCTTCCGAGCAGTGGCTGGTGGGTTTGAACCTCCAGCCTTCTGGTTAGCAGTCAAATGCCTTTGGTTCTACGCCACCAGAACTCCCTATCTGTCTTTAGGATCATGAATTCTAGGGCATATTCCACAACATATAGTAGCTCTGTGATCTTCTCAACTACTTGAGATGATACCTTTAATGGTCTGAGTTGGAAAGCTGTCACAGATAGGACTGATTCTACTATAAACTCTAAATCCCTCACTTATTCATCCTTTCATCAATATTTATTATTGCCAGGACCCAAAAAGGTAATCAGAAAAATAGAGGCCTATTTATAATCAACTGTAATAATGTGTGATAAAAAGTTACAATGTTGTTGTTATGTGCCATCAAGTTTGACACGACTCATAGCGACCCCTTCTTGGGTTTCCCAGGCAGTATCACTATGGAAGTAGATTGCCCTATCACAGTTATGAGAGAGATATGTATAAAATTCAGTGATCATGAGTTCTACTTAAGAAAAGCTTTACAAATACTTGGGGTAGTTCTTAAAAGGCAACTCAATGACACTGTCAAAGAGCAGGAAGGAAATTCCAGGCAGAAGGGAAAACAGGTGCATAGATGCAGAGACATAAAAGATCATAGTACATCCAAGGAACTGCTCATGGTTTAAAATTAGTGAAAAACATAGCATGAATAGGGAAAACTGGAGCTGAGGTTAATTAGAAATGCAGGAGCAAAATAAAAGGGAGGAGACAGAAAAAATGAAGAGACATGTACAAGGAAAGAAGAAAAACAAGTGACATCACTCAAAAAAAAAAACAAGAGAAGAGACAAATCAAGAGTTATCACTAAGTGGCAACACAGCTATGTGAAGTAGATTGAATCAAACTAGATTTCACACTCAGTTATCTTTCTACTATTGATAAGACTTATTCATAGGTGGTCAACTGCCTATAGAATAGTAATTCTTGAATAATTAATTGTTCTTGAACAATTCAGTCATTAAAGGAGTAATCTTGAGATATTCGTAGTCTTTTTCTTGACATATCAATTTATCATATATATAATATCATATATATGATACAGCTTTACCACCTCAGAAACCCAAAACCAGTTGCTATGACTCAGAATTGACACACACACACACTCACACACACACATGCTGTTGTGTGGTATATGCTGTCGAGTCAGACCTGACTTATAGCGACCCCTCCTTGGGCTTCTGAGACAGTATCACTACGGAAGTAGATTGACCAACCTTCCTTCCGAGGACTGGCTGGTGGATTTGACCCGCCAGCCTTCTGGTTAGCAGCCAAGAGAACTACACACACTAAGAGAACTACACATACACACACACACACATACACAGACAATTTTTACAGCCCCGATTACCATCCTCAACCATAAAAAAAAACTCTCTTCCCTGTGACGAC
>NW_006922120.1:1121906-1135908 GCF_000298275.1 Orycteropus afer afer
GACTAATTGTTTCCAGATGCCTTTGATTTTCATCATTCTTCTTCACTCCAGACGAGAAAAGACCAGTAGTTGCATCTTAGATGACTCCTTGGAAAGCTTTTAAGACCCCAGTCGCTACTCACCAAAGTAGGTTGTAGAACAAGATTTGTTATGTACTATGTTGTGCCAGTTGAGTAGGATGCCCTGTAAAACTATGGTCCCAAACCCACAGTCCCAGTGATTCCCTCTCTCAAGGTGTTTGGTTGTCTCTGAGAAGTTACTCCAACCCTGTCCTCTGTTGCTTCTTGAATGTATGTGGCTAATTTTGTAGCACAAGTACATACATAAGATTATCTTCAGCCAAATATATCCTGGTTTATAGTGTATTCCTGTTTGCCCACCCCCACCTGATCTTCTCACTTATCTATGTATTTATCTGTAGCCTAGTGTTTGTTGCTAGTGGTAATGCAGTTTTATGGATGTACTAGTATGGTGCTTATGTTTTTGTGTCAACTTGGCTGGGCCTGGTTGAGTGGCTGAGCAGCTGGTGGTAGTTATTCCCCGTGATGAGACTGGCAATCAACTCCATGGTGGGATCTACCACAGGCAGCTGAGTAGCTGCCTTTGGGATGTAGTGTGCTTCCTATATATAAGGAGAAGCCCTGGGAATGGTCTCTAGCCTATGGCACACTTGGACCCTGCACGTAGCCGTGTCATTGCTCAGCAGCCTGCTATGCTCTGCCCACCTTAGGACTTAAAATGGACTTAAGTTATGGCCTGCTATATAGTTTGGTAACATCGGGACTGTGCCTTTTTACTTGTTAACCTTGGGGTATCTCAGCCTCAGCAGCCAGCGGGTGTCTAAGTGAAGAAAACGCCTCTAGCTCCAGTGGGCCAGGAGCAGGAGTCAGAGCTAGACCACAAAGTTGAAGGGCTTTCACCCAGAAACCTAGGGGGCTGGCACTTTGAACTTGGACTTAAAGCCTCCAAATTGTAAGAATAAACTCCTGTTTGTTAAAGCCATCCCATTTGTGGTATATTTCTTGTCAGAGTTGCACTAGGTAACCAGAACAGAATTTGGTACTGAGAGAGTGGGGTGCTGCTCTGACAGATACCTGAAATGTGGAAACAGGAGTGGAGTGTGTCCTTGACCTGAGACCCTGGCAGAGAGACCTTGGCATACAGCATGACAGATGGCAAGAGCACAGCAAGAGACCGGCATGAGTGATGGCAGGAGCAGAGCCCACAGACCAGCATGAGAGACGGCAGTAGTAGAGCCGAGAGAACCAGCATGAGACGGCGACAGCCTTACCAGCCCATGGAGGAGAAAGCTTGATGCCTTTGGTTAGGTGGCTTACTGGTGGAGTGGGTTGCCTTTGGGCATTAATTGGTAGAAAAGACTGGTATAAAATGGAGTAGCAGGTTGGCTGGCCCATGGAGCAAGAAAGCTGAGTCCTTCTTGGGAAGGAAGATTGCCTGTGGAGTGGGTTGCCTTCAGCATTAATTGGCAGAAGCTGAGAGACCAAGGAAACAGAAGCAGAGCTGCTTCAGCCTTACGGGTAGGACCATGGCCTTTGGGGGTGGAATGACCACAGCCCCCTAGGTTTCAAAGAGCCAGGCCTTCACCAACTTGGCTCTGGAGTGTGGGGCTGCTCCTTCATATGAGCCAGTGGGATGGAGCCATAGCTGCTGCCCAAGAGTGAAGGGTCAGGGCTGCCATGCCCAAGAGGGAGAGGAACCAGGCCCGCCAGACCAAGGGGATGAGGTCACCATTTAGAGGAACTAGGGAACTGGATACCACCCAGTGGAGGAGACCTGTATAGATACCACCCATTGAAGATCTGTACAGGTACCAAGTTGACAAGGGGTGGAACTGTGGTGGTTATGCTTTTGTGTCAACTTGGCTGGGCCTGGTTGAGTGGCTGGGCAGTTGGTGGTAGTTATTCCCCATGATGAGACTGGCCATCACCTCCATGGTGGGATCTACCACAAGCAGCTGAGTAGCTGTCTTTGGGATGTGGTCTTTGGGAATGGTCTCTAGCCTATGGCACACTTGGACCCTGCATGTAGCCTTGTAGTTGCTCAGCAGCCTGCTATGCTCTGACAACCTTGGGACTTACAATGGACTTAAGTTAATGGCCTGCCGTGTGGTTTGGTAACATCGGGACCATGCTTTTTTTACTTGTCAATCTTGGGGCTTCTCAGCCTCAGCAGTCAGCAGGTGTCTGAGTGAAGAAAACATCTCTAGCTCCAGTAGGCCAGGAGCAGGAGGCAGAGCTGGACCCCAAGGTTGAGGGGCTTTCACCCAGCTCCTAGAACCTGACACTTTGAACTAGGACTTACAGCCTCCAAATTGTAAGAATAAACTCCTGTTTGTTAAAGTCATCCCATTTGTGCTATATTCCTGTCAGAGAGGCACTAGGTAAACAGAACAACTAGCATTTGCCTCTGCTGCCTGTATCTTATGTGCACATTTTAGGGTCCTTTCTTTTCCCAATGTCATCATGCTGGTCACAGACTCTTTCCTTATCATCCCTCATCTCACCTAAGTCAACATGTGATCCCCAATGAGTTCAAAATTTTCCCTTCCCTTCTCCCCTATCCCCCGTAACCAACAAAGTGAATTTCCTTACCTGAGTAAACCTTTCCTTGACTTTTTACAATAATGGGCTCATACAATATTTGTCCTTCTGTGACTGACTTATTTTACTCAGCATAATGTCCTCCAAATTCATCCATGTTGTGAGATGATTCATGTATTCTTCACTATTCTTTCATGCTGATTTTATTCCATTATGTGAATGTACCACAGTTTGGTTATCCATTCATTTGTTGATGGACATTTTAGGTTGTTTAGATCTCTTTGCTATAGTGAATTGCACTGTGATGAACATGGGTGTACGTACATCTGTTTGTGTCCTGTTTCCTACATCTTTAGGATATATTCATACTAATGGAATTTCTGGATCAAATGGTATTTCTATTTTCAATTTTTTAAGGAAATGCCATGCCATTTTCCACAATGGTTGTACCATTTTTCAGTCCCACCAGCAGTGTACAAGAGTTCCAATCTTTCCACAACCTCATCAGCATTGGTTATTTACTGTCTTGTTGAACTTTGCTATTATTGCTGGGGTGAGATGATATCTCATTGTTGTTTTGATTTGCATTTCTGTAATGGTTAATGATTGTGAGCATTTCCTCATGTGTTTGTTGCCTGCCAGTATATCTTCTTTAGTGAAATGTCTGTTCATGTCCCTTGCCCATTTTTGAATTGCAGTGTTTGTCTTTTTGGTGTTGAGGTGTAGAAGTTTTGGATAAATTTTGGAGATATGTTCCTTGTCAGATGTGTCATTGCCAAATACTTTTTCCCAATCTGTAGGTTCTCTTTTTACCCTTTTGGGGAAGTCTTTTGATGCACATAAGAATTTAATTTTTAAAAGGTCTCAGTCATCTACCTTTTCTTCCACTGCTTGTGCATTTTGGGTTAACCTTGATAGTCTATGTATGCCATAGATTAGGGCCCCAGATTTGTTCATATATTTTGAATGTATTTTAAATAACAGCTGTTGAGAATAATACTATGAAAGGGAAACAAAGATAAGAAAGACCCACATCTACTTTTAAGGGCCTTATATTCTACCAAGCTATAAAGTAAGCCCTATTTTTAATGTATTTTCAGCATCATGTCATTCTCTAAACTGTATTACAGACACTATATATGAGTCATTTGATATTGATAAGATGCATTAATATCAACTTTAAAATCATTTGTTCGAATGAACATAAAATCAGATAGAATAATTTCCATTCAAGCATAGGAATGCATTATTCATATCTAAAAATCAGTAAATTGCAATTATGAATTTATGTAATTCTCTCATTCCATCCAAGTGTTCAAAACTCTCACATTAATAATACATTAAACAAGACCATTAAATTACATTCATATTTTTACACTACAATTTTCATCTTTGTCTTTGTTTTTCTTACACTGTTTTTCCAAAATAAATAAAAGGAAAAGAAACTCCTCTAAGATCAAAAGCTATATATTTTAAATCTAAAAAAAAAAAAAAAATCTGAACTCATTGCACATTATCCTAAAAAATGCTCAATTTCTATGGTGACTAATTTGAATTCTGTCATCAGTTTAAGAATCCATTCACTAATTTATTAACAACAACAACAACAACATATATTTAATTAATCTTTGCAGCCACATCAGCAACCACTTGCATTTCAATAATTCCTGTCCACATCAATGCAGCATAATTGGAGCCATTTGGCTTCTTACACCAAAAATATAAAATGGGAAACAGTAATGAGTAGGCAGGCCATTGTTTGTAGATTCAACCTCCCAAAACTAAGTACAATCAACTAAGGTATTTACACTGTTGAGAAGGAAATGTGCTCTGAAATCTGCCCAATAACTTGAATGCAATGACACTGATGTGCACTGTTGTTGTTATGTGCCATTATGTGTTATTAGGACCCGACTCATAGTGACCCCTCCTTGGGTTTCCAAGGTCGTATCACTATGGAAGTAGATTGCCCAATCTTCCTCCCGAGGAGTGACTGGAGGGTTTGAACAACCAGCCTTCCAGTTAGCAGTCAAGTGCCTTAGGCACTACACTACTAGAGCTTCCTAATGTGCACGTTTAATTTTAAAACATATCTCAGTGCAATAAGGAAAACTTTCATTTCAAATTTCATTTTTAAAACTTACTTGAGGTATTCAAACAACTTTAAGAAAGGATATCATGGTTAGCATCAGTCATTAATTTTGTTATATTATGGCTCCAATATTTTGATACAGAGTATTTTCCTGGTCATTTCCAGAAGCATAAACCTTGCCCTCACTCCACTTCCAATGGTGTATATATAACTGAACTAAGAGTGTCAAGAGAATGAACTAAATTGCATAGAAGTTAATACTTCATTAAAGAGAAAGCAGTATCTGAGTCACTTCCAATAATGGTAGAAAACTGAGGAGGATCTAAGATGCAAAACTAGGAAGATACACTATTCAGACCCCCTACAACAGAGACCTAAGAAACCAAGTGAAACAGATACAGATGACAATCCTGGATGCCAGAGTTTCAAAGGGAAGAATAAAGAAGTAGGTAAAATTCAGAAACATGAACCTGGAGACATACAGAGTAGAGAACTGCCAAGAGACCTGGCACAGCACAGCCATTTTCAATTATTGCAAACATTGTTCCAATTGCTCCAAATAAGTCAATCACAGAAGAACAAACATTTTATGAGCCCATAACCAGGCCCATATACCTAGGTCTGCACAGGAACACACATGAGTGATTGGCCATGAGAGAGTGTGATCTCCTCCCATACCCCTGCTTAACTTCCCAGTGACCAGAAGCATGGCCTCTCCCTACTCCCACTTCCCCAGCAATTGGTCAAATCCCCCACTGTCAGTGCTATGGCCACTTAACTTTTCTTTTTCCTTTTTCTTTTTTCTTAGTTCTTCCCTCTTACGACACCTCTTTTCTTCCCATTTCTTGTTTTCTTCCTCTTTGCCCCACTCTTTTATTTTTGTGATTTCATGGAATGGGCACCCCACCCTGTGGAGCCTCTAAGGTAAGCAGTGTCCATCCTGACCCTTCCGCAGTCAGAGGTGCACCCTCCCAAAGAGCAATCACTATGTTCCCACAGCCGTATTTGATGGCTATTGCTTGCACCAGTACAGTGCTTTCTCAAGTTTTTTTCTTCTTATGTCTTCCCTCCTCCTCCTCCCTTGTTTTTTCTTTTATTTTCTTACATCCTTGTTCTCCCCCCACCTTTTCTTTTTATCCTACAGAGCAGATACATGCCCCCTATTGCCTCCACTGACAGTAGCATTCACCCCTGGCCCTCCTCATTTGGAGGTGTGTGCTACAGCAGAGTGAACAGTCATTACTGCTGCAGCTGTATTAGGCAGCTAAAGCTTGGGTCAGTACTGCGACACTTGAAAATCAGATACCATACAAATGCAGAAAAGAGAAATCCAAAAGATTAATACTAAAATGTTACAAATAGTAATGCAATGGAAGGACAAAGGAGTAGAACTGAAACAAAAGAAAACAGAATCAGTAAAATTAAAGACAAATCTCTTTATACTACTCTGTCAGAGGAACAATCAGAAAAAAGAATGAAGAAAGCCTAAATTTATGTGAGAAACGATCAAGGGGAGCAACTTAAATTATGCTGAATGAAATAAGTCAACTGCAGAAGGACAAATATTGAATGAGTACATTATTGTAAAAAGTCAAGAAAAGGTTTACACAGGGAAGGAAATTCGCTTTGTTGGTTACTGGGGATGAGAGGGAAGGGAAGGGAAGGGAAGGGAAAATTTCAGACTAGTTGGGGGTGAGGGAGGGACAGTATGGAAAGAGTCTGTGATCAGCATGGTGACAATGGAGAAAGAAAGGACACAGAATGTACACAAAAGATATAGATAACATAGGCAAATACTACTACATGCACAATACTGCATTACCACTGGCACCAAACACTAGGCTATGGGTAAATGCATAGACAAGTGAGAAGATCAGGTGGGGGTCGGTGAACAGAAATACACCCCAGACCAAAGATAGATATGGCTAAAGATAATCTTACATATGTACTCATGCTACAAAACTGTTGTTGTTGTTGTTGCTGTTATGTGCCGTTGAGTCAGACCCGACTCATAGCGACCCCTCCTGGGGTTTCTGAGGCAGTATCACTATGAAAGTAGATTGCCCCATCTTCCTCCCAAGGAGTGGCTGGTAGGTTTGAACCACCAGCCTTCTGGTTAACTGTCAAGTGCCTTAGGCACTATGCTACCAGAGACACATATATTACAGAAGCAACAGAAGACAGGGTTGGAGTAGCTTCTCAGAGACAACCAAACACCTTGAGAGAGAGAATCACTGGGACTGTGGGTTTGGAACCATAGTTTTACAGGGCATCCTACTCAACTGGCACAACATAGTACATAACAAATCTTGTTCTACAACCTACTTTGGTGAGTAGCAACTGGGGTCTTAAAAGCTTTCCAAGGAGTCATCTAAGATGCAACTACTGGTCTTTTCTCAACTGGAGTGAAGAAGGATGATGAAAATCAAAGACATCTGGAAACAGTTAGTCTAAACATATGATGGACCATGAAGACCTCAGCCTTCATGACCTCAAGACCAGAAGAACTCAACTGTGCTCTCCTACCAATGCCAACCACTGGGAAGGGGTCAAAATTGGAGATCATGGATAGAGTGGGAGGAAAAATGTGGAACAAAATTCAAAAACACAAAAATGACCAGAATTACTGGTCAGCTAAAGACTGGTAGAACCTTTGAGACTATGACCCCAGGTTACCCTTCAGGCCTAGGACTAGCTCACTTCCATGGACTGGCTCTCAGCCCAACAGTAGAAAGACTTATATGCAGAATACCTAACCCAGGGAGATGCACCCACCTACTCTAGGGAGATGCACCTCTTAGATCCACCAGGCATGAGACATCAGAGAGTCAGCATTCATATAGAGGAACAGCTGGACAGACAGGAATGCACAAATAAGAAGGGCACAGGGAGGGGCTAGTCACACGGAGGAGAAGGGAGGAGAGGTATGTATGGTTGGGGAGGATAATGGGGCTGTGAAATCAAATGTGCATGAACTGTTGAATGTAAAACAAATCTGTTTTGTAAATTTGCACCCTCAAAACAAAAACAAAAACAAAAACCTCTCTGCTGTCAAGTTGGTACCTTGGGTTCCCGAGGCAGCATCTCTACGGAAGATACCAGTCTTCCTTCGGAGGAGTGGCTGGTGGGTTTGAAATGCCAACCTTCTAGTAAGTAGTCAAATGTCTTAGGCACCATGCCACCAGAGCTCCCTTGCACCTCAAGCACAATAAAATAAAATAAAATAGTCATATCTTATAGACATATTTTTCACACTTTTTTAAATAACTTTTTATTGTGATTTGGGTGAAAGTTTATAAACTAAGTTGGTTTCTACTGAACAATTCATACACATTGTGTTTTGTGACACTGATTGCAGTCCCCACAGTGTAACAGCACCCTTCCCACTTCCACCCTGTGTTTATGTTCTCCATTCTTCCTTCTTTCCTATTCCTTCCTGCCTTCAGAGTTTTACCCCTGTGCAAATACTGCTCTTTTGATCTGATATGTTCTAAGAAGTGCTATCTCTTTGGTAGTATTTTTCACTTTAGAGGGCTATCTATTGTTTGGCTAGAAGTGTGAACCCTTTCAGAGCAGTCAATAGTAGTAGCAGAGCACTATCTAGTTCTGGTTTCAAGATCATAGAGGCTGAGGTTTGCATGCTCCATTAATTCTTTGCTGCTGACAGGGAGATACCAACAGTATCACTTAAAATTGGTGAATTTAAAATAAATCTGCTTTGTAAATTTGCACCTAAAGCATAATTTAAATATACATATACACACATATATATATACATCACATAAGATACAGAAAAAAAGAGGAATAACTTACATTTGCTCAGAATCTGAACAGGGAGAGTCAAACAAAAGGAAAAAAAAAAGCACCAAGAAAATTGTCGTCTGTTGGAACAGAACTTCCCTAACATCAGGAGTTCTGGTAGCATAGTGGCTAAAGCACTTGACTGCTAACCAGAAAGCTGGCGGTTCAAACCCACCAGACACTCCTCGGAAGGAAGGTTGGGCAATCCTACTTCCGTAGTGATACTGCCTCGGAAACCCAAGGAGGGGTCGCTATGAGTCGGGGCCGACTCGACGGCACATAACAACAACAACAACAACATCAGGACATATGAGAAGATAAGCATTCGCCAAACCCCAAATAGCACAGATACCAAAAGAAAATAATCAACACATATCAGAATCAAGTTTTCCAAAACCAAAGACAAAGAAACAATCCTGAAAGCAGTTCAGAAAAACATAAAGTCATCTACAAAGGAGAACTAGTAAGAATAAGCTCTAATTTCTCATTGGAAACCATGCAGGCATTATGCAATGGGATGAGACATATAAAACCATAAAAGAGAGAAAAATTGTGAACTAAGAATTATACAAACAGCAAAACTGTCACACAAGAATGATGGTAAAATTAGGACATTTCCAGATAAACAGAAATTAAAGGAATTTGTAAAAACCAACCAAACTGACAAGAAATGCTAAAGGGAGTCCTTTGGACAGAGAACCAACAACAGCAGACAACAACCTGAGATTAAGATATACAACAGCATCATGCAGAAATCAACAAATACAGGAGTTTCAAAAATAAACTGAACCTACAAAATTTAAAATGGGGAACCACAGATGTCAATCTGTAAAAAAGTGACAACTACACAGCAAAAAGAGGAAATAAATGATGTAGTTGCAGAACTTACAAGAGGAAATCAGGATGAATCAAAATAGAATGTACTGTTTTAAACTTGGGAAAATAATAGTAAATTACAAGGTAACATCAAAGAAAATTTATAAACTTTCTCAAGAAAATAAAAAAGAAGAAAATCATAAAGACACAGTAATCACTAGAACAATAGCAATGCATAAGAAAATAAGTAAAAATTAACTCAGGAGATAAAACTACATGAAACAAAGAAATTATCAATATCACATACACACACACACACACAAAAAAAAAAAAAACAGCAAAATGACAGCAGCAAATCCATGCCCATCAGTAATTACACTGAATATAAATGGATTAATTATAGGCACCAGTCAAGAGACAGAAAGTAGCAGAATGGATAAGAAAACATGACCCATCAACATCCTGCCAAGAGGCATATCTTAGATTTTAGCTAAAAATCAAAGAGTAGAAAAATCATATTAAGAAAATGGTAATCAAAAAAGAGCAGGAATGGCAAATATTAATCTCTGATAAAACAGACTTTGAAGCAAAAACCAGTGAAAGATACTACAAGGAAGGATACTACATAATGATTAAAGGGTCAATTCAATAAGAGGACATAACCATAGAAAATATCTATGCACCCAATGAAAGAGCCCCAAAATATATAAATCAAACTTTAACAGAATTGAAAAGAGAAATAAACAACTCTACAATAATAAGAGACTTTAATACATCACTTTTGATGAAGAACAAAACAACTAGAAGAAAACTGAACAAAGCTACAAACCAAAAACCAAACTCAATGCTGTTGAGTCAGTCCTGACTCACAGTGACCCCTTCTTGGTTTCTGAGGCAGTATCTCTACAGAAGTAGATTGCCCAATCTCTTCCTTCCCAGGAGTGGCTGGTGGGTTTCAACCTCCAGGCTTTTGGTTAGTAGTCAAATGCCTTAGGTACTGCACCACCAGAACTCCTGAACAAAGCTATAGAAGACCTAAAAAATACAATTAACTAACCAGCTCTCACAGACATATACAGACCACACTACCCAACAGCAGCACAATATATATTCTTTTCTAGCATGCACAGAACATTCTTCAAAACAGACCATATGTTAGGCCACAAAGCAAGCTGTAATAAAATTTAAAAACAATATAATACTACAAAGCATCTTCTCAGATCACAATACCATAAAATTAGAGATCAATAACAAGAAGATCAAGAAAAGACATTAAATACATGGGAATTAAATAACACTCTGCTTAAAAACTACTGCATAAGACAAGATATTTAAAATTTCCCTGAATCAAATAAGCCTGAAAACACAACATACCAAACTCTTTGGGGCACAGCAAAAGCAATCCACAGGGCAATTTATAGCAATAAAGGCACACATCAAAAAAGCAGACAGGATCAAAATCAGCACTTTGACCCAACATCTCCAGCAATTAGAAAAAGAATTGCAGAAAAAGTATACAGTCACCAGATAAAAGGAAACAATAAACATTAGCGAATACATAAAACAGAAAAACAATATAAAGAATCAAAACAACTAGAAGTTGGTTTTTTGAAAGGATTATTAAAACTGAAAACCCACTAGCAAATTTAACAAAGGAGAGGATGAAAATAACATGCATAAGAAATGAGATTAGTGATGTCACATTAAAAGCCATTGAAATAAAAAGACTAATTTCAGAATACTATGAAAAACTATACTCCAACTAATTTGAAAACCTAGAGGAAATGGACAAATTTCTAGAAACATACTACTTACCCAGTCTGAGGTAGAAAATTTGAACAGGTCCATCACAAAAGAAGACATTGAAAAGGTCATTAAAACAAAGAAACAAACAAAGTCCTGGTCCAGATAGACTCACTGGTGAATTCTACCAAATGTTCAGAGAAGAGCTGACATCAATTCTATTCAAACTATTCCAGAACATAAAAAAGGATGGAATACTCCTGAGCTCATTCTATGAAGCAAGTGTAACCCTAATACGAAAGCCAGGCAAAGACAGCATTAAAAAAGAAAATTACAGAACACTATCCCTATGAACACTGACATAAAAATTCTCAACAAAATCCTAGCCAACAGAATGCAACAATTTATCAAAAAAATAATACATCCCATTTAAGTGGGATTTATATCAGGTATGCCACAATGGTTCAACATTAGGAAGAAACCAAAAACCCTCCACATAAATAAAACAAAAAGAAAGGCCCACATGACCATATTAGTCAATGTAGAAAGGCATTTGAAAAATTCAAAACCTATTCTTGATAAAAACTCTCAGCAAAACAGGAATGAAGTAAAATTCCTTAACATAATTAAGAGCATACGCAGAAAACAAATGGTCAACATTATTCTCAACACAAAGAGACTGCAAACATAACTCTTGCAAATGGGAAGCAGACAAAGATGTCCTATATCACCACTCCTATTTAATACTGTATTAGAAGTCCTATCCAGAGCTATAAGGCAAGAAAGGGAAATAAAAACATTCAAATTGATAAAAAAAGAAAAAGAAAAAGTAAAACTATCTCTATTTACACATGATATTTACAGATGATAAGAAAAATAGTGGAACTAATAAAGGATTAAGCAAAGTGGCTGGGTACAAGAATAACACACAAAATTTAGTTGAATTCCCTTACGCTAACAAAGAGAACTCTGAAAAGGAAACCAGGAAAGCAATTCCATTTATAATAACCACTCCAAAAATGAACTACTTAGGAATACATCTAACCAGAGACACAAAAGACCTACACAAAGAAAACTACAAAACACTACTACAAAAACAAAAGAGAGAGAGAGAGAGAGAACTATATTAAAGGAGGAATACACCATGTTCCTGGATAGGAAAACTTAACAATGCGAAAATGTCAATACGACCCAAAGCTATCCACACATATAATGCAATGCCAATCCAGATTCCATCATTGCTCTTTAAAGAGATGGAAAAACTAATCACCAACTTTATATAGAAAGGAAAGAGATCCCAGATAAATGAAGCACTACTAAAACAGAAACAAAGTAGGAGGCCTCATACTCCCTAACCGCAAAAACTATACTGTACAGCCACAGTAGTCAAAACAGCCTGATATTGGTAAAATGACAGTCATGTAGACCAATGGAACAGAATTGAGAACCCAGAAATAAATCCATCCACTTATAGATAGCTGATCTTTGACAAAATGCCGTACCCCATTAAATGGAGAAGAAATTGTCTCTTTAACGAACGGTATTGGCAAAACTGAGTATCTATATGCAGAATAATGAAACACCATACACAAAACCTAAGTCAAGATGGCTCAAAGACCTAAATGTAAAACCTAAAATTACAAAGATCATCAAAGAAAATATAAAGGCAATCTTAGAGCCCTGATACATGGCATAAATACACTATCAAACATATTTACAAAAGAATAAACAGAAGAAGACAAACTAGATGACTGGGACACCCTAAAAATTAAACAGTTATATGCATCAAAAGACTTCACCAAAAGAGAGAAAGAATCCACATGTTGTTGTTGTTATGTGCCGTCGAGTCAGCCCTGACTCATAGTGACCCCTCCTTGGGTTTCCTAGGCCATATCACTATGGAAGTAGATTGCCCCATCTTCCTTCCGAGGAGTGGCTGGTGGGTTTGAACCACCAGCCTTCTGGTTAGCAGTCAAGTGCCTGAGCCATTATGCTACCAGAGCTCCTAAGAATCCACATACTGGGGGAAAAAATTTGGCAACAACATATAAGACAAAGGTCTAATCTCCATGTATAGAAAACTTCAAACCTTAACAATAACAAAAAAAAAAAAATAGGCAGAGGACATGAAAAGACACTTCACCAAAGATCACATTTAGGCAGCCAAAAACACATGAAGTGCTGCTGATCATTAGCCATCAGAGAGATGAAAATCAAAACAACAATATCATCTGACCTCAGCATTAATAAAAAAGCTCAAAAAAGAAGAAAACAACAAAAGCTGGCAAGAATATAGAGAGACTAGAACCTTCATTCCCTGCTGGTGGGACTGTAAAATGGTGCAACCACTATGGAAAATGGTGTGGCACTTCCTTGTTATTATTGTTGTTATGTGCCATCGAGTCAAACCCGACTCATAGCAACCCCTCCTTGGGTTTCCGAGGCAGTATCACTTAAGATGGAAATAGAAATACCATATGATGCACCAATCCCGCTACTAGGTATATAGCCTAGAGAAATAAGAGCCTTGATTCAAGCATATGTATGCACACCTACGTTCACTGTAAAATTATTCAAAATAGCAAAAAGGATGGAAACAATCTAAGTGTCCATCAACAGATCACAGATAAACAAACTATGGGACATATACATAATGCAATACTACACAACGCTAAAGAATAACGATGAATCTAAGAAACACCGCTTAACATGGATGAAATCAGAGGACATTAAATTGAATGAAATTATTCAATTATAAAACAACAAATATATGAGACCACTACTGTAAAAAGTCAAGAAAATGTTTACACACAGAAAGAAACATTCTTTGAAGGTTATAGGAGTAGAAGGAAAATCACCAACTAGAAGGTAGACACATATTAACTTGGGTAAAGGAAAAGGCAATATACACTAAAAAAGAACCAAACTCACTGCCATCAAGTCGATTTGACTCATAGTGACCCTTCTTTGGGTTTCCAAGGTGGTATCA
>NW_006922120.1:1136342-1136866 GCF_000298275.1 Orycteropus afer afer
GGCAGTATCACTACGGAAGTAGATTGTCCCATCTTCCTTCCGAGGAGTGGCTGGTGGGTTTGAACCGCCAGCCTTCTGGTTAGCAGTCAAGTACCTTAGGCACTATGCTACCAGAGTTCCTGTTATTTCTATATATGTATTTATATGTGTCTCAAATATATCCATGAATATAGTAGAACATACAGAAGACAAAGTTATGAAAACTTTTAAGCCATAACCTAACACCCTGAAAGAATGAATCACTGGACCTGGATGCTCAAGACCATAATCTCAGGAGACATCAAGGTCTTTGAGCATAATATAGACTATAAAAGCAACATTCTACAACCTACTGTAGTGAGTAGCAACTGGGGTCTTAAAAGGTTGTGGATGGCCATATGAGGGGCAAATATTGGTCTTTCCCTATCTGGAGCAAAGAAGAGTGAAAAAAATTAAAGATACATGAAAACAATTAGTCTAAAGGACTGATGGACCACACAAACCCCAGCCTCCACAACCCTAAGACCAGAAGAACTAGATGTCTG
>NW_006922120.1:1142356-1145912 GCF_000298275.1 Orycteropus afer afer
GGGAGAAGGAAGGGCTGCTTATGCACAGGGAGACAGCTCAGGGTGCAGAAGAATATGGAGGGATGGACACTGGGAAGAGGCAACTATGGGGAGGAAGTGGGAGGGGAGCTGTTGCACTGTAAATTTTGGTCAATTACATGAGACAAAGTATATGTGAACTGCTATATGAAAAGTGAATTTACTCTGTAAATCTTCACCCAAATCAAAATAAAATTTAAAAAATAAATAAAATAGAGAGAGAGATACATAGGTGCTAAAAAAAAATGCATTTACTTTTTCAGGCCATTGCAAATGGGGAACTTGATAAGACTTTTTTTTTTTTAAATAAAACAAATGTCATGACAAACAATATTAGTCATGTAGTAAAAGTAGAAAAAAAAGTCAATGCGCTTTAAGTTTACTTACTTAAGTATCTTAATCACATTAAAAGGTTTATGAGATACATGGTATCAGGGCATGTATTCTTTGGAAACCAATGAAAGATAAAAACAATTACATTGAAAGAAATGATTTTATTCCTACTTATTACCTTAGAGATTATTTAGTTTTCTTTTTATAGAAACACTTACATTCATAGATAATAATAACTGAAATCTAAAGTTTATAAATCAAAAGCAATGGTCACTCATTAACCACTGAAAACAGTATTAATTTTTAAAAAGTGTTTGGGGCAGCTACACATCATTATAGTACTTTAAGACTCATATTTCGTTAGATTAATTCAATGATCATTTTCAAAGCAAAGCTTTTTTTTTTTAAAGCTGAAAGAAATTTTCTGGGTAACCAATGACAGCCATTAAAATAGAAAACATTGATGCTATTAAACTCTAAAGGTAAGATCTGTAATAACCATATAAAGTTTAAAAACATCCCTGTAATAGTGGCCCATGAACTCAAATGATATTTTAAGATTATTCAATTCATAAGGCACAGACTAGGGTAAGAATAGTCATGCATCTCTAAACAGTGTAACTTAACACTTTTATCCTTTCTCTTTCCAACAGAGTGGCAAAAGACAGAGAGACAGTATTTTTATTGCTATGGAGCTACTACATCAAACTTCTGAGTAAATATCAAAATACAGATGCTATATCTGTTCTAAAGAACAAATTCAAGATTAAAGTTCCTGATTACCTATTTTCCAAATGTATTAAATACCATAATAAAATGTGAATCAAAAATTGCTCAAACCAGTCAAACTGAGTCTTGATCAGCTAGAATGATTAACACCACCATCTTATACACGATCCCACAAATTAACACGTGATACCTCTGTGATTTTGGGACACAAATCCCTCTATCCATCAAACTAAATGGAAAGGTTAGAGAGGTTAATAGAGGGAGTATCTGTAATAGTCTTCTGCATTTCATTCTCCACTTAAAATACTCCAGTTATTATTGAGCTATTTGTAAAGTTCTTATGAATCAATGCTCCCTTCACATTCAAGGCAGAGGCTAGAAGCCACTGAACGAAGCAATAAAGCTTACCTTTGCAAATCTTCATCAAGATGATCTGATGATTAAACCTATGTGAGGCTTCATAAAAAATTGAAGTGCAGACACAACTTTAATTAGAAGCTCAAATGGCACTGCTAAAACACCTAAATAATACATGAGCAAGTACAATAGCCACCTGCAAAGAGCAATGTCCATTTCCAGCCTCCGTTTATCACAGATTTTTCTCCCCTGAGTAGCACATTCACTCGGGCCATAACAGCCCTAGGCTTGCAGTAGCAGTCAGTAATTTAAAATCATAGAAATAAATTTTGAATGTATACTTAGGTTCTATTATGGAATATAGTAATAGCAGTCAAAAATGTTACAGGCTTAAAAATGAAGTCCTAATTGCTAAGCTAGCATCCCAGTCTACCCTAATTCTCTGTAAAGAATCATCCTAAAAAATTAAGACTGTTTTGGTTACCTAGTACCACTCCGACAAGAATATACCACAAATGGGATGGCCTTAACAGAAGTTTATTCTCTTACAGTTTGGAGGCTTTAAGTCCAAGTTCAAAGTGCCAGGCTCCAGGGGCTGGGTCAAAGCCCCTCAACCTTGGGGTCCAGCTCTGCCTCCTGCTCCCAGCCCCCTAGAGCTACAGACATTTCTTCTCTCAGACAGTTGCTGGCTGCTGAGGCTGACAAAACCAAGGTTAACAAGTAAAAAGGCACAGTCTCGATGTTACCAAACCACACGGCAGGCCATTAATTTAAGTCCATTTTAAGTCCCAAGGTCTGCAGAGCATGGCAGGCTGCTGAATAACGACACGGCTACATGCAGGGTCCAAACGTGCCATAAACTAGAGACCATTTCACAGGCTTCTCCTCATATACAGGAAGCAAACCACATCCCAAAGGCAGGTACTCAGCTGCTCGTGGTAGATCCCACCATGGAGATGACTGCCAGTATCATCATGGGGAATAACTACCACCAGCTGCCCAGCCACTCAACCATGCCCAGCCAAGTTGACACGCAAACATAACTACCACAAGGACTCACTCACATGGCAGATTGCTGATAAGTCTTATAATTTATTCTATTTGTGGCTGATTCAGGGTGATCATGGGACCAAATGGCTTTTTAGTTCATCTCCGACTAAAGACAAATTACTAGAAGAATAAAGGGTAGAGGTAGTTGTGTAATTAACAACCTGAGACAGAAAATAAGATCAGAGCCATTTGTGTTGGACAGCCAATATGCAAGGACCTCAACTTGTTCCTTTTCTTTGTTTCACTGGTACTATGTTCACTTTCAGGAGACTGCTTTGTTTGTTTGTTTATTAATACATCTAAGTTTTCTTTTTAATTACTGGATAGAATTCCATTGTAAAAGTGTGCTATAATTGTTATAATCAGGTTTTATTATTATTATTATAGTGATATACACACAACAAAACATGTAACATTTCATCAATTTCTACATGGATACCACTGTAACATTCAATACGTTGTTCAACTTGTGTGACCATTCTTGCTGTCTTTTTCCAAATTATCTCAACACTATAAATATACATTATACACACTCTATGTGAAAAACTCATGCTCTCCCTCCCTTCCACTAAACTTATGGTTTCTATATATTTGCTTTTTTCATATAAGTGATATCACACAGTATTTGTCCTTTTGTGACTGACTTATTTTGCTCAGCATGATGTTCCCTAGGTTCACCCATGTTGTAGCATGCATCAGGACTTCAGTCCTCTTTATGGCTGAGTAATATTCCATTGTATGTACATATCACATTTTGTTCATCCATTCATCTGTTGATGGAAAGAAGGTTGTTTTAAGCGACAAAGCCTAGCTGTAACTTCCTTCCATTTACATGTTGTTTCCCTTAATGGTCATATAATCCTGACTGTGGCAGTCAGCCCAATATTAGAGAGTATAAAGGACTCAAGGGTCAGAAAGACTCTGGTTGAACATTTAGCTCCATCTCTTACTAGGTTTAAGCATAGGTACTGAAACAAGGCGGGCTTGTGCTTACTCACTGATCTGCACTGAACACATTCCCTTGTTACCCTACCGAGAGGGACCAGGTCTTCGGGAGCAAGGTAAGCAC
>NW_006922120.1:1150777-1155994 GCF_000298275.1 Orycteropus afer afer
ACGGCACTTAACAACAACAACAACAACTCTTACTAGGTAGGTGATCTTGGAAAAGTTACTTTTCCTCTCTGCAGTCCATTTCTTCACTTATTAAATGGAGAAAGTAAAAGCTCAAATGACTGTTGTAAGAATTATAATGAGATAGCATATGAGACAGTTCTAAGTACAAAGAAATTAATATACATAAGTTTCTTTTTCTTCTCCTCATTTTAAGCATATTCTATATTCTTCATCCCTTTGCTTCTTGCATCTCCTTCTATGAGATGTGAGTAATATGTCTCCTATCTTTCCGCCTTCTAATAATAATACATCTGAAATTATAATCAATTATAAGAATATTTAATTATGAAAAAACCCAAAAGACCACTGACAGAACAATGGGTAAATAAAGTATAGTATAGTCTACACAGTAGAATATCAAATAGCAATGAAAATAAATGAGCTACAGCTACTTGCAACAACAGTGTTTTTTCAAAGAAAATATTGGGTTAAATAAAAATGAATCCAAGAAGATCAGCAATTATATCATTTTATAGAGCTCAAAAAGTGAAAATAAATATATATCTATGTTTAAGCATACATAGATTTGTGACACAACTAAGTAATAGAAACATCTCAGATATCTTGATTCAAAGTCAATGTTCTCACAGAAATTTATTTATGCTTGAATATACAAGTGAATTGTAACATATACTTTTTTTTATACATGGACACACCAAACATAAATAACCTACTGTTATTCCAATGCTATTGATTTTTAAAAAAAAATAGGAAATAAAAAAAAGCCAACAAACATATGCTACCCTTCATTCACCTACCCTGAATTCAAATCACAATAATGGCTATGAATGGAAATTCTTTGCTTTTTGTTACAAAAGCTTTACACTTACCCTGGTAACCACAGCTGTCAGGGGAAGCAGCATCAAGGCAGCTGTGAAGGGTTAGCACTTTAGTTCATCCATGTTGAGGCCACAGCTCAAGTTCCCATCTGTGCTGACTTCAGACTGAAGGGAATAAATATCCTCCAGCCTGAAAACTGAAACATATGCTGCAATAATTAAAGGTTCCTTAAGCCAGATCAGCAGTACCAGAGATGCTGAGGCTGATGACCTGTGGGCACACCAGAGCACTGCACATGGTGCACCCACCTGCTAGACAAAGAACGCTTCAAGAGACAGGGCAACAAGACCTCTGCATCCAAAAAGACAGAAAGAAGTCCACTGCCTATCTGTATTATTCTGATACCTCATCTCAGTCTCAGCTCCTGTTTAAATGCAGAGGGGATTTTTAAGTCCACAAGACAGAAAAGGTGATAAAACCACAGCTTTGCATCCTCTTTACTTTATCTCAAGAGTCCCCAGAAGGTGCAAATAGTTAGTTAACTACTTGACTACCAATGAAAATGGTGGCACCTCAGGAAGAAGGCCTGGCAATCTACTTCTGAAAGGTCACCGCCTTAAAAATTCTATGGAACAGTTCTACTCTGTAACACATAGGGTCGCCATGAGTCAGAAACTAGTTTTTTTGTTTTGTTTTTTTTACCTTATCTAGATCTATACTGTCCAATAATATAGCCACTAGCTATATGTTGGTACTTATGTTTAGGCAGCTAATTAAAATCATATAAAATTAAAAATCCATTTCCTGGACATATTTAAGCTGCTCCATAGTGGCTCATTACCATATAGGACAGAGCAAATACTGAACATATCCATCATTACAGAAAGGACTACTGGACAGTCCTGATCTAAACATTAATTCACTTAAAACAAAAACAAAACCTCCACCAGTGTGCTAAAGATAAAAACCCAAATCAACCAGAAATGTCAAGGATTAGTCATCTAGCTTGGTAAAGCAGAGGGTCTGTGAAAAAGAGGAAGACCCTCAATGAGATGGAATGACATAATGGCTATAACAATGGGCACAAACATAGCAATGACCCACAAGATCTTAGAGGACCTGGCAGTGTTTCATTCTGTTGTATATGGGCTGCCATGAGTCAGAACTGACTCCATGGCACCTAACAAGTCATCCAGCACGATTACTCTGTTCACAGGTTTAGATGGATGAGGCTTTTCTCCAGGGTAGTCTTTATTTGCCCAATTCACTTTTTAGTTTTTCAGAGGGATTGAAAGAATAGACTCTGCAGTTACATGGTTTGAATTTGAGACTGTAAACTCTAATATTCTGAGTTATTCAACTGCTCTCATTTTCCTATATGTAAAAACAAAGTGGCTTCCTCATAAGTTTATTAGAAAAATAAGTGCTATAAGGCCTGTAAACCTTTACTACAATGCTTAAGACACGGTAAGAGTTCTATAATCGTTGGCTGTCAACCCTTATTATCCTTACCAAAGTGCAGTAGAAGGAAAGTATCATGCTTAATGTGATCCATTCAATTTATTTAGAGCTCTGGTAAAGATGTGCTATAAGAGAAAATAAAAATGTATAATTTCTTTAACATGCTGCACTGTATATATGTAATTTAGGAGCTCAGGTAGCATAGTGCCTAAGGCATTTTGACTGCTAACCAGAAGGCTAATGGGTCAAACCCACCAGCCACTCCCTGGAAGGAAGACTGAGCAATCTACTTCCGCAGTGATACTGCCGTGGAAACCCAAAGAGGGGTCACTATGAGTCGGACCCAACTCAACTGCAGTGAGTTATACATGTAATTTAATAATTTCCTTTCTTAACTTTAAGAAGCACGTGGTGGAGAGTTCCAGTAAGATGGTGGAATAGGCAGAAAGCCTGCACAGACCCTCTTCAACAAAGAAAAGGGGAGCCAATTAACACAGATACAGAAGATAATCCTGGACCCCTGAGCCTTGAAGGGAAGGATATAGAACTGGACTAAGCTCCAACTAGCAGAATTTGCATGAAAACACCAAAAAAGGAGACATACAGAGCTGCAGTCTGGCAGCAATCCTGACGGCACAGACAGCTTCGATATTACAAAGTGGTGGTAGGACCTAAGAATTAACCTAAAAATCAGGCCTGCTGGCCAGGGACTACATGGAGGACTGCTCTGATGCCTGGGGAATAAAAGGGAAAGCAGCAAACAGGAAAGTGGGCTGAGCTGAGGACTTTTGCCAAGCCGGAGGGTGCAGCCATTTTGAATATTTACAAGCAGCTTGACAATTTTGGATATGGAAAGTGACAGCGTTCTCCCAGATTCCAGGGACTTAAGAACAGGCTCCACTTGCCAGAAACCCCAAGAACATTCCAGACGCTGATGACTGTAAAGGTGTGACACTCCCCTTCTTACTCTTATACCCCACACACTCTTGGTGAACGGAAGTGGGGCCATCACACACTCCCACCCACCTTCTAGGCAAGCAGGAATTCCATCCCAGTCTGAGTGCTCAGCCGGAGCCTGGGTGCCCTGCCCCGCCCTGCCCCGATTTATTTTTCTTTGCTTTTTGTTAGTTTGTTTGTTTTTGTCTGTTTTAAAACTACTATTATTACTTCTACCCTTTTTACTATTATTCTTTATTCTTCCCTTCCCAGGTTCTAGTTTTCAGCTTTTTTTCCTTTCCCTGTTCCTCGATGCAATTCTTTTTTCTTTCTTTCTCCTAGTTAATCCCATTTCTTGTTTTTATTTTTGCATTTTTCCCATTTTTTCCTTCATTATTCTCCTTCTCTTTTTTCTCATATTGACCTTTCCCCAGATATTGCAGGGTTTTTGGGGGTTTTTTAACCCCTTTTTAATTTTTTTTTTAATTTTTTGGTTACTGTTCTTATGTGATTACTCGATTTATTTTTTGTTCACTTCCTTTTACTTCTTTGATGGTTATTCAATTGCTATTTTTGTCTAACTGAGGGGAAGACAGCAACAGTACCCATATGAAACAACTACACCCACACCTTCTGCAACTTCACTTACTGAGAGACACCATTTCCTTCTCCACCAATGAGACAAATGATAAACAACCACCAAGAAAAGCCTGACTCACCATTGGCTGCTCTTCACAAACAGTAAACAGAAATCTAACTACAACAACACCATGATGTCTCAGAGACAACAGACCATCACAGTTCACACAAAGAAGCAAGATATAGTGGTAGAAACAAGGGAGCAGGATACAGACCCAGAACACATCCCTGAAGAGGAAGCAGCAGTGGAACTCTCTGATAAGGAATTCAAAAGAATTATATTTAGGTACCTTCAAAGGATTGAAACGCAGACCAAGGAAAACACAGACAAAATCCCAGAAGAATTCTGGAAGAAAATACAAGAACAAAATGACAAAATAAATGAAAAATTAGAAATTATTCTGAATCTACAGATAGAAATCCAGAAGACTAATACTAAATTGTCAGAAATAGATAACACATTGGAAGGGCAAAGGAGTAGATAGAATACATGCAAGGGAAGACAGAATTAATGAGATTGAAGACAAATACATGAATGCTTCTATGCAAAGGGATCAATCAGAAAAAAGATCACAAAGATGAAGAAAGCCTAAGACTCACATGGGATGCCATCAAAAGGAATAATCTATGTATTATAGGAATTCCAGAACAGGAAGAGAAAAATGAAACCACTGAGAAAATTGTCCAAGATTTGTTGGAGAAGAACTTCCCTGATATGATAAGAAATGAGGATACATCCATTCAGGAAACCCAACAAACCCCCAACAGGATAGACACCAAAAGAAAATCACCAGGATATTTAATCATTAAACTAATCAAGATCAAAGACAAAGAAAGAATCCTGAAACCAGCATGGGAAAAACAAAAAGTTACTTACAAAGGACAACCAGTATGAATAAGCTCCATTTCTCAGCAGAAAACAAGCAAGGGAGAAGGAAATGGGATGGTAGATATAAAACCCTGAAGAGAAAAATTTTCAACCAAGAATTATATACCAGGCAAAATAATCCCTCAAATAGGATGGTGAAATTAGGAGATTTCCAGAGAAGCAGAAACTAATGGAATTTGTTAAAACCAGACAGGGGGTCCTTTCAACAGAGAACCAAAAATAGCAAACAACAACTGACCATTAATACACAAGATGACATAACCCAGAAACCACAGTTATGGACATAACCAAAGTAAAATAAGCTCACAAGATTGTAAACAGAGAACCAGAGACATCAATTAGCAAGTGAAGACAACTACAAACCAAAAAGAGGGCAAATGCTGTGTAGTTACAGAACTTCAAAATGGTAAGGAAGTCAAGAGAGTTATAAGATAAAATGGACTGATCTAAAC
>NW_006922120.1:1159194-1161062 GCF_000298275.1 Orycteropus afer afer
ATGGCATAAATAGACAATCAAGCATAACCCAAAATGCACAAACAGCAGAAGAGAAACTAGATAAATGGGACCTTCTAAAAATTAAATTTTTATGTGTTTCCAAAGACCTCCAAAAATGTCAAAAGAGAACCTACAGATTGGGAAAATACTTGGCAATGACAATATCTGACAAGGGACTTATCTCTAGAATGTATAGAAAACTTCAACACCTCAATAACAAAAAGACAAATAATACAATTAAAAAATGGGCAGAAAACATGAATAGACACTTCACCAAGGAGGAGATTCAGGTGGCCAACAAACATATGAAGAAATGCTCACAATCATTAGCCATTATTGTCGTTGTTGTTATGTACCATCAAGTCAGACCCGACTCAGAAACCCTTCCTTGGATTTCCGAGGCAGTATCACTAGGGAAGTAGATTGCCCCATCTTCCTTCTGAGGAGTGGCTGGTGGGTTTGAACCACCAGCCTTCTGGATAGCAGTCAGAGTGCCTTAGGCACTACGCTACCAGAGCTCCCTCATTAGCCATTAGAGAGATCCAAATCAAAACAACAATGAGATACCATCTTGCTCCAGCACTAGTAGCAAAGTTCAACAAGACAGAAGATAACAAATGCCAGCAAGGATGTGGAGAGATTGGTACTCTCATACACTGCTGGCGGGTCTGTAAAATGGTTGTACTATTTTACTGTGGAAAGCAGTATGGCAATTCCTTAAAAAGTTGGAATTAGAAATACCATTTGACACAGCCATTCCATTACGAGGTATATATCCTAAAGAACTGAGAGACGTAATAAGAACAGACATATACACATCCATGATCATTGCAGCACTATTCACAATAGCCAAAAGATGGAAACAACCTAGGTGTCCATCAACTGACGAATGGATAGCCAAACTATAGTACATACACACAATGGAATACTATGCAATCCTAAAGAGTAACGTAGAATCTGCAAAATACCACATAATGTGGATGAACTTGGAGGACATTATACTGAGTGAAATAAGTCAATAACAGAAGGACAAATATTGTATTAGTCCATTATGGTAAAAGTCAAGGAAAGGTTTATCTATGGAAGGAAATGTTCTTTGTTGGTTACCAGGGGTTGGAGGGGAGGATAGGGGACACTGTTAGATAGGCAAAGATAAGTATTGATTTGGGTGAAGAGAAGGGCAATGTACCAAATGTGAGTGATCAACATGGAGGCACTGAGAAAGATGAAAACAGAGAGAGGCACATGGGAGGTACAGACAACAAAGATGAACCCTTTTGCACATACACTATTGCATTGTCAGTGGAGGCAAACATGGGTATACGGGTGGATAGATGGGTGGACAGGCTGAATTATTAGGTATATCTATGAAGCAGGGAGTGTGCCCAAGGCCATGTATAGGGTTGGCAGACAATGGTACTGTAAGTGTATTTGTATGATCTGTAAGAATTCCCAGGTGAATAGTAGAGCTGACAAGGGACAAGGTTATACTCACCTCTTGGTCACAGCCAGCTACCCAGAGGGACTGAGTAGTTGAACCGGTGGCCTCAGGACCATAGTCACAAGGGACATCAAGCTCAATTGGTGTAACATACTACACAAAATACTGTTCCACCTTTAACTATGGTGAATAGCAACTGGGATCTTAAAAGCTTGCAGGCAGCCACCTAGATGCAATGATGGGTCTCTCCTCATCCAGGGCAAAGAAGAATGAAGAAAACCAAAGATTCATGGAAACAATTAGTCCTAGCAACTGGTACACCATCCGATCTGCAGCCTATATGACTATGAGACCAGAGGAACTAGATGGTGCCCGGCTAACACCGTCAACCACTCGGAGGGGGATCTATGTAGGAGATCCTGGATAG
>NW_006922120.1:1161573-1162104 GCF_000298275.1 Orycteropus afer afer
AGCAGCAGCAGCAGCACATGGCATTTAGCAGGTTATCACAACTTATCACAATTCTGAGGTAGGTAATCAAAGTACTTGTTGATATTCAGATGAGAAAACTTAAACTCTGAGAGGTTAAGTAACTTGTGCAACATTATACAGCTAGTAAGCAAGCAGACTCTGGATTCAAACCCAGACAGTCTGCATCCAGAGTCCCTGTTCTAGATAGCCCTTGTACAATACCACCTCAACATCCCAGAAGTCACCTTCCAAAATAAAAGTCTCTCCAAGCTATTTAGTAGGTAAATATTTTTAGAAACAGAGAGTTTATTTAATGGGTTTGACAAAGACAGGAAAGAGCAAGTCTCTTGGGATTTAGATGTGACATTAGAAGGTATCGCTGTCCTGTCTTCTGACTAAACCTTCTAGAGGGTATAGATGACTCAAGCTTGCTTCTCAAAAATATCGAAACTAACCCCTGGACGGTGTGGTGGAAATATGTGAGAGTGGTTTGGCCTTGACAATGATTGGGGTCAGCACATGTATTCACTC
>NW_006922120.1:1162494-1164457 GCF_000298275.1 Orycteropus afer afer
TGGGAGATCTCCAAGAGGACCAGACCGCTCTTGTTTCATAGAGCCTAGGCCTCCATGGACTATTTGTGAAATGAAGGCTCGTTGGAGAGCTGCAATCTCATCCATCTACCAAAGTACCTGAAGCTCAGATCCACTGATGTACCAGGGGCCCCCAGTGGGCAGATTCTTATCATACTGAGTGGCAACACCTCAGGAGCTGACCCCTAAACTTGGGGACCGACCAATCAGAGGCAGCATCCAGACCCTGCCTTGTACATCAGCAGTGTGGATGGGAAGGCAGTCTGCAGCCAGTGAGAGTGCCCCCCTGTGTGGGCAATGCCTGTGTCCAGACTGGGGTTGCCATGTCGTGGCCTGCTACCTGTGTGCCACTGTCAATTGCAGCAATGTTCAGTAGAAAGCTGTGCACTAGCAGTGTCATGTTGGAAGCCTGAGGCCACCTGGGACCACCTGGTCCTGCAGTGACCAACCTGGGTGCCAAGATTAAAGAATTGTGGGGTGGGGAGGGGATTGTTATAATGATACAAGTGAACAAACCCTTTATATATGTTACCATATACATATATTTATGTAAACTCCCCATTTATTTCTTCTTTATACTAGTATTAGGCATCACAGTGATACTTTTGGTACGCATAAGTAGTTATATAAAAATTTCTTTTCAGGATAGTAAATGTGTGTGTGTGCATGTGTGTCTGTGTCTCAAAATACATGTATACAAAAAGGGATATTTTGCCTCATAGGTTTGCCTTCTAACAGAAAGGTGGACAGTTTGAACCCACCAGCTGCCTAGGAAGACGTACCAGTCTGCTTCTGTACAAAAAACAGACTTGGAAACCCAAAGAGGCCATTTTACTCTGTCTTTTAGGGTCACTATGAGTAAGTAGTGACTCCACGACTCCCAACAACGTTGCTGAAATTTTTATCAGCATATCAAAGACAAAATACACAACTCCTCTCTCATTTCCCAGACCTAACTGGCATGTCTTTTATTCCTACTGCATAGCTGCTAACAAAAACAAAATTGCATTGCCTAATTATTCTTTAGAAATAGACATTTAGGCAGCAAGATGGTGGACTAGGCAGAAAGACTGCACAGACCCTCTTCAACAAAGAAAAGGGAAACCAATTAACACAGACACAGAAGATAATTTTGGACCCCTGAGCCTTGAAGGAAAGGATATAGAAGTGGACTAAACCCCAACTAGCGGAAGTATTTGCATGGAAATACCAAAAAAGGAGACAGATGGAGCTGCGGTCTGGCAGTGATCCTGAAGGATCCTGACAGCACAAACAGCTTGGAGATTCCCAAATGGTGGAAAGACCTAAGAATTAACATAAAAATCAGCCCTGCTAGCCAGGGACTGCACAGAGGATTGCTCTGGTGGATGGGGAATAAACGGAGAAGGTGAAAAGAAAGGCGGGCTGAGCTTTGGACTTTTTTGCAGGTCTGGAGGGCACCGCCATTTTGAAGGTTTAAAAGAGGCTTGACTATTTTGGATATTTAAAGAGACAGCTCTCTCATGGATTCCTGGGGCGTAAGAACACGTTATACTTTCCAGGAATCCCAAGGACACTCAAGACCTGCAAGACTGAAAAGGTACCACATTTCTCGGGTTATTCTTATACCCCACATGCAGTTGGTGAACGAAGATGCATCCATGACCCACTCCCAAATACCTTCTGGGCCAACAGGAACTCCATCACAGTTTGTGTGCACAGACAGAGCCTGTGTGCCCTGCCCTGTCCTCCACTGATTTTTTTTTCTCTTTTTTTATTTTTTTCTTTTTCACTTTCTTTTTTCTGGTGAGTAGTTTGCTTATATTTCTCTGTTTTAAAACAACTACTATTATTAATACTTTTGTCCTTTTTACTATTATTCTTAATCTTCCCCTCCCAGGTCCTAGTTTTCAGCATTTTTTCTTTTCCCTGTTCCTGGTTGAAATTTTTTTTTTAAATTTAAGTG
>NW_006922120.1:1165293-1175179 GCF_000298275.1 Orycteropus afer afer
CAGCTCAGGGGGCAGGAGTGCATGGAGGGATGGACACAGGGAAGAGGTAACTATGGGGAGGAAGTGGGAGGGGAGCTGTTGCATTGGGGTAAACTTTGGTCAATGTCATGAGACAAAGTATATGTGAACCAGTGTATGGAAAGTGAATTTGTTCTGTAAACCTTCACCAAATTACAAAAATAATAAAAAATAGAAATTTAAAGCTCTTTAATATTTGATCACACTTCATTATCTTCTATTTGTTTCCTGTAATTTGGTCAAAAATTAAGGCAAACATTAAAAAACAGAGTCCACCAAAATGAAACTAAATGTATTGAATAACAGCTACTTAACATGTCTTATAAGTAGTTCGGCTGGTGCTGTGATTAAGGCAAAAGGTTGGCAGTTCAACCCCACCAGCCTCTCCACAGGAGAAAGACAAGGCAGTCTGCTTCTGTAAAGATTTACAGTCTTGGAAACCCTATGGGGGTTGCTATGAGTTGGAATCAACTCTATGGCAATGGGACTGACTGGTCTGTGTGGGTAACATGTCTTATACAGGAATGCTAGTTGATTTTTTTTTTTTCAGAGCACTAAGAAGATTTCCGAATTTGCAGCATTTCTAAACTGAAATAAGAACTAGAAGGAAAGGGAGAAGAGAGTATTATAGTAGCATTTAAATTTTTTTCTATGTAGCAGGATCTTCCAAATTAAGTACTAAGGACAGTTATGTTACTTACAATGTATAGATAGAATAAATCAATACAGAGGTTAAGTAGTTTGCTAAAGGTCATATACAGAGACACTGCTACCCCAACCCCAGGGCTGGGGTTACAACTCATGTTTGTCTAATTCCATTATAACATTCTGCTTCTCAGCAATAATGATCATAACTAGTGCTGTATACCAAGAACTGTGCTAAGTATCTCATTTAATCTTTATAATAACCCTATAAAGTAGATAGTAAATTTAGCCCATTTTACAAATGAGAAAATGAAGATTCAAAAAGAATAAGTTGTCCAAAGTCACACAGTAATTGGTACAATCTGACTCCAGAATCCATGCCCTTAACGGTTAGGCTATACTCTGGTACGACTAACATTCAATAGACAAATCTGAGTAAATGGCTAATTTTTATCAGTAATAATTAGTGAAGAAATTACAACAGCTCTATTCCCAGCAGAATGGTTTGTTTGTTTATTTAACAGTCGCTATCTTTATGAGGATGCATTAGCAAATCAAAATGATTTTTTTTCCAGTCCTACAAATGATTAAAACTTCTAAAAAACATATCAATTAACCTTAATAATTAAATACCCTCTTTTGATGTGCTTATGTAAATACTGAACATGAAGTAATGAAAGAGCAATTTCCTATAATTGCTATTTGTGGGTGGGATGGGGGATGGTTAATGATGTGACACAGAAAGTGTCTCTCCGTATCTACCCAGCGGGAAATCCATTTTCTCTTTGGACCCAGACTCCTCCAACCTCAAAAGTAGGCAGACAGAAGCATCTGCCAAATATGAAACAGAGGACTCAGTTTTGAAAGCTTCCACACACTGTTTACAATAACAATAAATAAAGCCAGAAGTGAGAAATATGAAGAACATATCAGAGAAAAGCAAATGGTTCTAAATAAATCAATGAATAAAATGGTATTTGAAAATTTTTCATGAAAAACATAAAGAAAAACTAAATATTATCGAATATGTTAACTATGTCCTGAAGCAAGAATCCGACATTTTAGCTCAGTAACAAGGGACACACTGGAGGACGCAGAGAGAACAAGACCATTTTTTTTTTTTTTTTTTTTTTGGCCACGCTGGTTAAGGTTTAGCACAAGTTTCCTGGGAAAACAAGCAAGAGGTTTATAATATGTGATATCACATGGATAGCTCTCATTGCCATCATTCTGGATGCTTTAATGTATATATTTTATCTGCATATTATATGTGTATAGATGATACATACAGCTGTATATATTTGCATATACAAATAATTGCATACATATATACACATACATACATAGTACATATGTATGTGTATGTATGTATATATCTGGACTAGGTAAAACATACCTGAAAACTGGACCCAAGTTTCTGATATCTGTATTGGGCAAATCCTGATAAACAGCATAATACCCTTTACAAAGTTCTGTCTTAATTTAAGGCTATTTTGGTTTAGTTGTGTTTCATGTTATTCTAACATGAAAATCAAAAACAAAACCAACCCCACTGCCTTCAAATCAATTCCAACTCAGTAACCCCCACAGGGTTTCCCAGGCAGTAAATCTTTATGGAAGTAGAGTACCCTGTCTTCCTTCCATAGAGTTGGCTGGTGGGTTTGAATCGCCAATCTTCTGGTTAGCAGTCAAATGCCTTAGGCATTGTGCTGCCAGAGCTCCTTAACATGCCCAAAGGACTATATAAAACCAATTAAATCCTTGAAACTGTTAAGAAAGACATACTCTCAGTAATTTTTGGCCAAAAACTCCCATGCCAGTTTAAGTGTTCCTTTCTTCTCTGAACTCTGATGGCATTTGTCATCTCTAGGCTTAGGATTCCACACGTGGGAGGAAAGAAGGTGTTGTGAGTCTATCCCTCTTCTTCTAATATAACAGCAATATTACTAGATACATTTTATTTAGTACTTAGGATGTACCAGATTGTTTTAAATGTTTTACATACTCCACTCCATTACTTCAGGAGCTCAGGTGGCGTAGTGCCTTAGGCATTTGACTGCTAACCAGAGGGCTAGAGGTTCAAACCTACCAGCTACTCCTTGGAAGAAAGACTGGGCATCCATAGAGATACTGCCTCAGAAACCCAAGGAGAGGTCGCTATGAGTCTAATCAACTTGATGGCAGTGAGTTTGGTTTCTTTGGTTTTCTCTATTACTTCATAACAATCTCATTGTTGGTCCCATTTGCTAATAAAGAAATTCACCTACGGTTTAGGCAACTAGTTCCAGGTCATGTAGGTAGTTGGCAGAACTGGGTCTGGAACAGGGTCCTCTAGAATGAAAAAAGTCTTTACTCACTTTTATCTTTTTCATATATTTGTGTTCAGCTTAAGATTACATTTGGAGAACTAACAGGTTCCACTATTTAAAATAAAAATATTGAACATCAGCAGTCTACATAGTTTATTTGACTATTACTGTCATCCTTTGATATCACTTCTATTTTGTCTTGAAGCACTACTCAATCCTGTGTTGTTGACTTCCTGTATGTTTATGACAAATACGTTTACATCCTGAAGAGCATCTATCTATGTATAAACTCCCCACAGATAAATACATTAGACTGGAAGTTGCTGAAAAACATACTTCTTTGTAACACCTATATGGCATTCAGCCCTGTGCCTTCACATATAAAATTTTTAACAAATAAACTTGAATTAACTGGTTGAATAGATGCTGTTTTTTGTCCTAGGGAAAACAGTTTTAATTTGGTATAAAATATGCTACTACTAATAATAAATAATCTTGAGACCTTCATGTGAGCACAGCAGTTCTGCCTCACCCCACCCCCAATTTCTTATCAATACAGACATACCAATCAAAATTTGTAGGTAGAAACAAGAAAAAATGTTTTAAGATACACAACTAACAAAATTGCAAATTTTCTCTACAAGCTACATTGTACAATATGATAGCCACTTAGTAATATGTGACAGTAGAGCATTCAACTGTTGAATAAGTCTGAAATGAAATCAACTGTAAATGTAAAAGATACTATCTCAATTTCTATACTCACTACATATTGAAATAATATTTTATGTACTGGGTTAGGTAAAATATGATATTGAACAGAAAATACTTTCCCTACAGGAGTACTTCTAATGTGACTTGTATATTCTAACTAAACTTTTTTTGAAGCTTAGCATTCAAATCTGCATTCTTACTTGATTAATATTCAGTATCATTATTTTTTATGCAGATCCTATGAGAAATGAACCTTACATGCCAGGATAACTTGCAAGAAATTACTATTCATCAGCATGAATCAACAGCCTACAATTATAACAATATCCACTGGGAAAAGTGAAAAAAGCTGTTACTAAGGTCATATAAAATAAAAGGGGAGAAAATAAAGAATTCTTTTTTTGCACTTAAAACCATACAAGTGTTTCAAGAGAAAATTAGGACAGCTATCCAAGATCAAAAACCTACATAAATTATTAGGATAAAAATTTAAGCATTTTTTTCAATGTCTGAATTAAGAAAGTAAATATGACTTTACAGACAGAGGACCAGGCCACATTGATAGCCTGGGGCATACTCTGCTCATAAGTAAGCCCTGTCTGGCATGTTTCAGGGTTGAATGAGATGCTGAAGACCTGTGAGGTGCATTAGGTAGACAAAAGAAGCTAATGGTGAAGAGATTTTGAGAAGTGATAGGATAGGAGAGGAGCTAACTGATCCACAGTAGGAGACTGAGAGGAAAACTTGCTTAAAAGAGTCAGAAGAGGAAAGCAAAAGAAAATGAGACAAGCAACACTGAGAAAACAACCCCAGATGTGCAGAGGGAGAGAGGTGCTTGCCGGGGAAAACTGGGTAGTTTCCTTCTCTGTGCTCTGAAAGCACCAATACCTTTTCTTTGTCCTTTGTAAGTCTTCTTCCTCCACTAGACTGGGGGGGGGGGACCCAAACTCACTGCCATTGATTCACTTCGACTCATAGCGACCCCTTGTTGGGTTTCTGAGGCAATATCTCTACGGAAGTAGATTGCCCAATCTTCTTTCTGAGGTGTGGCTGGTGGGTTCGAATCTCCAGCCTTCTGGTTAGTGGGCAAATCCTTAGGTACTTCACCACCAGAGCTCCCCCCACTAGACCAAGAGACCATTAAAAGACAAATACTGGGTCACATCAAATCCTCAAACTTGCAAACATAAAAGCAGCTCAATAAATGAACAAATAAGATTTAAGTGCCTAGTGCTAAAGAAAGGTTTATCACAGATGCTGGCTGGCACAGATAGAATACAGCAGGCCAAATGGCCACCGAGAGAGACATTTGAAACTGCAGTGAAAGGGTGTACAAGAATTTACAGTTAAAGAATACCAAATAAATACCTGCATCTATTGCAGCTGTCTCTCAAAACCTCAGTAACACAACAAAGATATCTTTTTAAGTAGGGGGTAGGAGTGTGCATAAACAGACAAGAACTAAGAGAATAGGAAATAACAATATTATTATAGATGGTAGGTTAAAAGATCAGAGACTGACTTAAAAAAAAAAAAAAAAAAAAAAACAAACTCACTGCCATCAAGTCAGATCCGACTCATAGTGACCCCTCCTTGGGTTTCCGAGAAGGAAAAAAAAAAAAAAATTAAATCTACACTGAGACTCTAGAAAGTCAGGGATTAGTGGCATTCTGAATTTATGAAAGCAGGAAAATGAATGTTGAAAAAATTTCTAGATCGCTAGGTCCCACCTGACTCTGCACAGCCTGGAAACTGCCCCATCCCCTCCCCAGGAAGATGACTGAAGGAAGTGAACCTGGAATAGCAAGGGCAGAGGTGCCATGCTGAAAAACAGGGAGGAATAAGTCAAAGTCCACACACTGTCCTCCTACTCTTCCCACAGTTGAATGCCACAACAATGGCAGCCAGGCTTACACTGCCAAGGTAAGGGAGAAGACGACACTTTTCCTGGGGATTTGGCTATCTCAAGGGGGAAAAAAAAGGCATAAAATTGCAAATTTTCTCTACAAGCTACATTGTACAATATGATAGCCACTTAGTAATATGTGACTGTAGAGCATTCAACTGTTGAATAAGTCTGAAATGAAATCGACTGTAAATGTAAAAGATACTATTCTCAATTTCTATGCTCACTACATATTGAAATAATATTTTATGTACTGGGTTAGGTAAAATATGATATTGAAATTCATTTTATTTGCTTCCTTTTCATGTTACCAGAAAATATGAAATTGTATGTTTCTATTGGATGATACTGCTCTAGATTAAAGATTTCTACCCAGCAGTCTCCACCCATGCTTAAAGAACTTCAAATCAGCTTTTAGTACTCTAGTCTTAAAGAAGAAGTATCAGGAACATCAGACATTTGAGGAAATCTTTAAATATGAAAGACAGAAACACAAAGTATTTGGAAGAGAAACAAGAAAAAAGCTGAAATTAAAAAAAAAAAAAATGATTTCTTCTTCTCCTTAGGGAAGTAAGAAGAGCTACTGAAACTCTACTTTTAAAAATTTGAGAAAACTAGTATTCACAGAACTTTAAAGTTAAATAGCAGAAGTGTGGTAGGAAGAATAATGGTCCCCCCTTCCCAAAGATGCCCACATCCGAATCCTCAGAACCTGTGAACATGTTACTTTACATGGCAAAGTAGAATAAAAGTTGCAGATAGAATTAAGGGGTGCTTAATCAGTTGCCCAGGAGCTCTCTTGGCGTAGTACGTAAGGCATCTGACTGCTAACCAGAAGGCTGGCAAACCCCACCACCAGCCACTCCCTGGAAGGAAGGTTGGGCAATCTATTTCCATAGTGATACCGCCCCAGAAACCCAAGGAGGGGTGGCTATGAGTCTGATCTGACTCTACAGCAGCAGATGCATTTTTTTTTTAATCAGTTGCCCTTAAAATAACAAAATTATCCTGAATTATCCCAGTGGGCCCAGTGCAATCAAATCATCAAAAAAACAAAAGCATACCCACTGCCATTTAGTCAGTTCTTACTCATGGTAATACCATGGGCTCCAGAGCAGAAAAGCAAACCATCTGTGTCACTCATGGACCTAATATAATCACAAGAATCCTATAAAGATAGAAGAGGCAGGCAGAAGGTCAGAGTCAGACATTTGAAGACAGTACACTGCTGGCTTTAAAGATGGAGGCAGGAACCCTGAGCCAAGGAATACAGGCAGCCAATAAGAACTGTAAAACAAGGAAACAGATACTTCCTTATTTTAATCCAGTGAGATACATTTCAGACTTCTGACCTTCATACTTCTAAGATAATAAATTTGCATTTTTAAGTCACTAAGTTTGTAGAACTTTATTACAATAGCAATAAGAAAGTAATTCAGGAACTCAAATAAAAAAGGTTCTAAGATAAAGAGTGAAGAAACATCACAGAAAATAAAAAAATGTTAAAAAATAAAACTTTGTATGACTAAAGAATGCAAAACCTATAATGCAGGTCCCTGGACGGCACAGTTTGCTCTAGGTTCCCAGGCAACAACCTCACAGTTTGAATCCGCCCAGTGAAGCCAGGGAAGAAAGACCTGGTGGTCTATTTCTTTAAGTGTTGTTGTTGTTAGGTGCTATCGAGTCAGCTCCAATTCATAGTGACTCTATGTACAACAGAACAAAGCACTTCCCAGTCATGCAGCATCCTCACAATCCTTGCTATACTTGAGCCCATCGTTGCAGCCACTGTCAATCCATCCTGTTGAGGGCCTTCCCCTTTTTTCCCTGGCCCTCTACTTTACCAAGCATGATATCCTTCCCCAGGGAATGGTCCCTTCTGACAACATGACCAAAATGAGACAAAGTCTGCCCATTCCCACCTCCAATGAGCATTTCAGCTGCAATTCTTCCAGGTCAGATTTGTTGGGCCTTCTAGCAGTCCAAGGTATTTTCAATATTCCTGGTCAACATCACAATTAAAAGGCATCAACTCTTCCTCAGTCTTCCTTATTCATTTTCCAGCTTTCTCATGCTTATGAGGTGACTGAAAATACTGTGGCTTGGGTTAGGTGCACCTTAGTCTTCAAAGTGACATTTTCCTTATTAACACATTTCTTGACTGTTGTTTCCTTGGGTTTTGATTGTAGATCCAAGTAAAATGAAATCCCTGACAATTTCAATCTTTTCTCCATTTATCATGATGTTGTTTATTGGTCCAGATGTGAGGATTTTTAAGGTGCTCTGGTGGTGTAGTGCCTAAGGCATTTGACTGCTACCCAGAAGGCTGGTGGTTCAAACCCACCAGCCACTCCACTTAAGAAAGATTCAGGAATCTACTTCTGTAAAGATTTACCATCTCAGAAACCTAAAAGAGGGTTGCTATGAGTCAGAACCAACTCAAGGCAGTGACTTTGGTTTTCTGAGTTTGGTGAGGATTTTTGTTTTCTTTATGATGAGGTGTAATCCATACTGAAGACTGTAGTTTTTGAAGACAATCAAAGACTACAGTCTTCAATATGCCTGAAGTCCTCTTCACTTTCTGCAAGCAAGGTTGTCATCTGCATATCACAGGTTGTTAATAAGTCTTCCTCCAATACTGATGCTGTGTTCCTCTTCATATCATCCAGCTTCTTGTATTGTATGCTCAGCACACAGATTGAATAAATATGGTGAAAAGATACAACCCTAACACACAGCCTTCCTGATTTTAAACCATGCAGTATCCTCTTGTTCTGTTCAAACAATAGCTTCTTGGTCTATGTACAGGTTCCTTATGAACACAATTTAGTGTTCTGAAATTCCCATTCTTCACAATGTTATCCATAATTTTTTATGATATATACAGTCAAATGCCTTTGCACAGTCAATAAAACACAGGTAAACATCTTTCTGGTATTCTTTGCTTTCAACTAAGAGCCACCTGACATCAGCAATGATATCCCTCTTTCCACATTCTCTTCTGAATCCAGCTTGAATTTCTGGAAGTTTTCTATTGATATAATGCTGCAACCATGTTTTACTCATCTTCACAAAATTTTCCTTGTGTATGGTATTAATGATATTATTTGATAATTTAACCATTCTGTTGTATCACTTTTCTTAGGAATGGCACAAGTATTGATCTCTTCCTGTCAGCTGGCCAGGTAGCTTTCAAATTTCTTACATAAATGAGTCAAGTGCCTTCAGCACTGTATCCATTTGTTGAAACATCTCAATGTAATCTCTAAGATCACAACCCAGAAAACCCTGCAAAGTGAAGTTCTACTCTGAAGGACACAGGGTCGCCATGAGTCATAATCAACTTGATAGCAGTGGGTATACCAACCAAAAGACTGGCAATTTAAACCCAGCAGCACCATGGGAGAAAGGCCTGGTGATCTGCTTCTATAAAGATTACAGCCAAGAAAATCCTATGGAGCATTTCTGCTCTGTAACACATGGGTCACCACGAGTCACAACTGGCTCAAGGGCAATGGGCTTGGTTTTTATCTACAATCATCAATTTGTAATCACCATCATCCAAGGTTCATTCATAAATAAATTATTTCAGCAAGCTGGAGAGAAGAGGAAAAGAACTACAGTTCATTTTTAAGAATCCCTGATCCTATCCAGAACTGGTCTTAGGAAAAGACAGAGAAGATCATGTACTTGACATGATGTCTGAGGGAGCTGAAAGATATAGCTGCCCAAAATATTCTGCTAGTTGACTCTAATATATCAAATTACCAAAAGCAGAAAAATTTTAGTATGTCTTAAGAAAGAGTATTAAAATGTAAATATTAACAGGAAGGGTAGTGTCCATTAAAATTTTAGCAAAGGGACTTCTGATATGATGTTGGAATAGGCAGACAAGCTACACAAACCCTCTTCAACAAAGAAAAGAGAAACCAATTGACACAGATACAAAACACAATCCTGGAGCACTGAGCTCCAGTTGAAAGGAAGGATACAGAAATGGATTAAACACCAACTGTACTGCTCACCAGAAGGCTGGCAGTTCAAACCCACCAGCCACTCCTTGGAAGGAAGGTTGGGCAATCTACTTCCATAGTAACACTGCCTCAGAAACCCAAGGAGGGGTCGCTATGAGTCAGGACCGACTCCACAGCACATTAACAACAACAAGTAGAAGAATCTGAATGAAAACAGTGAATAAGGAGACAAACAGAACTATGTACTGTCAGCTATTCTGATGGAACAGACAGTCTAAGTATTTCAAAGTGGTATTAGGACTCAAGATTAACCTAAAAAT
>NW_006922120.1:1175757-1178089 GCF_000298275.1 Orycteropus afer afer
CATCCCTTGTTTCTTTTTTGCATTTTTCCCATTTTTTTCCTTTACTATTATTTTCCTGTAGCCCTTCTCTCTTATTCCCTCCTCCCCAGATATTATGGGTTTTTTCTTTCTCTTTTTCTATTTATATTGCTTTTGTCTTTTTAAAGTGTTTCTTTAAATATGTCTTCTCATTAATCCCTTTCCAATTTTTTCCTTTCTTTTGTTGGTGACTCTTCCTGCACATTTATGCAGTGTGTCCTTTTTTTCCTCTCATTTTTCCTTTATTGGTGGTTTTTTTATTATTGTTTTTGTCTAACTGAGTGGGAGACAGCAACCATGCCCATATGACCCAACCATACTTACACATCCTGAAGCCACATTTACTGAGTGAGAGCCACCTCTTGCTCCTGCACCAACTGGCCAAAAATACCTGACAACCTATACTAGCCTAACTCACCCTTAATTATTCTTCACAAAAAGCTAACAGAGATCTGTGCACCCACTCTCATTCTCTAAACCACCCACCAGGACATAGGGGATGAGTGCATAAGGGCTGCCAAGTAGTGAATACAGAAGCACAGTACCCTGCTTACTCAGATACATACAAACACCACAAAGAAAATGAAAATCGTGGGCAAATCACACCAACATACAATCACTAATTAAATATGAATACAACAACATCACAATATCTCTTAGCCAATTCACTACCACTTACCACATAAAGAAGCAAAATAAAGCAGTAGAAACAAGGGAGCAGGTTACAGAAGCAGAACACATCCCTGAGGAAGAAGCAGCATTGGAAATCCCTGATAAGAAATTCAAAAGAATTATATTTAGGTATCTTCAAAGGATTGAAAGATAGGTCAAGGAAAACACTGACAAAATCAAGGAAAACACAGACAAAATCCTAGAACAATTTCGGAAGATAATACAAGAACAAAATAACAAAATAAACAAAAAATCAGAAATGATACAAAATCTACAGATGGAGATCCAGAAGATTTAACACTAAATTTTCAAAAATAGATAACACATTGAACAGGCAAAGGAGTAGAATCAAATCAATGGAAGACAGAATTAGTGAGATTAAAGACAAATACCCCAATACTTGTTTGGAAAGGGATCAATCAGAAAAAAGATCAAAACAAAATGAAGACAGTCTATTCATGAGGGATACCATCTAGCGGAATAACCTTCATGTAACTGGAATTCCAGAACAGGAAGAGACAAAACCACAGAGAAAATTGTCAAAGATTTGTTGGAAGATAATTTCCCTGATTTGATGAAAAATGGACATATATCCATTCAAGAAACTCAACAGACCCCAAACAAGATAGACCCTCAAAAGAAAATCACCAAGACATATCATCATCAAATTCACCAAAAACAAAAGAAAGAATCCTGAAAGCAGCATGGGAAAAATGAAAAGCTACCTACAAAGGGCAACCAATAAAACTAAGCTCTGATTTCACAGAGGAAACGGGCAGGCAAGAAGGCAGATATAAAACTTTCAAAGAAAAAAAAAATTACAACCAGGAATTATATAAACCAAAAAAAAACCAAACTGCTGATTCGACTCATAGAAACCCATCTTTGGGTTTCTGAGGTGGTCTCACTACAGAAGTAGATTGCCCAAACTTACTTCCAAGGAGTGACTGATGGGTTTGAACCACCAGACTTCCGGAGAGCAGTCAAATGACTTAGGCACTACATCACCAGCAAAATTGTTCCTCAAGTATGATGGCGAAATTAGGACATTTCCAGATAAGCAGAAATTAAGAAAATTTGTTAAAACCATACCAACCTTACAAGAGATGCTAAAGGGAATCCTTTGGAAAAAGAACCAATAACAGCAAACAACAACCAACCATTAATACACAGGATGACATAAGCCAGAAACCAACCCATATGGAAGTATACAAAGTAAAGTAAGATTATAAATAGGGAACCAGAGACATTGATTGGCCAATGAGAATAACTACAAACCAAAAAGAGGGAGAAAAATAGTGTAGTTGCAGAACTTTTAAAAAGTAAGGAAGTCAAGACTATTGCAAGATAGAATGGACTGTTCTCAACTCAGGGAGAAAATTATAAATCACAGGGGAACCTCAAAGAAAAAATAATAAACCTTTGCATCACAAGAAAAAAAGAGGATAAGCACAAATATTTAGCAAACACTGAAACAACACCAATAAAGGAAATGATAACACGATTCCCAAACAAAATGAGCTCAGCACAGAAAATCATATGCAACAAAGAAATCAGCAACACAACAAAAAAACACATAACAAAATGACAGCAACCAATTCATACTTGTTGATAATTACACTGGATATCAATGGATTAAATG
>NW_006922120.1:1178602-1179482 GCF_000298275.1 Orycteropus afer afer
GCCTTAGCCACTATGCTACCAGAGCTCCCCCACAGTCATAGTAGGAGACTTTAATACATCATTTTCAATGAAAAATAGAACAACTGGAAAGAAATTCAACAAAGATGCAGAAGAACTAAACAATACAATCTACCAATTTGACCTTATGGACATCTATAGAGCACTTCACCCAACAGCACAATATACATTTCTTTTTTCACTGCACATGGAACGTTCTCCAGGATAGACCATATGTTAGGCCATAAAGCAAGCCTTAATAAAATTAAAAACACTGAAATACTGAAAAGCATCTTCTCAGATCACAATGCTATAAAATTAGAAAACAACGACAGGAAGATAAACAGAAAAAGAGCAAACAAATGGAAAGTGATTAACACCCTCCTTAAAAACACTAGGTAATAGAAGACATAAAAATTAAATTAAAAAGCTCCTTGAATCAAACGACAATGCAAACACAACAAAATCCCTGGGACACAGCAAGAGCCGTTATTAGAGGCCAATTTATAGCAATAAATGCACACATAAGAAAAAGAAAAAATAACCCAAATAAACACCCTAACCCAAGAACTCAACAATTGGAAAAGGAGCAGCAAAAAAAGCCTACAGTCACCAGAAGAAAAGAAATAATAAAAATTCAAGCAGAAATAAATAAAACAGAAAATAGAAAGACAACAGAAAAAATCAACAAGACTAGAAGTTGGCTTTTTTAAAGGATTAATAAAATTTACAAACCACTGGCAGATTCAAAAAGAAAAAGAGGGAGAGAATACAGATAACATGAGTAAGAAATGAATTGGACAATGTCACAACAGAACCAACTGAAATAAAAAGGATAATATCAGGATACCATGAAAAACTGTCCTCCAACAAATTTGAAAAT
>NW_006922120.1:1182475-1183171 GCF_000298275.1 Orycteropus afer afer
GAGAACAATGTGGAACAAAACTCAAAATCATTTGGAGGGGAAAAAAAAAAGAAGATGAGGACCAGGTTTGCTGGTCCAATAGAGCCTGGTGGAACCACTGTGACTCTGGCCCCTAGCTGCCCAGCTGCCTTTCAGGTCTGGAATTGAATCCACACCTGTGGTTTCCAGCCAAACAATGTACAGACAACAAAGATGAACCCTTTGGCACATACAATACTGTGTTGTCAGTGATGGCAAGCAATGATATACATACAGGTGGATAGATAGGTAGGACAGGCTTAACAACCAGGTATATCTAGGCAAGGGGGAGTGTGCCCATGACCATGTATAGGGTTAACAGACAATGTTTCTAAATGCGTATTTGTGTGCACTGTAAGAGCGTCCAGGCGTTTCGTAGAGCTGACAAGGGGCAAGGTTGTGGTAGCTTCTTGGCCACAGTCAGCTACCTTGAGGGAGCAAGTAGTTGGACCTGTGGGCTTGTAACCGTGGTCTCAGGGACATCAAGCTCAGTTGGCATAACATACTACACAAAAAAGTTGTTCTACATCCTACTTTGCTGAGTAGCAACTGTGATCTTAAAAGCTTGCAAGCGGCCATCCAGATGCAATGATGGGTCTCTCCTCATCCAGAGTAAAGAACAATGAAGAAAACCAAACATGCACGGAAACAATTAGTCCAAGAGACTGGTACACCATG
>NW_006922120.1:1183271-1191059 GCF_000298275.1 Orycteropus afer afer
AGATTTGCTAGTCTGATTGAGCTTGGTGAGACCCTTGAGACTATGGCCCCTAGCTGCCCTTCAGGTCTGGAATTGAACTCATTCCTGTGGCTTCCAGTGAAACAATAGACAGGCATATGAGGTGAACATTTATATCAGGTATACTTCTTGGAGTGATCAATCATGGGAGAACAGAAGGGCAGTGTTTGCATAAGGAGACAGCTCAGGGGGCAGAAGTACAGGGGAGAGAAGGACACAGGGAAGAGGTAACTACAGGGAGAAAGTGTGAAAAGAACTGTGCCACTGTGGGGAATTGCAATCAATGTCATGAGACAAAATGTGTTTGAACTGCTGTATGGAAAATTAATTTGCTCTGCAAACTTTCACCCAAATCACAAAAAAAAATTTAAAAAAAAAATAGCACAGGTTAGAGAAGTTGTCATGGAGAAGGGCAAAAACATTAACACAAAAGGAAACCAGCCCAATTTGAAGAGAATGAATGCAGCAAGTGATGAACTTTACCATTTACTCTGCCATGTTCTGAAATGTGTCCCTTCTTATAAGACAGATCTTTCTAGGCAGTCAAGTTACTGTTTGCCAAGACATGGTCTTAAAAAAAAAAAAAACATGGTATCACACATAGAACTAAACTCTATCAGATAAGAAAGAGTCAACTCTGTTTGTAATATTAACTGACAGGAAGTAATGTAAATTACTATTTGTGTTTCGCATATTCTATACTGATGAAAAAGGACCTCTGGTGGTGCAGTGCCTGAGGTATTTGACTGCTAACCAAAGGTTGGCAGTTCAAACTCACCAGCTGCTCTCCAGAAAATGGGATAATCTACTTCTGTAAAGACTTACAGCCTCAGAAACCCAGTAGGCATCACTATAAGTCAGAATCAATTTGATAGCTGTGAGTCTGGTTTTGGTTTTATATTGACAAAACAGCAAATGCTTAGAATGAAGTCTCTTTAATTTGTATCAACATTATATTCCACTATCACTTTCAAGTATATTAAACAAACAAACTACCAAAAGGTGAAAGTAGATGTACACTTTGATATACTTAAAAACAAAGACTAGTAAATGGCTTGACCTATTTCTTTTTAAAAAACACTCTTTTATTGGTATTTGAATACAAAGATCACAAGAGAGGCCCTTTGTATAAAAACACTAAAGTCAATAAAATGATAGAATCTAAAAGATGACTTTCAAATCCATGAAAAAAACAGGGGGAAGCAATTAAGATGGCTGGAGCTCTGGTAGCATAGTGCCTAAGGCACTTGACTGCTCACCAGAAGGCTGGCAGTTCAAACCCACCAGCCACTCCTCGGAAGGAAAGTTGGGCAATCCTACTTCCGTAGTGATACTGCCTTGGAAACCCAAGGAGGGGTAGCTATGAGTCGGGGCCGATTTGATGGCAAACAACGAAAACAACACTGAAATTTTAATGTGATTTTATTATTTTGCTGAAAGTCAGAGAGCCACATGGCTACTAAAATCTTAAAGGGCTTAAAATATTATGTTTAAAAAAAAAACACTAAAAGCAATCTTTAAAAAGTTTAGAGTTATTTGAAATTATATAGAATTAATAAAAGTAATAAAATATAAAAGAAATTTTTAAAGCTAGAATGAAACAAGGAAATGCTTATAACCAAGGCTGTGCTCTGGGAGAGGAAACCTGGACTACCCCAAACATTGGGTGCAAAGTGAGGAAGAGAAGAGCATATGTTGGGGGAAAGGCAGCCACTCATAGAAAGGAAAAAAGGCAGTGTTTAAAAATATACTTTGCTGCTTCACAATTTTACTTAAACTCAAGGTGACTATACTGTACCTATGTAGTCACCTATGAATCAATCATGAATCAATAAGATTGTTTAATGTTTTAAATTCAACAAGGTTACCTGTGAGCCATTCAAATATAGTATCTCATTTCAAGAAAGTACTAAAGAAGTTCAGAAGAAAAAACAATCACATTTTAACTATTTATCCACTGCCAGCAAGGACTCAAAATGGGACAGAGACAGCTATTGTGGAAAATAGTATGGCAGTTCCTCAAAAAACTAAAAATGGAATTATCATATGACTCAGCATTTTCCCTCCCAGGAATATTCACAAAAGACTTCAAAGCATAGACTCAAAAAGAGACTTGTACACCATTGTTCACTGTATCATATTCACTATAGGCAAAAGGTGGAAACCACCTAAATGCCCAGATGACTACATAAACAAAATGTGGTACATATATACAATAGTATACTATGCAGTCAATAGATGAAATGAAGTCCTGATATATTCTGCAATATGGATGGAGCTGGAAGATATGATGAATGAAATAAACCAATCACAAAAGGACAGACACTATATGACCTCACTTATATAAAAATATAAGAAAAGGCAAATGTATAGAGAACAAAGTTTATTAGTGGTTACCAGGGGAAGAGGAATGTGAGTGGTAATGGAAAAATAGAATTGATTAAAGGTAGGGTTGCACAGCCAATTATTAAAATTGCTGTCAATAAATTGCACACCTATAAACAGTTGAACTGGCAAAACTTCTGTGATAGATATATTTACACAATGACAAAAAAAAAAATAGCTGGTGAGGCTCCTAATGTACAATCAAAAACATCATGGGGTTTGGTTCCTTGATTTGGAGGTTTAGGGTTATGATTTCATGGGACACCCCAGTTAATTAGCCTAAAAACATGTTTAATGCTTCCATTCTACCTCCCACTTTATTGCATAATGCCTAGAGTCTTAAGAATTTGCAAGTGGCCATCCAAGAAACAGCAATATAGCTCTATTTGCCTGGAGCTACAGAAGACGACAGATAGTCAGGAATAGGAAGAAGATAGGGAATATATGGCTAATTGCCTCCATGAACAACTGCTTCCTTTGCCACAAAACCAGAAATAGATGCTATCCAGCTACCATTATGGAATATTTTTACCAAAGAATCTACATTGTTGTTGTTGTTATGTGCTGTCAAGTCAGATCCAACTCATAGCGACCCCTCCTTGGGTTTTCGAGGTGGTATCGCTACGGATGTAGACTGCCCAATCTTCCTTCCAAGGAGTGGCTGGTGGGTTTGAACCACCAACTTTCTGGTTAGCAGTCAAATGCCTTAGGCACAATGCTACAAGAGCTCCTAAAGAGTCTATAGAATAATCCTAATCAAAAGGGGGGAAATGTAGAACAGAAGTTCAAATTTTTATGGACTCCAGACTTTCTGTAGCCACGGAAGCTGAATGAATTCCTGAAACTACTGTTTTGAGCTAATCTTTAAACTTTAAACCAAAAACATCTCCTGGAATCTTCTTTAAACCAAACAATAGTTTAGCTTAACTAGCAAAGAATGTTTATCTTGAGCACTGTGCTCTTTCAAGACCTATATGGGATCAAACTGACAACTCGAAAGAATCAATAGGAAAGAAAGGGTGGTGAGTTTACATTAAGGGGAGAGGCACAACTCAGAAAACTATGGTAAGAATGGTTACAAATCTAGGAGAAAGTAATCAATGTCACCAAACTGTACACATAAAAACTGTTGAATTGGTGTACATTTTCTTGTGTATATTCTCAACAAAAATACAATAATTTTTTTAAAAAAATGTTTAAATATTTAACATTAAAGTCAAAAGTTAAGAGCAAAAAAAAAAAAAAAAATCACATTTAATTTTGAGGATTGGGGAAGATGTCATTAAAAAGGTAGCATTTCATATAAGCCATAAAGGACAGGTATAATTTTGACAAACTGGGATGGAGAAAAAAAATTCCAGTGGAGGGAACAGAAGATGTGGAATACAGTGTGGGGAATGTACTAAGGAATGATGAATGCAATGCTGGAGACAGGATGATATGACACTATGAAAGACCTTTAATGATGGATTAAGGATCAAAAACTCTAGGACAACGAAAAACTAACAAAGGTTTTTTAGTAGAAAAATGGCATAATTTATCTCTCTATTGCACGTTTGAGGACTAAGGTGCACCTAACCCAAGCTATGATATTTCTGATCACCTCATATGCATGATAAAGTTGGACAGTGAATAAGGAAGACCAAAGAACTGACATTTTTGTATTATGGTATTGGTGAAGAATACTGACTAGACCAAGGATTGCAAGAAGAACAAACAAATCTGTCTAAGAAGAAATATAGCCAGAATGTTCCTTAGAAGGAGGATGGTGAGACTTTGTCTCACTCTCTGGACATGTCATCAAGAACTAGTCCCTAAAGAAAGACATCATGCTCAATAAAACAAAGGGTGAACAAAAAAGAAGAATACACGCAATGAGATAGACTGACACAGTGGCTGCAATAACGGGCTCAAACATAGCAACAATTGTGAGGATGGCACAGTACTGGACAGTGTTTTGTTCTGCCATACATAGGGTCACTACAAATCAGAACCAACTCGATAGCACATAACAACAAAACAACTGTATATTTAACATGTTTAGAATGGACTCTCAGAGAAGATTATGTAGGAGATCTCATCAGGAATTTGTTAGCATCAAAAAGTATTATAATTAGAGGGACTACAGACATCTCCTGACCCCATTCTTTCATTTATTAGGTTCAAAGAGTGTAATCTGTTCATGGTCAGCTAGAGTTAGTAACAAAGACTATTAGAGAACTGAGAACCTTAAATTTCCACACAATGAACCCATAGCATCTTTACCGGTAGTATAATTTTAAGAATAAAGATAGGTCTCTCTTATGCTCCCTCCAATTTCTTCTATCACCCTCCTTAACAAAATATATGTTTTATTCAATCTTTCATCCCACAAATATTTACTGGATGCCTACTATGTGCCAGGAACTGTTTTAGAAAATAAAGACAAAATTAATTTCCTTCCTAGCTGGATCTCAAATTCAATAGCAGAAATAAGACAATAAACAAATCAAGACATAGTATGCCACAGAGTGGTCAATGTTATAGAGAAAAATAAAGTAGCACAGGAAGGGAAACAAGGGCAAAGTGGAAGATATTACTATTATATAGAAAGTAGAATGACTGTCTTATTAGTTGATCTGATCAAAGACTGAGCCAAAAGAATATCTGAGAGAAGACTAGTTCCCTAAGACAGGACAATAAATGCAAAAACTCAAGTAGGAAACCAATTAACCAGTTGGAATGAATAAGACAGGAAGGAGGAGGAAATGAAGTCAGAGAAGTAGAAATGTTCAGATCATGAAAGATCACATCAAAAAAAAAAAAAAAAATTCATTGCCATTGAGTCAATTCTGACTCATAGCAACCCCACTGGGTTTCCAAAGATATAAATCTTTACAGAAATAGATTGCCCCATCTTTCTTCTGCAGAGCAGCTGGTAGGTTTGAACTGCCAACATTCTGGTTAGCAGCCAAATGTCACAAATCATCTCAGAAACAATGCAAGCCAGAAGACAATGAGTTCTGGTTACCTAGAGCCGTTCTGACAAGAATATACCACAAATGGGATGGCCTTAACAAACAGGACTTTATTCTTACAATTTGGAGGCTTTAAGTCCAAGTTCAAAGTGCCAGGCTCTATGGGCCGGGTGAAAGCCCCTCAGCCTTGGGGTCCAGCTCTGCCTGCTGCTCCCAATCCACTGGAGCTAGAGGCATTTCTTCACTCAGCTAGCTGCTGAGGCTGAGAAGCCCCAAGGTTGACAAGTCAAAAGGCACAGTCCCGATGTTACCAAACCACACAGCAGGCCATTAACTTAAGTCCATTGTAAGTCCCAGGGTCGGCAGGGCATAGCAGGCTGCGGAGTAACAACACAGCTACATGCAGGGTTCAAGCGTGCCATAGGCTAGAGATCATTCTCAAAGCTTCTCCTTATATACAGGAAGCAGACCACATCCCAAAGGCAGATGCTCAGCTGCTTGTGGTCGATCCCACCATGGAGTTGATTGCCAGTCTCATCATGGGGAATAACTACCACCAGCTGCCCAGCCATTCAACCAGGCCCAGCCAAGCTGACACAAAAACATACCACCACACAATGGAACATCTTTAAAGTGTTGGTAGAAAAAAGAAGGAAAGAAAAGAAAGAAGGGAGGGAGGGAGGAAAAAAGCTATCAAGGAAGAATTCTATATTCAGCATAAATACCATTTAAAAAATAATGAAAAAATAAAAATTTCACATAAATGAAGAGAAATGCAGTACCAAAAAACTCAAATCCATTGCTATTGAGTCAGTCCTGATTCATAGTGACCCTATAGGATAGACTAGAACTGTCCCATAGGGTTCCAAGGCTATAAATCTTTACAGAAGCAGACTGCCTCATCTTTCTCCCATGGAGTGGCTGGGGGGTTCAAACTACAGACCTTTTGGTTGGCAGATGAGTGCCTTAACCACTGCACCACCAGAGTTCCTTAGAGGTGGCACTGGCAGACCTAAAACAAAAATTGTTAATGGAAGTTCTTCAGGCTGAAGGAAAAGGATACCAGATGAAAACTCAGATAAACACAAAGAAAATGAAGAGCACTAGGAGGGTTACACAGGTGGGCAAAATTTTTTTTTAATCATGTTTTAAAATGTATTTAAAAGATAATTTACTGTTTAAATCAAAAATAATGACAATGTATTACAGGATTTATAACATATGAACAAGTAAAAGGTATGACAAAAACAACACAGAAAAATGTAGGAGAAAAGGGAAGCATACTATTTTAAGATCTTAACATTACATGTTAAGAGGTATAATACTATTTGATGATAAGTTACAGGTAAGTATTTGAAATCCTAGAGCAATTGAAAAACAAAGAAATATAGCTAATAAACTAATGGACAAGATAAAGCATAATACTAAAAATACTCATTCAGAAGAGGGCAAAAAGAGAAAAGACAGGACAACAACAAGAGAGAGAAAAAAAATACACTTAATAAAACTTAGCAAGAAAAATGTCTACCAAGCGATACATTTAAATTAGTTTGTGTTAGTCTATCCGCTGGGAATAAAGCTGAAAACCAACATCTTTACTAATAGATACAAATGTCTGCCTGAAGGTTTCACAGATGATTTGTTGTAATATGGTCATTTTACACTGCTTCCTATCAATCTGTCACAAAATACCTGTGGATAATTTTAAAAATCAAGAGATACTTTTAATTGGCCAAGTAGTTTACTGATAATGTCTTCTCATTCAAATAGAGTTTTTGTATTAGCTATCATCAAATAAGAATAGCAGTTGAGGATTTATCAGAAGAAAATCAAGTAACTAAATGAAAGCAATTATTTGTAAAATCTTTTGCAATCTTTGGTTCACAGACCCATTATGTATCTTCTTATATAGCATATGGCTTCTTCAACATCCAAAAAGTTGTCATATCAACAAATCTGCAAAAATGCAATTATGTTTTCATTATTCAACATTGTGATCCCAAAAAACAAATTCATCACCACTGAGTTGACTCTGAATCATACTAACGCTACAGGACCGAGTGTAACTATGCCATAGGGTTTCCAAGGCTATAACCTTTACAGAAGCCGACTACCACATCTTTCTCTCCACAAATGGGCTGGTGGATATGAACTTCAAACATCTTGGTTAGCAGCGAAGCACTTAATAATTGTACCACCAGGGCTCCTTCATACTGTGATAATAGGGATCAATTACCAAATATAATAGAATTCACATTGTTGTTGTTGTTGTTATTGTTATTTGTCATCAAGTCGGTTGTTGTTGTTGTTGTTGTGTGCCATCGAGTCAGCCCCGACTCATAGCAACCCCTCCTTGGGTTTCCGAGGCAGTATCACTACGGAAGTAGGATTGCCCAACCTTCCTTCCGAGGAGTGGCTGGTGAGTTTG
>NW_006922120.1:1191384-1193307 GCF_000298275.1 Orycteropus afer afer
ACTCAAAATACGACTGGGCAGGAGTTCCTCAAAGGAAAGTAGACCTTAATGACATGGATGGAGTAAAGTTTTCAGGAACTTCATTTGCTGATAGGGCATGACTCAAAATGATAAGAAAAAAGCTGCAAACATCTATTAATAATCACAATGTGCCATGTACAAAGTATGAATCGAGAAAAACTGGAAGTTGTCAAAAATTAAGTGAAATGAAAGATCAATATCCTATGCATTAGTGAGCTGAAATGGACTGGCTTTGGCCATTATGAATCAAACAATCTTATGGTCTTATATACTGGAAATGACAAAATAAAGAGAAATGGAATCATATTCATCCACAAAAAGTCCATGAGAACCAAAATATGACCTTGAGTATATCCCAGATGAATTTAAAGACCATCTTAAGAACAGATTTGACATACTGAACATGAATGACCAAAGACCAGAGGAGCTATGGGATGACATCAAGGATGTATTATACATAAAGAAAGCAGAAAGTCATTAAAAAGAAAGGCAAAACCAAGATGGATGCCTGAAGAGATTATGAAACTTGCTTTTGAACACAGAGTAGTTAAATCAAATGGAAGAAATAATGAAGTTAAAGAGCTGAACAGAAGATTTCAAAGGGCAGCTTGAGAAGACAAAGTAGTACAACACCATATGCAAACCCGTGGAATTACAAAACCAAAAAGAAAGAATACACTCAGCATTCCTCAAGCAGAAAAAACCTAAAGAAAAAGTTCAAGTCTCTGCTTTCAATACTGAAGGATTCTATGGGCAAAATACTGAAAGACGCAACAAGCATCAAAAGAAGATGGAAGGAATACAGAGAGTTACTTACTGTACAAACATTTCTACCATGGTTTAGGTTCAACCATTTTGTACCATGGTTGACATTCAACCATTTCAGGAGGTAGTACATGATAAAGAATCAATGGTACTGAGAGAAGTCCAAGCTGCACTGTAGGCACTAGTGAAAAACAAGATTCCAAGAATTCACACAATACCCACTGAGATGATTCAACAAATGGATACTTCTTACAACTTCCAAGAAATTTGGAAGATGGCTACCTGGCCAACTGACTGGAAGAGTTTCATCTCTGTGCCCATTCCAAAGAAAGGTGATCTAACAGAATGTAGAAATTATTTAACAATATCGTTAATATCACATTCAAGTACAATTTTCCTGATAATAATTCAAAAAGAGTTGTAGCAGAGTTCCAGAAAAAGGAGGACTAAGCAGAAAGACTGCACAGACCCATCCCCTCTTCAACAAAGAAAAGGGAAACCAATTAACACAGACACAGAAGATAATCTTGGACCCCTGAGACTTGAAGGAAAGGATACAGAAGTGGACTAAACCCCAACTAACAGAAGAATTTGCGTGAAAATACCAAAAAAGGAGACATACGGACCTGTGGTCTGGGAGCGATCCTAAGAGATCCTGATGGCACAGACAGCTTAGAGATCCCCAAGTGGAGGTAGGACCTAAGAATTAATCTAAAAATCACCCTGCTAGCCAGGGACTACACAGAGGACTGTGCATGGTGGCTGTGGAACAAACAGAGAAGGTGAAGACAAAGGTGGGCTGAGTTGTGGACTTTTGCTGGTCTGGAGGACGCCGCCATTTTGAGGGTTAAAAAAGCAGTTTGAGTATTTTAGATATTTAAAGAGACAGCACTGTCACAAACTCCTGGGGCTTAAGAACACGTTCTGCTTTCCAGCAACCACAAGGACACTCGGGACCTGCAAGACTGAAAAGGTATGACATTCCTCTTGTTACTGTTATACCCCACACCCACTTGGGGAATGGAGGTGCGGCCATCCCCCACTCTCACCTACCTCCTGGGCCGACAGGAACTACATCACAGTCTGTGTGCTCAGATGGAGCCTGCTTGTGCTGCCCTGTCCTCCACCAATTTTTTT
>NW_006922120.1:1208242-1212791 GCF_000298275.1 Orycteropus afer afer
AAAAAAAAAAAAAAAAAACTGTTGTTGCAGTACAAACAGAACTGCCAGAAGCTAAAGCTGGATTCAGAAGACGATGTAGAACAAGGGATATCAATGCTGATGTCTCATGGATCTTGGCTGAAAGCAAAGAATACCAGAAAGATATTTACCTAGGTTTTGCTGACTATGCAAAGGCATTCTAGTGTGGATCATAACAAATTATTGATAACAGTACCAAGAACAGGAATTACAGAACACTTAACTGTGTTCAGGAGGGACCAGTACATAAACCAAGAAGCAGCTGCTCAAACACAACAAAGGGGATAGTGTGTGGTTTCACACCTAGAAAGGTATGCATCCTCTCACCATACTTATTCAAACTGCACACTGAATAAATAATCCAAGAAGCTGGACCATATGAAGAAGAACATGTCATCAGGACTGAAGGAAGACTCATTAACAACCTAAGATATGCAAATGACACAACCTTACTTGCTGAAAGTGAAGAGGACTTGAAGCACTTACTGAGAAGATGAAAGACTACAGCCTTCAGTACAAATTACACCTCAACACAAAGAAAACAAAAATCCCCACAACTGGACCAATAAGCAACATCATGATAAACAGAGAAAAGACTGAAGTTATCCAGGATTTCATTTTACTTGGATCCAAAATCACCACCCAGGGAAGTAGCAGTCAAGAAATCAAATGACATATTGCATTAGGCAAATCTGCTGCACAAGACCTCTTTAAAGTGTTAAAAAGCCAAGTTATCACTTTCAGAACTAAGGTATTCCCAACCCAAGCACTGGTATTGTCAATCGCCTCATATACTCACAAAAGCTGGACAAAGAATAAGGAAGACCAAAGAAGAACTGATGCCTTTGAATAACAGTGTTGGTGAAGAATACTGAATACACCCTGGACTGCCAGGAGAATGAACAAATCTGTCATGAAAGAAACACAGCCAGACTGCTCCTTAGAAATGAAGATGTTGAGACTTCATTTCCTGTACTTTGGTCATGTTATAAAGAGGGACTAGTCTCTGGAGAAAGTAAAGCAAAGAATCAGCAAAAAAGAGGAAGACCCTCAACAGGATAGATTGACACAGTGGCTGCAACAATGGGCTCAAACTAGCAACGACTGTGTGAATAGCGCAGGACAGGGCAGCATTTTCTTCTGTTTATATAAGGTCACTATCAGTCAGAACCAACTCAATGGCACTTACTAACAATGACAACAGAGGAAAAAAATGTTTATTTTAAATAAATAAACAATTATCAATGTTTCAATTTATCCTGTTGTTGTTGTTGTTGTTATGTGCCGTCGAGTCGGCCCCAACTCATAGCGACCCCTCCTTGGGTTTCCGAGGCAGTATCACTACGGAAGTAGGATTGCCCAACCTTCCTTCCGAGGAGTGGCTGGTGGGTTTGAACCGCCAGCCATCTCGTTAGCAGGCAAGTGACTTAGCCACTATGCTACCAGAGCTCCTTCAATTTATCCTATATGGTGAAATTTAATCACCAAAAACCCCAGTCTCTGTGTAAAACTTGTCACAGCATTAAAAGCTCAGCTCTCTTTCCAAGAGTCAGTCCATGTTTCTAATGGAGCCTGGACAGAACACATGTGGACAGGCTTTTACAGCAGAGGAGTCCCTGACTCCTTATGACATACCAAACTCAAATGAAACTCACTGCCATCAAGTTGATTCTGAGTCACAGAGACCCCTACTGGGTTTCCAAGGCTGTAAATCTTTACAGAAGCTGACTGCCTCATCTTTCTTCCATGGAGGAGATGGTGGGTTCGAACCACTGACCTTCTGCTTAATGGTCAACTGCCTTAACCACTGCATCACCAAAGCTCCTTCCTTTCTACATAAGGAAATGTAAAACTGCTCCTGCCACTCATTTATAGTCTCAGTCAGAGAAGACTACCACTCTCTAGGTATTGTAGATTTGACATAAACATAGACAAAGAAAAGCCACAGAGTATATCCACCACTGTCATTTGATGAAACTGCAACATCTTCCACAGCTCAACAGCATTGGTCTCCAGAGGGCCAGCACAAGCTACTGGTCTGCTCAGCACCCACTACCCTTCCCTTACATACCTATGGCTTTCTACTGCAGGCCACAGGTCTAATTTTGTCACAATCTGTTGGAGTTGACTCTGTGCAACTCACCTTCAACCTCTTTTATCACTCAGTTCCTCTCTCCACTCCTCAGTTTCCTAAGTCAGTTCTGGCTCATTAAGACCCCATGACTGTCAGAGTAGAACTATGGTCCACAGGGTCTCAAGAGCTAGATTTCCAAAGCAGATCACCACACCTTTCTTTCAAGGCTCCTCTGGGTAGACTTGAACCACCAACCTCTCAGTTAGCAGCTGAGCACATTAACCACTGGCATCATCCAGGGACTCCCCTCCTTTCTTAAGAAGGATTTAATATTTTATAATAGAAGCAGTCATTTTAAAAAACACACTCAAGTTTTCCTTTACTTATTGGAATTGAGAAAAACATTCAGTTCCTAAAAATCCTCAACCCTGGCTATGCTCAGGGAGAAAAGAACACAGGTAGAATTTTGGGTAGAAGAAACAAAGTTTCTTCAAAAGAAATCAGCACTTCATAAATGCATGTTCTTTTACCTTACTGTATAATTGCATATGAGACAAAATAGTAATGTGAAAGTTATGTCAAACTCAGACTGGACTGTAAGTATGAAAGTACTACCACCTCCGGCACTTTCTCAAAGTAAATCATCAAAACCATTTATCTTCAACTGCATGTCTGTAACAAGGCTATCAGTTATGTGACACCCTATAAAACGACAGACACAATTTCTAATTAAATCCATTCTTTGATTTTAATTACTCTAGAGAATGATTACATATTTAACTTGGCTATCTTTAAAAAATTAAGTTGCTTTAATGAAAGTATTTTAGATAGCTAAACCACCATACATTAATTAGAAAGTTAATCATCCTGCTTGTTCTCACAAAAAGATTTTAAAGAAGGTGGGAAGGTAGTGTGTTTGGTGCTTTTTAAGAAGTTAATTAGAGGTCACCCAGTAAGAAAGGTCATCCAGGAAATAAAGTTTATCAAAAACCCGAAATATATAATTTGCATTGAGTCATGAGATTTTCTTTAATGAATTTACTTATGCTCATTTGAAAAGAAAATGTTCAGTTCACTGTATCAGGCTTATTTTTCAACATGCTATGAAATTTCTGTATACTAAAACAACTACTCTAGAATGTGATTTCTGAGAGACAGAAGGCAAAGAAAATCATAATCCATGACTAACAAAGCTCAAAAATTAGCTCAAACATGTTACAAGTTAAATTATTAATGAGAATAGGTCCATAAAACAGAAGATATTACCAATCAGTAAGTAAATCATGTGCTGAAAATGCAGCATACATTTCCCTACCACTGATTCATTTATTAATAATAAAGCTATTTATTTCTAGAGATGAGTAATCCATCTGAAAATGTAAACTCATTATGGTTATGTGTAGGCAAAATTGTCATTTGGATGACTTTCAAAGCATACACATAACCTTATCTTCCTCAATCTATATGTTACAAATTTTATCCTCCTCTTCCACTACCTTCTATAATCTCATTAACCAAACTCAGTGCCATCAAGTTGACTCTGACTCACAGCAACCCTTTCTGGATATCCAAGGCTGTAAATCTTTACAGAAGCAGACTGCCTCATCTTCTGCTAAGTAACTGGTAGATTCAAACCACCAACCTTTTGGTTAGCAGCCAAATGCCTTTATTGCTATATAACCAGAGCCCCTTATAATCCCATTGTTGTTGTTGTTGTTGTTGTGTGCCGTCGAGTCGGCCCCGACTCATAGCGACCCCTCCTTGGGTTTCTGAGGCAGTATCACTACGGAAGTAGGATTGCCCAACCTTCCTTCCGAGGAGTGGCTGGTGGGTTTGAACCGCCAGCTGTCTGGTTAGCAGGCAAGTGTCTTAGCCACTATGCTACCAGAGCTCCCTATAATCCCATTAGTAACTCTTAAAATACTTACTCATTTTCCAAACACCTCTTCTCTCAAGGCAATTCATCCTACACAATAAAACAGTATTGCATCACAACAATATTTCAAAATCTCAATTAAATAAGACAAAATGAGATAAAGTGTATGAAGGTACACTGCACAAAATCTGTCACAAAAAAGATCTTTAATAAATATTGATGGAATCTGCATTCAATGTAACCCCTTGGACACCAAAACATTAAAAACTAGAAGATTTACATTTAACAAAAAATTAGACTAACTTCATACCAACGGAATAGGGGCAAATTGAACGTATCAACAACGGAGAGTGGGAAGAAGTAGAAGAATCTGACCTCACAACATAATTGCAGATGCAACACAAAAGTAATATATATTCCCCAGGCATACCATTCTTCATTTACTCCTTGCTCACTCAGCCAAAGGAAAATAAGGGCACTCATTCGTTTGGTCTTGGCTGGCTTACTGCATCTATTTTCTACGTGACATTCCTGCTCTGAAGGTGGTCTTCTATTGTACAACTATCTTGCCATATGGTCAG
>NW_006922120.1:1214305-1215185 GCF_000298275.1 Orycteropus afer afer
CACTGAGACTATGGCCCCTAGCAACCCTTCAGGTCTGGAATTGAACCCACACCTGTGGTTTCCCGCCAAACAAAGTACAGGCATGTGAGTTGAACATTTACCTCAAGTAGACACACGCCTCGAGAGAACAATCATGGGAGAAGGAAGGGCAGCTTATGCACAGGGAGACAGCTTAGGGGGCAGGAGAGTATGAAGGGATGGACACTGGGAAGTGGTACCATGGGAAGTTGGAGGGGAGCTGTTGCATTGTGGTCAACTGTGGTCAATGACATGAGACAAAGTATATGTGAATTTGCTCTGTAAATCTTCACCTAAATCACAATTAAAAAAACCCACCACCCTTCCCTGTAAAAAAAAAAAAAAAAGAATAAAGGACCTCTGGTATCACAGTGACAAAGACATTTGGCTGCTAACTGAAAGGCTGGCAGTTCAAACCCACCAGCAGCTCTGCAGGAAGAAGATTAGGCAATATACTTCCATAAAGATTTACAGTCTTAGAGACTTCCAGTAAGATGGCGGAATAGGCATACAAGCTCCACGGACCCTCTTCAACACAGAAAGGAGAAACCAACTGACAGAGATACAGAAGATACTCCTGGAGCCCTGAGCTTTGAAAGGAACTATACAGAAGTAGATTAGGCACCAACTAGTAGAAAAACCTGATTGAAAATAGTGACTATGGAGACAGTCAGAGCAGTGGACTGTCAGCTACTCTGATGGCGTCAACAGCCTGAATATTTCCAAGTGGTGTTGGGACCAAAGAATTGACCTAAAGATCAGCCCTGGTCGCCACGGGCTGCAGGGATGACTGTGCTGGTGGCCTATGACTGGGAAGGGAAACAGCAAGGAGGGAGACAATCTGAGCTGTGGACTTTTGGCT
>NW_006922120.1:1217535-1218050 GCF_000298275.1 Orycteropus afer afer
AAAAAAAAAAAATCAGAGCAAAATGAAGAAAGCCTAAGGTTCATGTGGAATACTATCAAAAGGAATAACCTACATGTAATCGAATTCCAAAACAGGAAGATACAAATAAAACCACAGAGAAAACTGTCGAAGATTTGTTGGAAGAGAATTTTCCTGGTGTGATGAAAGATGAGAATATATCCATTCAAGAAGTCCAACAAACCCCAAATAAGATAGACCCCAAAAGAAAATCACCAAGCCATATCATCATCAAACTCACCAAAAACAAATACAAGGAAAGAATCCTGACAGTAGCATGGGAAAAACAAAAGTTACCTACAAGGTAAGTACAACCAATAAGAATAAACTTGGATTTCTTGGCAGAAACCATGCAGACAAGAAGACAATGGGATGGTATATATAAAATCCTGGAAGAGAAACATTTCCAACCAAGAATTATGTACCCAGAAAAATTGTCCCTCAAATATGATGGTGAAATTAGGACATTTCCAAATAAGCAGAAATTAAGGGAATTT
>NW_006922120.1:1222465-1223860 GCF_000298275.1 Orycteropus afer afer
AGCAATCCCATTACTAGGTATATATCCTAGAGAGGTGAGAACCAGGACAGTAACAGATATATGCACACCCATGTTCATTGCAGCACTATTTACAATAACAAAAAGATGGAAACAACCTATGTGCCCATCAACAGAACAGTGGATGACCAAATTACGGTACATATACACAATGGAATGCTATGAAGCACTAAAGAATAATGTAGAGTCTGCAAAACACCGTATAACATGGATGAACTTGGACGACATTATGCTAAGTGAAGTAAGTCACTCACAGAAGGACAAATATTGTATTAGTTCATTATTGTAAAAAGTCAAGGAAAGGTTTATATATGGAAGAAAACTTTGTCGGTTGCCAGGGATGGGAGGGGAAGGCAGGGAACACTGCAAAAAAAAAAAAAAAATGTATTGACCCATGTCACTTTAGTTTTGTATATTTCACTGTACATAAATTATATTTCAATAAAATGCATTTTAAAAAAAAAAGAATTACAGCCTTAGAAACACTATGGATCGCTGTGAGTCACAAGCAACTCCATGGCAGTCGGTTATTTTACATATAAGCAGGAAAAAAAAATTTAAAACAGAAGAATGAATGAAGGCCTTGTAATGTTTTTAAGCAGAGGTATCCTAAGAAACTGCAATAGTAGATAAGGTATAGCCAGGACAAGAAGCCAACTCAGAGTTAGAAAACCCGTAAGAAGCTATTAAGAATTCCAAACTGGAGGAGAGTTTAAAAGAAAAAGAAAAAAAAAAAGTAGTAATAGTGCTGAGATTCCAAATTCCAAGCAGAAGGTATAAGGAATTAAAGAAAACATGCTCAATGAAACCACATTGATTAGAATGTCCCACATGATACTGAACGTTCCTCTATTACAGTTTTTTCCACATTTTCAAAATGACTACAAGTTCTTTAAAAATAAAAAAGTACCTTAACAGTCTTTGTATCCCTGAGTCCAAGCACAGTATCTGACACATAGGTGTCATTGAACATTTCATGAATCAGTAATGAAAATAAAGGTTAGAAGTTGGTGACAAGTTTTTTAAAATTCTTAAGCCAGGAGCTGTTGACAAGCAATAGTTATATGTTCTAATTTTCTTGACACCCAATTAAAAGATAAAATTTAAAGGAACTAAAATATTTCAGGAGAAAATCTACTTATGAATCACTCCTCCTTGTTTTAATAAACTATACAGCAATAAAATGAAAAAGAATGTAATTTTCCTAAAATGAACTAAAATTCAAAGATATTTAAATCCAGTAATTGGAGCAGGGGCTTTATTTATACAACCTACCTCAAAGAGCTCTAGTAGCATAGTGGTTAAGACATTTGCCTGCTAACCAGACGGCTGGCGGTTCAAACCCACCAGCCACTCCTCAGAAGGAAGGTTGGGCAA
>NW_006922120.1:1224770-1234541 GCF_000298275.1 Orycteropus afer afer
TTTTTTTTTTTTAAGTAGATTGCCAGGCCTTTCTGTCAAGGCCCTTCTGGGTAGACTCAAAACTCCACCTTTTCAATTAGCAGCCAAGCATGTTAACCATTTGCACTGCCCAGGGACTAGCATCTTACTTAACCATATAATTCTCAAAACTAAGAAATAAGCACTACTACAACTAAACTACAGACATTATTTGGATTTTACTCAAATAAATTTCCCCACTACAGTTCAGAATTCAGTAAGGCATTTAAATATCTTGTCTCCTTAGAGTCCTCCAATCTGTGACAGTTCCCCACTCATTCCTTGTCTCTACCATTTGGCACTCAAGAATGATGGTCAGCTATTGTGGGTTTGTCTGATGTTTCCTCAAGAGTAGATTGAAGTTATACATTTGGGGCAGGAAGACCACAGAGATGATGTGCTATTTTCAGTGCGTCGTATCAGGGAGGGCAGAATGTCCCTTATTGTTGGTGCTGTTAATCTTGATTATCTGTTAAGGTTTATCTGCCAGGTTCTCCACTGCAAAATTTCCCTTAAAATTAAGAAATATTTTGAGAGAGATACTTTGAAATTATGCAAATAACCTTTATCTCCTATAAATTTATTTCCTATAATTTTAGCATCCATTGGTCAATCTTGTCTGTAACAATGATTACTGTGATGTTCTGATGGTGGTTTTTTATTTCCCTCATTACTTCTAAATTTATTAATTCAAATTTTTCTGTAAGAAAGAGCTGCCCCCTCTCAATTATTTATTTATATCACTATGAGTCCTGGATAGTTATGTTACTCTAAGAGTTATAACCCAAAGAAATCCCTGCATGGTACAAATGGTCAATATAGTCATCTAGTAGCCAAAGGGTTGGAGGTTCGACTCCATCCAGAGGCACCTCAGCAGAAAGACCTGATGATCTACTCCTAAAAAATTAAAACCCTATGGAGCTTAGCTCTATTCTGATACACATGGGGTCACCATGAGTTGGAATCAACTTGTTGGCAGGAACAAGAACAACAAAAATAATCTAAAAATATTGTGACTTATTTGGATGCTCAAATTGTTCCATCTTTCACCATCAAGAACCCTTTCAGGTCAGTTCCTGTGCCCTTTCAACAGCCCCCAACCCTTTATGAGCACTTCCTTACTTTCTACTTTCTAGCACCACAAGATGCCTCAAGCTTATATTTTCTCTGTTCCAGTCCTGGGATCAATCACTTCTCTAAGGAGCCCTGCTTCCTTTTATTGGTGAATAATATTTCAAAACCACAATCTGCTATGCTCATTACAACTGGGGTGTCACTGTTTCTACACCCTCTCAAAAGACAAATTTAGGAAATATACATATGTACACTAATCCACACATACACATATAAATGTTTTATATCTGTTTCAAGTTATTTGCATATATAGTTATTAAAATACTCAGTATGAATTCATACTGATTCTTCCAATTGCAATCCAACACCACAAGGTTCCTTCTAAACTACTGCCTTTCCTTATTTGTAATTTCTGTCTCTGACAGTAAAAAGCCTAGCTTTCATTTTTTTTACTTTATTTTTCAACCTCACTAAATATATAAAACAGAATTGCTAATCCATTCTTTAATGAGAAAAAAACTTACTAACTAGAGCACAGTACTGTGTGAAGTTCTGTTTTTCTTTAGCCTTGAAGTACTGTCAAAATACTATTTCCAAAGTACTAGGGCTAGTGCCTTTCTTCTCAACTCCCTTCAGTGAAGTTACATTATTCACTTGTCATATAGTTGGGTTCAGTAAGTAACAGTTTATATTCCAATTTGATTTCCCCTATAGCCTCTTTCTTTAAAAAAAAAAAAAAAAAAGAGTAAAATTCACTCCTTCAGGTGTACAGTTCTATGGGTTTCGATAAATGTATAGAATAGTGCATGCACCAACCTATCACCACAATCATAATAAAGAATGACTGCACACCTCAGAAATCCCTCCTACTGCCCCTTGGAGTCCAGCTTTCCCTATCTTTTACCCTTGGTAAAGCTTGATCTGTTTTGCTTCCCTACAGTTTTACTCCTTCCAGTTTTTTGTTTGTTTGTTAAGTGATTACAGTATTCCAATTATGCTTATGTTAGACTTATTGATATTATCACACAGCTTCTGGACACTATGTCCTAGTTTTTTCTACTTTCTTTTTTTTTAATTTTTTCTCTTTTTCAGTAATTTCTATTAACCTCTTCTGAAGTTCACTGATTCTTTTCTCGCCTATAGTAGGTCTATTAATAAGCTCATCAAAGGCATTCTTCATTTCTGCTACTTATTTTTAAATCTAATGTTTCTGTGAATTAGAATTGACTCAACAGCAATGATTTTTGGGGGGGGCGTATTTCTAATTAAGTCTTTCTTGTAGTTTCTACCTTTCTGCTAACATAACCCATCTGATTCAGCATGCCTTTCACTTTTTTCAGTACAGTTTTTAACACAGTAATCATAGATGGGGCAATCTACTTCCATAGTGATACTGCCTCGGAAACCCAGGAGGGGTCGCTATGAGTGCGGTCCAACTAGACAGCACATAACAACAACAACCAACATAGTTTTTTTAAAATGCCTTCAGATAATTTCAGTATCAATGTCATCTCTGAATCAGATTCTCTTGATTGCTTTGTCTTTTAACAGTGTGTTGTATTTTCCTTGACTTTTGTATGCCTCCTAATTTTTTGTTGAAAGCTGGACATTTTGTGAAGGAGAGTAGAAACTGAGGTAATAGGTTTTTTGTTTTCTGTTCTCTTTTTAATGCTTGGAAATGGGCATGCCTTTTCTTCTGCTACATCTGTAAGGAGGGTAGTTAATTGAGTCAAAAGTTGGGCTTTTTGTAGGTTTTAAGTTTGTTATGGATATGGCTATCCTCAGTACTTCACAGGCTTCCAATTCTTCTAGTGATAACTTGTGTCTTGAGTGAAGGCTAGTTTGCCAGAGGACTTTTCTCAGTGACTGCTACACCCTTAGCTTTAGGTCTTCCCTTTGTCCCAGGCACAGAAAAGGTCTGTATATTCTTGCCATTTTTCCAGTAGTATTCCACTATTACTTATAACTTCACTTTTCTTACTCTGGTGATAAGAGGAAGGAAGAAGGATTTCCTGGTTTTCTGACTAAGCATCAGTCTTAGGCAGGTACTGTCTCCCCATGTCTCAGGGACATGAACTTTTCAGTGCTCCAAGATATAGTTTTGAGCCTAACATGCTCCCTCTGGGGTAGAGGATTTCTTTGTTTTTTTCCCTCAGTGTAATGGGTTTTCACCTGGACTATTAAGGGTGACAGTATTATTATTTTTTTTTTTTTTGCTCTTCCCCCTGCAGAGAACGGCTTTCTTTCAATGGGGAGATGGAGAGAATTCTTGCAGAATTTCATGTCTCATCCACAGCTGCTGCTATTCTCCGTCATAGGACACTTTCTTAGGAATCCTTCCTCTTTTTCTGGACAACTGGTAGAGTTCGTGGAGAAAGCCTGCAAGTGGTTATGAACTTCCCTATATCTGCAGACCTCAGAACTCCACATACTCTTGCCATTCCACATTCAGTGTGGAATTTCAATTTGTTAACTATTCTAGCTGAATTCTTATCAGTGTCCAGCTGTGTCTGCCCCAGGTAAGCAAGTGCTCATGTCTCTCCCTACAAGTGCATGTCTCTCTTTTGACTTCAAGCTAGTAGGCTGCCCTATAAACTGAACTCTCTAACAGGTTCAAAAAAGTCAAACACACAAATGTCCAACTTTGTTTTTCTTTGTTAAGGGTTGAAGCAATGTTCTTTCCACATCACAATCTTCTTTTATTAATGCTTTAATTTGCTAAATTAAAAAAAAAAAGACTGTGAAACCAAATTTGAAGTTACTGAAAACAGAAGCAATGCTACAAACTCTAAACTAAAATAACATTTCATTTTAAAACCTAATTAGAGAGTTTGGGCTGTTCAGCAATGTGATTTTTCTCAGTGACTATACAGCATGAAGAAAAATCTCATTATTTCTCTAACAATAAAAATAAATAAATAAATAAATTGCAATAATGCATTTAGACATAAACTATACTCAAAATTCAGTCTAATAAAAAACATGTAACAGTTGATAATGATTTCTTTAAAACATTTACTTCATATTTGACAGAATGCTTTGAGAAGACCAATTATATATACATAACCCCATAATTTTGTTTTAAAAATGTTTTCTCAAATCTCTTGGGAGATCACTACAGGGATAAAGGCTGTCAAGATCAAAGATCAAATTGGGGGAGGGAGGGAACCCTGTAATTGTCTATAGCAGCTCATTGATCTTTCCCATTTGCTATGCAAAAAAAGGAAGTGCATATTACGTTTGAAAAAGAAAACCTTTTTAACTAGAAATGACAGTAAACTTATGCTAGCAAAAATTCAGAGGGAATTTTCCTATAAAGATCCAACTCCTTTTGCCAAAATAAAAAAGATGCCAACGATAGGAAAATAAAATCTACTCAGTGAAATACTGTCTCTTATTTATATCTTTCCTCCTGCAAATATATCACATTATCAGATTTCTATTATAAAACCATACATAGTAAATGAGTTTTCAACCATCAAGTGGACTCTATAAGCACTGTGTGTGTATGGATGAATGATGTGAGGCAGCTGGAGTAAGACACTGGAAAATATAGTTAACTCAGACACAGAAAAATTATTTTTCTGGCATAGGCCAATAACTCGGGAGTTTCTCTAGACTTTCCTTTATCTACCTCCCTAAAAGCTCTTTCCTATATCTTCACCCTGCAAGTAATCAAGAAATTCCCAGGAGGCAAAGGATATACCACATTTTTTTTGACAACAGAAGTACTTTTTGTTTCTCGAGACAAATGCTAAAAAGTATACCTACAATTATGGCTTTTGGTATCCAGCAAAGTATTCTAGAATGAGGTCTGCCTCTTTCCTTAATGTGTCTACCTTCTCTTTTCTCTCTGAATAAAATGGATGAATTTTATGCTATGCAAATGATACTTCAATAAAGTTGTTAATAAAATAAAAATTACTAGATCCAATGTGACTGAACCAATGGGTAAATCTACAAATAATTGTCATCCTCTTTCCCACATACAGAAATGTAGACAGGTTTCAAAAATAAGAGAATTGAGGAACAAATGTCTTTCCAACAGTTAGTACTGGGACAAGTGAATATCCACACACAGAAGACTAAATTTAGACCCTTATTCCATATCATATGCAAAAAATTAACTCAAATGAACCAAAGAACTAAATATAAGAGTCAAAACTATAAAACTCTTAGAGGAAAATAATATTATGTGTAAAGCTTTGTGACACTGGATTAGGCAATAGTTTCTTAAGTATCACACCAAAAGCATAAACAACAAAAGGAAAAATAGGTAAGTTGGGCTTCAACAAAATTAAAAACACATACATCAAAGATAATATCAAGAAAGGTAATAGACAACCCACATGGGAGAAAATATTTGCAAATCATATATGAGTCTAGTATCCAGAATATATTTTAAAATTCTTACAACTAAACCATAAAAAAGACAAATAACCCAATTAAAAAATGGACAAAAGATTTGAATAGGCATTTCTTCAAAGAAGATACACAAATAGCCAATAAGCACATGAAAAACATAATCAACATCATTAGTCATTAGGAAAATGTAAATCAAAACCATAATGAGATATTACTTTATATACTAGGAAGGATTTCATATTAATAATAATAAACTGATGAATGGATAAACTATACAATGGAATATAACTTAGCGATAAATAGTAATAAAGTATTTACACATGCTACAACATGGTTGAACCTTTAAAAACATTATGGTAAGTAAAAGAAGCCAGTCACAAAAGACCACATATTATATGATTCCAGTTATATGAAATGTCCAGAAGAGTCAAATCTACAGAAATAGCAAATTAGTAGTTGCCACAGGATGTGAGGAAGAGGAAGGTCTGTGATATAAGGTTGCTTTTGGAGTGATGGAAATGTTCTGGAATTAGACAGTGATGACAGTTACACAACACTGTGAATATACTAAAAACCATCGAACTATACAATTGAAAATATTCAAATTGTGTATTAATTCTATCTCAATTTTGAAAATGTGGGGAAAATTGATGGAGGAAGTAGTGGTAGTCAGATTGAGGACTCTGAGCAGAATTCCCCTCAGTGTGGCTTTTCCCTTGGATCACAATAAACACCCAGTCCCAGGAGAGTGTGTAAACATTATACCACAGTCAAGGCTGTGACACCAATTAAGTAGGTTTAGAAAGTAATGGCCAGAGGATCTAAAAATAGAGGTGGAAGTTCCTGTGTTTACTAATAGAGGCAGACTTGCATTTGAATGGCCAATAGTGGCTGTGAGGAAGACAGGGTCCATACATTAGCAACTGATGAACTTTGACCTCTATCCTGGAGATTTGTCTGGAAAAGGGCTTTCACATAGCTAGCTGCAACCCATTAGTGGACTGTAAAACCAATTTAGGAGGGCATTATCAGCATTTTCCTAAGAGACTTAAACTAAGGATTAGAAATTAATGGAATAGAACATATACTGGACCACATGTAGTAAGTTTTAGTTGTGAGTTTCAGTTATATGTATTTTTGTACTACGTCAAAACATAAAATATATCTTTTGTGAATCCTATCCACATAAATTTAGAAAAAGAACTAGTCCATAATAGCTAGTAGAATTCTCTGCTGAAGACCATTAACATTATCTAGGCATAAAACAATCTATTTATTAAATTATTCAATAAGTAGTACAAAACATTTACATACTTACTAACCCAAGAATATGCAAGAAACAATATCTAAACATGTCACATGAAATATCTTTAAATTACTGAAATTGAAAGTATTAACATTTTCCTTCTAACTTTCCTATTATTTCCTATTAAATATGTATATATACAAAGCAAAAAGTCTAGAAACCAATCAAGCCCCTTGCTTTGGTTTATTTTAAAAATCCAAAACTTTGCTTTCCAATTTGAAAAAAAAAACCAACATGTTTCAACCCTCTTTTGGAGAGTTTAATCCTTTTACTTTATTACATTTATTCATTATTCATTATAATCTTAAATCTGAATATATTTCTGCAGGTTTTTCTTCTTTGGTGCACATGAAATGCATATTTTGGTCATTCAAAAAAAGAACTCATAATCCCCATGTTTCCCGAAACATGAGTCATCTTACAGTGGCCATAGGTATTAAATAATTAAGAAACTGTTTTCCAAGTATTCACAAATAATGCTCTGTTGCTTGTTACATTCATGTCTGATAAAACATAATTCTAAAAACTAAAAGGGTATATTTCATAATTATTCTGTTATGTGCACATCATCAAAAAATTTTACTTATTAAAAATGTCTATTTTACTTCACCAGTTGAAGACAGTAACTACTATTATAGAAGCTTGAAGGCTCAACCAAAATTCAAATATATATACATATACAAATATATACATATATATCTCCACTTCCATCAAGTTGATGACTTACAGTGACCCCTATTGGGTTTCTAAGGCTGTAAATCTTTACAGTTCATTTTCCTCCCATGGAGCAGCTGGTGGGTTTGAATTGAATCCAAATGCCTTAACCACTACATTACCACAGTTCCATACACACACACACACACACACACATATACATATACATACATATACATACACACATAAGTTTACAGAGAAAATCAATTTTCCATTCAACAATCCATACACATTCTGTTTTGTAACATTTACTCCAATTTCCATCAGACCAGTAAGCCTGGTCTTTTTTTATGATCTTGAGTTTGTTCCATATTTTGCCCCACTCTATCCGGGATCTCCTACTGTGACCCCTTTCAGAACAGCAGTAGCCAGGTACCATCCAGTTCTTCTGCTCTCAGGGTCATGAGGCTGGAGTTTGTGTGGTCCATTAGTCCTTAGGACTAATTGTTTCCATGTGTCTTTGATTGTCCTTACTCTTCTTTGCTGCAGACAGGGAGAGACCAATGGTTGCACTTTAGATGGCTGCTCACAAGCTCTTAAGACCCCAGTCTCTACTCACCAAAGAAGGATGTAGAACATTATTTTTGTGGACTATGTTATGCCAATAAAATAGTGTCCCCCACCACTAGGTTCTGAACCTCTATACCCAATGACTCATTCATTCATGGTGTTTGGTTATGACAAAGAAGTTTTCATAATTTTGCTCCCTGTATTCTCTACTACATTCATGGATATATTTGAGCACATACAAATACATAGGTAAAGATATTCTCTGTCAAACCTATATTTATTCATGGCTGTAGTCCCATTTACCTTTCTACCCTGTTCAGATTGGGTGTCTATGTATCCACTTGTAAATTATTATTATTGTTATTGTAGGATTGTGTGTATAATAATATTCACCTTCGTTGCCTTTAACTCTTGTGCTCTTCCCTGTGTTTTCCACTGCCTTGGTCATTTTGTACTGACCTCCCCCTTATTGTATCCTGCCTTTCTATTCACCATTTCAACATAAAGAAACTAAAAATCCTCACAAATGGACCAATAAGCAACATCATGGTAAATAGAGAAAAGACTGAAGTTGTCAGGGATTCCACTTTACTTGGATCCACAATCAATGCACATGGAAGCAACAGTCAAGAAATCATACATTGTATTGCACTGGGAAAATCTGGGGACCTCTTCAAAGTGTTAAAAAGCAGAGATGTCATTTTGAAGACTAAGTTGTGCCTTACCCAACCCATGGTATTTTCAATCTCTGCATATACATGTGAAAGCTGGACAATGAATAAGGAAGACCAAAGAATAATTGAAGCCTGTGAATTGTAGTGTTGGCAAAGAATACCAAAAATACCATGGACTTCCAGCAGAACAAACAAATCTGTCCTGGAATAAGTGCAGCCAGAATACTCCTTAGAAGTGAGAATGGCCAGATATCATCTCACCTACTTTAGTCATGTTGTCAGAAGGAAACAGTCCCTAGAGAAAGTTATCTATGCTTGGTAAAGTGGAAGGCCAGAGAAAAAGGGGAAGAATCTCACCTTGAACAAGATGGATTGACACAGTGGCTGCAACGATGGGCTCAAGCACAGCAAGGGCTGTGAGGATGACACAGGGTGAGGCAGTGTTTTGCTCTGTTCTACATCAGGTGGCTATGAATCAGAGCTGACTCAAGGACACCTAACAACAACAGCAACCCTCTAGATGGTGATTTTCCCTCCCACTCCTAATAACCTTCAAAAAATGATTCTTGCTGTGTGTAAATATTTTCTTAACTTTTTACAATAGTGGCCTCATACAATAATTATCCTTTTGTGACTAATTTCACTCAGCATAACGTCCTTTAAGTTCATCCATATTATGATGTGTTTCAGAAACTCAGTTATATTTTTAATGTTGTGTAGTATTCTAATGTATGTATGTACCATAGTTTGTACCCATTTATCCATTGAGGGCACTTACGTTGTTTCCATCTTTTTGATATTCTGAATAATGCTGCAGTGAACATGGATATGCATACACATGTTTATGTCACAGCTCTTATTTCTCTAGGATATATACCTAGTAGTGAAATTGCTAGATCTTATGATATTTTTATTTCCAATTTCTTAAGTGCCACAGGAGTTCTGGTAGCATAGTGCCTAAGGCACTTGACTGCTAACCAGAAGGCTTGCGGTTCAAACCCACCAGCCACTCCTCGGAAGGAAGATGGGGCAACCTACTTCCATAGTGATACTGCCTCGGAAACCCAAGGAGGGGTCGCTATGAGTCGGGTCCGACTCGACGGCACATAA
>NW_006922120.1:1235328-1267728 GCF_000298275.1 Orycteropus afer afer
GCCGTCGAGTCGGACCCGACTCATAGTGACCCCTCCTTGGGTTTCCAAGGCAGTATCACTACAGAAGTAGATTGCCCCATCTTCCTTCCGAGGAGTGGCCGGTGGGTTTGAACCACCAGCCTTCTGGTTAGCAGTCAAGTGCCTTAAGCACTATGCTACCAGAGCTCCCTGGACAAACATAGTAGTAGTTCATTATTGTAAAAAGTTAAGGAAAGGTTTATATATGGAAAGAAACATTCTTTATTGGTTACCAGGGGTGGGAAAGGAACATTGTTTAAAAAAAAAAACAAAAAAAAACACTGACTGATGTCACTTTCATTTTGTGTGTTTCACCATACATAAATTATATTTCAATTAAATGTATGTTAAAAAAAAAACTTTTCTGGCTTCATGGCTTTACTCAGGAAACCATCTTCACAAATGACACACTGCAGTTTGGGTATATTTACCTCATCTAAGCTACACAATAAATCAGAATAGTATTCTAGACCATTGGATCAGTACTGTCCAATAAGTCTTTTTGCAGTGGTGGAAATGTTCTTTATCTGTACTATCCAGTATGGGAGCCATGAATCATATGTGGCTACAGAACACTTCAAAAGTGGCTAATGTTATTAAAGTATTGGATTTTAATTTAATTTCAATTTAAGTAGCTGCTTGGTGCAGCTCTGCATAATACCTAGCATCTTCTCCTTCAAAGATATGAAGCTGTGCTTTAGTTCTGTTAATCACAGAATATTCTGAAGGACACGACTCACTCTTAGTTCTTCAATAACAAAAAGCAAAAAACTTTGTATATTTTGCCCTCACATTTGAAAATCATCTCTGTGTTTCATTGGTATCAAAAGACTAGAATGAATAAGTCTATAAATTTAAGATTAAAATAACCTACAGAAATCACTAAAACTGTACAGCTCCCAGTATTAACTGATTATGTTGCTGCTGTTGTTATGTGCCATCAAGTCAGACCCAACTCATAGCGACCCCTCCTTGGGTTTCTGAGGCAGTATCACTATGGAAGTAGATAGCCCAACCTTCCTTTCGAGGAGTGGCTGATGGATTTGAACCATCAGCCTTCTGGTTAGCAGTCATGTGCCTTAGGCACTATGCTACCAGAGCTCCTATTAATCATATAAATAAGCTACACTGTGAATACAAACAACAAAAGACCTTTTACACACAGGGAATTAATTGATAGTTAGGGCCTGAGATATTTTGAGTCAAGCTGTAGATCACTATGCCTTTCAGTTGTGAAATTTTCAGAATTTTTCCATGGAATGATAATCGGGAAATATTTCTCCAAATTCTATTTATAAAGCAAAGTTTTGAGATAAAAGTATAGTATGAGAAGTTAAATAATGTGCCTCAAAAAAATATTCTTTGGATAAGTTGAAAAATGCTAGGTTAAACAAACATAGATAAATCTTTCCTTGGAGTAATTTTTTTACATATTCTTTAATAAGCTAATGCTTACTATCAATCTCCATGACAGTGATTGTTGTTGTTGTTGTTGTTGTTATGTGCCATCAAGTCAGACCCGACCTTTACGGAACATTTATAAAACTTATCTAACCACATGGGAGGTGCAGATAACAAAGATGAACCCTTTTGCACATACAGTACTGCACTGTCAATGAAGGCAAACACAGGTATAAGGGTGGATAGATGGGTGGACAGGCTGAACTATTAGGTATGTCTATGCAGCAGGGAGTGTACCCAAGACCATGTATATGGTTGGCAGACAATGGTTCTACAAGTGTATTTGTATGTTCTGTAAGAATTCCCAGAGTGTGTAGTAGAGCTGACAAGGAGCAAGGTTGTAGTCACTTCTTGGTCACAGCCAGCTACCCAGAGGGACGAAGAAGTTGAACCTGTGGGCTTGGGACCATAGTTGCAGGGGCCAGCAAGCTCAATTGGTGTAACATACTACACAAAACATTGTTCCACCTCCTACTTTGGTGAGTAGTGACTGGGATCTTAAAAGCTTGCAAGCTGCCATCTAGAAGCAGCGATGGATCTCTCCTCATCCAGAGCAAAGAAGAATGAAGAAAACCAAAGATTCACGGAAACAATTAGTTCTCGTGACCAGTACACCATGCGATCCTCAGCCTATATGACTGTGAGACCAGAACTAGATGGTACCCGGCTACCACTGTCAACTGCTCAGCGGGGGAGCTATGGAGGAGATCCTGGATAGAGAGGGAGAACAACATGGAACAAAACTCAAAATCATTTGGAAAAAAAAAAAGGCAGGGGGCAGCTCTCCTGGTCTGATAGATCCTGGTGGAACCACTGAGACTATGATCCCTAGCTGCAGTTCAGGTCTGGAATTGAACCCACACCTGTGGCCTCCAGCCAAACAAAAGACAGGCATATGAGTTGAACATGTACCTGAGGTAGATACACTCCTTGGAGAGAACAATCATGGGAGAAAGAGGGGCTATTTGAACACAGGGAGATAGTTCAGGGGAGAGTGCATGGAAGGGAAATGGTACTATCTGGAGGAAGTGGGAGGGGAGCTGTTGCATTGGGGTAAATTGAAAAAAGAAAAAAAAAACTTATCTAACCAATAATCATGGTCTAATTGGCATTTCTCAGATTTTCCTGGTTATGAGAATCAGCTGGGTTTCTCCTCAAATACAAAGATTTCCAGGCTGCTACCTCAGGGGATTCTGATGCAACAGGCCTGGCTGGGGCAGGTAATCTTGAACAACAACAAAAAAAACCCACTGCTGTCAAATCAACTGCAACTCATAGTAACCCTATAGGACAGAGTAGAACTGCCCAATAGGGATTCCAAAACTGTAAATCTTTATGGAAGCAGACTGACTCATCTTTCCCCAACAGAGTGGCTGGTGGTTCAAACCATCAACCTTTCAGTTAGCAGCTGAGTGCTTTAAACACTGCACTACCAAGGATCCTTCATTCTAACGCGAGAGAATACATGAGAAATGAAAATTTGATTGGCAGATCATCTTGTATTACCTCAGATAGTAAAAATTTCATCCAGAAATTAAAAAATAAATTATAAAATGCATTTGGCAAGTGTTTGTGATGACAGTCATCCTATAATTCTGCATTTTCCCATCAATATTATGAATGCTTCAAGCAACAAATGTCACCCATATATCCTACAAAGAAAAGGTGTCCTCAATTTTCCCCTCTAGGTGAAAAAAGTTAAACATTATTTTAAATTCTTTGTGTTCTACAGACAGTTATGAAGCTTTTCAACAGTATCCTTTAAATCATTCAGATAATTAGTTACAGTTGTAGTGAAAACAAAGAATTGCAAAATAATGAGGAAAATAAAAAGAATAGCCCTATCATCCAATTACCCAGAAACAACCACTATTAAATCAATACAAAAAAGAAAATAGACAATTTTATTTTTCAAGACCTGAGATATGTTTTATGATTTGCTTTTATCACTTCCTAATACCATTAAGTTAACACTAATAAAATATATATATAATATTTACATATTGCATACTTACCATTTGCCAAACACTAAACTAGCACTTTGCATTAGTTATTTTATTCTCACCAAAAAAAAAAAAAAAACCTGTGAGAAAGGTATCATCATGCCCATTATATGATAAGCAAAATGAATGTTAATATGTAATGATATTTGTGACAGACAGGAGGTAAATAATCACTACAGCAGATTTAGAAGGCAAATTACAAAGTCAAACATACAACTCTTTCAGGCAGAAACTACTGATCCAGGAACTCTCTCCTCGAATCCATATGTATATGGCTGTTGTTGTTGTTATGTGCCATCTAGTCGGCCCCGACTCATAGCAACCCCTCCTTGGGTTGCCAAGGCAGTATCACTACAGAAGTAGATTACCCAACCTTCCTTCCGAGGAGTGGCTGGTAGGTTTGAATTGCCAGCCTTCTGGTTAGCAGTCAAGTGCCTTAGGCACTATGCTACCAGAGCTCCTTATGTATATGGCTATGGCTATGAGGGGCAAAAAAAACTATTTTGGGTGTGCAAAAACTAAAGTAAGTATACAATCGTACTTAAGGTAAAAATTTTGATTGATGTGATTAATAAGAAAAGCTTTCATGTTTGACTATTATAAAGGAGGAAAGAGGTAATTCAAATAACCTGCAGCAGCACTGTGAGCTTTCACAGAAAGTTAAAAGTTCATGAAATCCCTTTCATAATTACAGGATTGGAGCTTTCTCATCTGTGACCACCATTCTAAATGTACTGGTGTGTCCCTTCCTTTGTATTTTTCTAAGACAGGAAAAAAATCCCTTCATGAATGGAACAATACCCTCAGTGCCATGTGTTGTAAAACTATATATGCCTGTTCCTTGGCCCCTGGGAATTATGCACACCTGTTAGTGAGGAGAAACACATCCTCCAAACGTGGTCATATTATGCAGATGCAAATGATAGGTAACCTTTAATCTCTGTTTTGTGCCTCTCTGCTTGGTCTGCCATTCGAGTGCACATGCACACTCTAGATATATGAGGAGCTCTTTTTCCAAGACTTTGACAGAGCCAATTAGGAGGCTCACTGGTGAATCTCTAAAGAGTAATTACTTTAAGTAAAATACACTACGATTCTTCCTGAGAGTCTATGCATATAAGTTCACTTATTAAAGTACCAAAATACCTTTGTTTCAAGGTCACGTCTCTATGGCAAATTTATGGTTTTGTAACAACACTTGGGGGAGCTCTGGTGGCATAGAGCCTAAGGCATTTAACTGCTTACCAGAAGGCTGGCAGTTCAAACCCAGCAGCCACTCCTGGGAAGGAAGACTGGGCAATCTAACTCCATAGAGATACTACCTTGGAAACCCAAGGAAGGGTCACTATGAGTTGGAAACAACTCAAGGGCAGTGACTTTGGTTTTTTGTTTTAACAACACTTGGAGATAACTTGGAGTACCTGTAATTCCAAATTCTGTAATTAAGGTAAACTCTGGATCCTCTCCCTCAACACTTTCATGAGATGAATCAGAACAAAAAGGGAATAGGTGGATAATACTGGGACGTAAACTGAGGTATAATCTGATGCCTCGGAAATGATCGTTAGTTTTCCCACACTGTGCAGACAGTAGGTTATACTGTGTCTACTTAACCTAAGGCTATCTTCTCTTCCTCCCAGGATTCTTGCACCAACTTCCCACACAAAGTGTTCCAGGTACCCAACTTCAGACTTGAAGCTCCAACTGTGTTTAAAAATTTCTTATTTAAATAAAAACACTTCTGGTAGCTCCCTCTGTTTTGGATTCTGTTAATTCATTGAGGTTATTTCTGTTTTTTAACTCTTTTACTTCTTTCATTAACTAACCTTTTTGTTCACCCACACATATTTTGGCACAAGTTTTGCTCATATTTCTCTTGCCAAACAGTTCTACTGGTGTCATCAAGAAATAAGATTATAATAAATGTTAGACTCTTTTTAACATTTTGAGTCCATCTCCTACAAGTACAGAGCAATATTCAGCAACCTCTCTGACAGGATACTACTGTAAGTTAGTTGAATCTGAATCTGTTTAGGAGGTTTCAGAACATAACCCCTCAAATGACAACAGTCTCCTATACAGCCAATATATATGTCACATTATAAAGCAGCCTCTATTTGGAGTTACTCCGAAAGTTAAAACATAGAATTACCAAATGACACAGAAATTCTACTAATAGGTTTATACCCAAAAGAACTGAAAACAGGGATTCAAACAGATATTTATACATCAGTGTTCACTGTATAGTCACAATAGCCAAGAGATAGAAACAATTCAAGTGTTCATCAAAAGAAGAATGGATAAACTAAAAGTAGTATGTACAAATAAAGGATATTATTCTGCCATAAAAAGGAATGAAGCCCTGATTCATGCTACAATACCTTGAAAACAGCATGCTAAGTGAAATAAGCCAAACACAAAAGGACAAATATTATATGTTTCACTTATATGAAATAATTAGGATAGGCAAATTCATAGAGACAGAAAACAAATTAGAGATAACCAGGGAGTGAGTAGAGTAGCAAAAGGGAATTATTGCTCAATGGGTACACAGTTTCTGTTTGGGGTAATGAAAAACTTTTAGAAATAGATAGGGGTGACTGATGGCTGTACAACATTGTGTACATAATTAATGTTAATCAATTGTACACTTAAAAGTGGTTAAAATTGCAAGATTTATGTTATACATTTTCACCAAAATAAATTTTTAAAAAACAGCGAAAGTGTCTAAGGAAAGACTCATAAGCTCAGCTTACTTTAAGTAAGTATGAGTCAGAGATGACTCGACGGCACATAACAACAACAACAAATAAGTAACAACCTAATTTGAAAATACTTGGGAGAAACATGTCCTAACTCTTTCCTATATAAGCAAGAGTTCAAAATAGTTCTGAGGGAAACAGTTAGGCTGCTGTGGAGGTGTGTAATATTGACACAGTGATCGAAGACCATGTTGTTCAATATTTTTTGCTTGTACACCTCCTAAAAGAGTTTTGAAAAATTATGTATTCCTCTGACATTCTGAGGTTGATATCTTAAATTTTTATCAAAAACTAAATATAATTTCCAAATAGCATATACATATTTTAAATGTATTATTACACCCTAGAAATTGATTTCACTCATTTACTTGACAAAAAACATACCCACCAAGTAATGTAATTACCAAACCTATCCTCACTGTCAAATTAATCAACCAAATCAAACTTGCTTTCTGTCAAAAAAGCCTGACTTTATTTTCCAATTCACGTAACTCTAACGGCCCCCCGACACACACACACACGCACATACACACACACACATACAACATGACAACCAAGTCCAAAGAAATAATTAAGGCACGGAGCTCTGCCTTATCTAATAATTCTGACCAAAGCTCTCTTTCGTCTGCCATTTCTTAACTCTTACACAGGTGCTGTTGTTAGGTGCCATTAAGTTGGCCCTGGATTCATGGTGAGCTCAAGCAACAGTAACAAAATGTTACCCAGTCTACACCTACTCAGGACCCATGTATTCTTAAATGATCCCTTCCTTAAACAGGTTTTTACTCCCTGAAACAATCAACTATTTTAAGATTCATGCTGGGTTAGAAACATGACTGTCTTTTTCAAATGGGAGAAAAATATTTGTGAAAGGGAAGGTAGTAAAGTCAACTCAGCCAGGCACAGATACTCTCGAGCAAACAATTTTGGAAAAGCGTGAAAAATGGACTTTGAGCATCTAAATATTCTTAAAAGTATGCATTCATGCAAAATCTCTAGAAAGTCTCCATGAACATCCAAGTACACATATACCCTATTGGAAAACTACTAACCTAAGAAACAACTCCACAGCTAAAGTCAAACTTGAAAGCCAGGCACACAACCATAAAAGCTGTCAATCATATCGTTGTAAGCATAGAAGCAGAATCAAGATGCAGGGCAACATGGTAAAAGATCTAGGATTTATAATTTCAACATAAGGATACAGAGCTGGGCTCGAATCAGAATATCTGTGGTTTGGATTCCAGTTCTGCAACTTGCAAGCTATGTGACTTTAAATAAATTCCTGTATCTCCTTAAGGCTCAGTTCCTCATCTATAAAATAGGGATGATGGTGATAATGATGATGATGGTGGTGGTGGTGGTGATGGTGGTGGTGGTGGTGGTGGTGGTGGTGGTAATGATATGAAAGTACCTACACTTCACTGAATTATTGTGAGCAAAATAAGGCATGTTGCACAAAACCTAGCATGTAGTAAACATTCAATAAATTACCAACAGAGCAAAAGGATTCTTAACATTACCTTAAGTAAATTCTCAGGGCCCCTGAAACATAACCACTGCACATTTTTGCCAGTAGTTTAAGCTATGAGTAAGAAAGGAATGGTTAAGGGAACCAAGCCCTTAACTCAAGACAAAATGGAGACATATTATTTTCAATTATAGGGCTGTCTTGTGTCCCTAAAATGCCACCCATGCATCTAACTCAAATCAGGGCAGTTTAGTTCAGACCATACAATATTTCCTTCTTACAAGTGACCCAGAGGATAAATAGCATTAATAAGATTTTGCTATTTTTAAGACACTCTCAAATCTTTATCTGAATTTCAAATTGTGTTTAAGGTGCCCAGAGTTTAATATCATAAAACACAGTTAACAGCAACAACAACAAACTTAAGAGAGCTGAATTTAAATTAAAAAAAAAAAAAAAAAAAATCAGCTGTTAAGACAATTTTTGGCAAACCAAGAGATTAGGAATTTAATTTGTGCAAGTATGAAAGGGACTTCAAGCCATTTGTCTGGGAATGTTTAGTAAAGATAAGAACTCAATTTGCCTGAATAATTTAGATTTAATCCCACAAACATTCTCACTTCATCACCCAGAAATGGGTCTGGAGCTTTGCCTTTGAATGGCCACCCCCCCCCAAAAAAAAAAAAAAAAAAAACCTAGAAATGAAGAAATCTCTTAATGACTAAGAAATTAACTTAATGACTCATGAAAAGTAGACATTACTAGACATCTGTTAAGATTAAACACCATATGAATGCACAACCAATGAATAGATCAAGTTCATGCAAGATCAGAAGCAGTTAACTCCATTTCATACTTTAAAAGTTTGCTAGAACTAGTTTGTTTTTCAATCTTTACCTTTCCATTTACTAAGTCAAGTCAGAGGACCTAGGATATAATTGTTTCCACTGCCTGAAAAAAAAAGAAGAGCAAGTGTTGAAACTGAAGAGGATACTACATGTTCTCCCAGTGCTTCTGTGGCAGCAGAACCCAAACCATTGCTTGTTACTTACTACTAGACAAACTATGAAAAAAAAAAATAAATCATTACATGTAGCAAATAGCAAAAAAGCAGAAAATCAAAATATCACAATGCTATCCATAGCTGTAAGATATGTTACCTCATTTGTAGTAAGAATAACTGTAGAAATAATTCTATTTATCTAGTAAGAAAAGGTGTGACAACATACTAAGTATGGACAACATAATCCTTCAAAGACTGTCAGAAATAAAAAGACTAAATTATCCAATAAAAACTGTGATCTGCAAGAGAAAATGTACTAATCTCTTAATGAAATTTATAAGAGACATTACCTCAGAATGCTGTTCTTCTAACCCCATTCAACCTAGCACTTTGAGCTTCCCACAGAATCTCTGACCATGAGAGGTTTCATTTCTAAAAACTCAATTAAAATTTAGATTGGTATTATATGGGAATAAACTTTATGAACCTCTGTAAGTTGAGGCATCTGATGACACTGCACTATTAACCTGAATTTTATATTACTGCAGTTAACAGTAAGTTAGAAATGGCATTCTAGGTAATTTCATCACACCATAACTGAGAACAAGTTTTATATTTCAAGCTATATAGCTTTCAAGAAGCAATACTAAATTCTATAAATGAAGATGTTATTAAAGTGTTAAATGCACTATCATCATTATAATGTTTCATATATTATAATGAAACTAGATTTAATTGTAAGGTAATCGCTGATGTTTTTGCCTTTTTTCTGAGAAACTGGGTAGGTGATTAAATAAGTAAATGAGTGTGTGTGTCATTATGTTTTTTTTGGTCCCATTAACTTTCTTAATGTTGAATAACAAAATGCAGTATGAGGAAGAACATGTACTTGTAAAATCAGTACCATAATAAAAATAACTGATTGCTTCAAGGCAGAAAAATTAATTCTTGGCTATAAAATCTACAGAAAATTTTCGTATTTATGACAAAGTGAAAATATGAAAAATATTTGGTATTTGAAAATAAAACTAACTTCCAAAAGTTTCTCTCACAGACCACATACCTGAATTTGTTTCACCTGTCTTTTAAGATTGATTCTCTCAATACAAAGGATGATTGTCTTTCCAATATTTCTTTTTCAATGTTATATTCTACAGAAGTACCCACATAAGGAGAGCTAGAAGGATACACACACATCATCAATCACAGTGGACAAGTCAATTCCATGCTTAGTCAATTCTTTATTTGAACACCTTTTTTCCAGTTCAAGGCAGCCTCTTCTCCTCTAGGGAATTGTCATGCAGTCATCACCTAGATTATTGAGCACTACTTTTCACTCCCATTATCTTAAGAGACTATTTTTCCATTTTCCTCCCACTTTTTTTCAAACAGAAGCGATGAGGAGGAGAACTATAATGATCACTAATATATTCATCCAGATTCAACATTTATTAACAATTTGCCAAATCTGTGTCACCTCTCTACATATATTTGTATGCATGTTCTTTTGCTTATCCATTTGAAAGTAAATTGCAGAAATCATAACTCACTGATAAAAACATCAACATGCAATCATAATCTCTTATATGACCACAATACTATTATCCCACCTAAGAAAATTTAAAATAACCCCATAATATGATCTAGTATGCAGTCTATACTATATTCAAATTTCTACAGTTGGTGAAAGAATGTTTAATTTCTGCTCTCATCCTGGATCCAATCTAAGTTCACACATCATAGGTGATAATTGTCTCTTTAGTTTCTTTTAGTCTAGAGAAAGTTCTCCTCACATACACAAATATCTTGGTTTCTTATGACAATGATGTTTTGAAGAGTCCCTAACACTTGTTTTATTAAATGCTTTGCGCATTTTGAATTTATGTGATTGTTTTCCTTTTGAGGCGGTTTACCCTGTTTATCTATCCCCTCTGTTTTCTAAAATCTTGAAGTTTAGTATGGGCATGATTAGATTCAAGTTCAACATTTTTACAAGAATACTTCATGGATGAAGCTGTATGCATCACATGGTCACACAACTGTGCATAAAATCAAGATTACTAGAACCTTACTTTCATTGTAGATGTAATGCTTTCCCCTACAATTCTGACACCATGCAAATATTCTGCTCAACAACTTTAACCCAAATTTTTGTCCATTAATGATAACTGAACTAATCTATTATTATACTCGGGATTACAAAATAGTGATTGTCTGTTTCATCTACCTATATTTATTAGAAAGCATTCTTCTGTAAACAACTTTAACTTTTTCTATCCTTATCCTAACCCCCTTTTTCAGCAACACTATGGATAAACAAATTTTTACTTACTCAAAGTTAAAGTCAATTAGAATTATTACTCTTTTTTGATACTTAAATTGTACCACATTTGACTAGTAGGAGCTACTTTGTTATTTTTTTAATCTTAGGCTTTAATACAATGTATTTAAAGTCATCTTCTTTTTTTCAAGGTAATTTTTCTACAGAAGTCACTCATACATTCCTTTAATTGAATTCAAAACTATTTACTGAGAGTTCAAAATGGAGTCTCATCAGTAATCACCATGCTAGTTCCCTCCAGCATCTTAGTGCTTGAAAAACTAGGTACAGCAGTTTGAATTAGGGATTCTGGTACTCTGAACAGCTCACTGAATCAGAGTACATCAAACTCAAGGGAGTAGAATTAGAAAGGAGAAAGGCACAGGGAAAAAAAATAACAAGATCAGGAGATCTACCCTGTGGAGCACCGACAGGCAGCCAAGAAAGGCCACCAGAGACCAACCAGCAGGGCAGAAAGGTCATCCGAGACCTCCCTGGGTTAAGGAAGAAGACACACCCACACCAGCATACCAGCAACCACACCATCATACCAGTTATCACCCCAAGGGTCTACCTTCAGCACCTGATTTTATCAGTAGCTTGGGTCAGCTAGGTGCAAATGGGCACATCCAGCACCACTGAAACCCGAGCAGGGAGTCCATTGGTATTGCAGGAGGGTGGACCTGGGGAGGTGCGCCTGCAGCAGATTACCGATCAGGCTTGGGTCAGCTTAGTGGCACTGAGGGACCCGCATTTGACTTTGTCAGAAATACATGGACCACAGGGTACGAGCAGGCACTGCCCTGATTCAGACGCATCTGAAATCAGGCAGATCTTGGGCACTGCAGGTGGGCGGACCCAGAGAGGAACTCCCGTGGCAGATGGCGGAGCAAGGCAGGTGTCTTGGGTCAGCTTTTTGGCACCAAAGGGCCTCGGGAGGAGGGTTTTGCATGTGCTTGAGGCTGGCAGAAAGTGGCAACCCCCTAACTGGAGTCTTTGCTGAACTTGGGCTGCAGGCCTGTGAATAACAGTACAATGTCATCATTAGCAGCCCACTCAAAGCCCTAGAAACTGCCCCTAGCAACAGGGAGCTTTCCTTCTTCCTCTCTTCCACTCTCACCTTCTCTGCCAATAATGTCAGTCATCCAATAGAAGAAACCACATTCAGCCACCATAATACCTCCTGGTTCAAATTCTAAACACTCTTTATAACAAACAGAAACCAATATCCACATTCCACACAGTGATTCCATCATCATAAAGGAAACTGCAGAGCAACCCAGCATACCTGGATTAATACCTAAAAAAAAATAAACCAGCTATACCTTTTCAAAATATTAAATCATAAAACCAAGACAAAACAAATCAATACATAACCAACAGTTAAAGACAACCTCAAAATGTCCAGGAAACAAGAGGCAACCTCAAAAAAAAAAAAAAAAAACAGGACAAACCATTAGAAGTAACACCACAAACAGGTCTGAGAAGGAATTTAGAAGATAGATATGTTTACAGAACTTTACAAGAGCCTAAGGAAACCCCAAACAGAAGCAAGAAGAACACAGATAGTTCCCTGGAAGAACTCAGGAAAATCATTCAAGAACAAAATAACAAGATTAATGCACAGTCAGAACTCATACAAAAACAGCAGTTAGAAATCCAAAAGATGAATACCAAAATTACAGAATTACACAACATAGTAGAAGCACAAAAGAGTAGATTAGAACCGGCTGAAGAACGCATATCCCAACTAGAAGACAAATCCCTGGACACCAGCCTGTATGAAGAAAAATCAGAACAAAGATTTAGGAGAAATGAAGAGAACCTAAGAATTATATGGGATGACATGAAAAAAAAATAAAATAAAATAAGACTCATTGGAATTCCAGAACAAGAGGACATGAAGAAAACCACTGAGAAAATTGTGGAAGACCAGCTAACAGAAAACTTACCCCATATCATGAAGGAAGAAAACATATTTGTCCAAGAAGCCCACACAAGATAGATCCGAAGAGAAAAACACCAAGGCATATTATAATCAAATTTTCCAAAACCAAAGACAAAAAATTTCAAGAGCTGCCCAGGAAAAAATATGTATTACTTATAATAATAAAACAGTTAGGCTGAGCTCTGATTACTCAGCAGAAACCATGCAGGCAAGAAGGCAATGGGATGGCATATATAAACCTCTGAAGGAAAAAACCTTCCAACCAAGAATCCTATATCCAGCCAAATTATCTATCAAATATGAGGGTGAATTCAAGGCATTTCCAGACAGAAATTAAGGGATTTTGTTAATTTGTAGACCAACCCTACAAGAAATGCTTAAGGAGGTCCTGCCGATAGAGAACCCACAACAGAGATCAACAAAATCAGGATATGTGGCATCAACACTAAAAACCAAATCAGGAATAGAAACTCAAAATAAGACCATAAGACACTGTACACTAAAAACCAAGAGGGTCAATCAGCACACGACAACAGCAACTAACTTATTAGAGGGACTAAAACTTCTAGGTACAAACTTCCAAATGGAGAAGAAAACAGGTCAATGACTTCACAGAATGCACTGTTCTAAAAATGTAAAGACAAGAATATACTCCAAGGTAACCTCAGAAAAAATTAACAATTCCCCTAAGTAAATTCAGAAGGAAGGAAAACATATGGGTTAAATAAGCAAAAAATCCAACAATAAAGAAGAAAAGAGAGGAAGCATTAGGCAACAAACCAAACTCAGCACAGAAAAGTATATGGACCAAGGAAACACCAACAACATGACAAAAAAAAAAAAAAAAAAAAACAATAGAATGACAGCAATTAATTCCTACCTATCCAGTGTGAATGGACTAAATGCACCTATCAAGAGAAAGAGAGTGGCAGACTGGATAAGAAAAGAAGACCCATCGATATGCTTCCTACAAGAGACCCATCTTAGACATGAAGATAAAAACAAACTAAGAGTTAAGGGATGGAAAAAAAATATACCAAGGCAATGGAAACCAAAAAAGAACAGGAGTGGAAATAATAATTTCTGATAAAATAGACATCAAGATGAAAAACATCATAAGAGACAAAGAAGGACATTATATGATGCTGAAAGGGTCAATTACCAAAGAAGACATTATGATACAAGGGTGGTTCAACATCAATAAATCAATCGATATAATCCACCACATAAACAAAACAAAAGAACCATATGATCACATCAATAGATGCAGAAAATGCATTTGATAAAATCCAACATCCATTCCTGTTCAGAACTCTCACTCAGCAAGATAGAGATAGAAGGAAAATTCCTCAACATAATAAAGAATATATATGCAAAGCCAATGGCCAACATCATTATTACTGGAGAAAGACTCAAGGCATTCCCCTTACAAACGGGAACCAGTCAGAGATGCCCTCTATCACCACTTCTATTTAACACTGTATTGGAAGTCCTGGCCAGAGCAATAGGCAAGAAAGAGAAATAAAAGGCATACAAAGTGGCAAAGAGGAACTAAAACTATCTCTATTTGTGGATGCTATGATCCTGTACATAGAAAACTCAAGGGACTCAATAAAAAAAGACTACTGGAACTAATAGAGAGGTTCAGCAAAGTGGCAGGATACAAGGTCAACATACAAAAATCAGTTGGATTCCTCTACACCAACAAAGAGTCCTCTGATAAAGAAATAAGGGAAACAATTCCATTTAAAATAGCTACTAAAAAGATAAAATATCTAGGAATAAACCTCACCAGAGACACAAAAGACCTATACAGAGAAAACTATAAAACATTGCTACAAGAGACAATAAGGGCACTACACACATGGAAGAACCTACCTTGTTCATGGATAGAAAGACTAAATATTGTGAAAATGTCAATACTACCTAAAGCAATCTATACATTTAATGCAATCCCAATCCACATTCCAACAAAATTTTTTAAGGACATGGAAAAACCAATTACTAATTTCCTTTGGAAAGGAATGAGACCTTGGATAAGCAGAGCACTTCTGAAGAAGACAAATAAAGTGGAAGGTTTCACACTCCCAGATCTTAAGAATGACTATATAGCCACAGTAGTCAAAACAGCATGGTATTGGCACAATGATAGACAGATAGATCAATGGAACAGAACTGAAAGTCCAGATATAGACCCATCCATCTATGGACAACTGATCTTTGACAAAGGTCCAAAACCCATTAAATGGGGAAGAGACAGCCTCTTTAACAAATGGTGCTGGGAAAACTGGATATCTACCTGTAGAAAAATGAAACAAGACTCATACCTCACCCCATACACAAAAACAAACTCAACTTGGATGATCAAAGACTTAAATGTAAAACCCCAAACTATAAAATTCATCAAAAATAAAATAGGGGCAAATCTGGGAGCCCTAATTTATGGCATAAATAGACTATCAAGCATAACCCAGATGTGCAGGCGATAGAAGAGAAGCTAGATGACTGGGACCTTTTAAAAATTAAATTCTTATGCGCATCAAAAGACTTTGTCAACAGGGTAAAAAGAGAACCTACAGATTGGAAGAAAATATTTGCCTATGACATATCTGACAAAGGACTTATCTCCAAAATCTACAGAAAACTTCAACATCTCAACACCAAAAACACAAATAACCCAATTCACAAATGGATAAAAGACTTGAACAGACACTTCACCAAAGAAGATATACAGGCAGCCAGCAAACACATGAGATATTGCTCACGATCATTAATCATTAGAGAGATACAAATCAAAACAACGATGAGATATCATCTCACCCCAGCAATAACAGCAAAGTTCAACAGGTCAGAAAATAACAAATGCTGGCAAGGTTGCGGAGAAAATGGAACTCATGTGCACTGCTGGTAGGCTTGTAAAATGGCACAACTATGTAGCAAATGGTATGGCATTTCCTTAAAAAACTGAAAACAGAAGCACCATTTGACCCAGCAATTCCATTACTAGGAATATATCCTAAAGAGGTGAGAGCCCACAAACAGACATATGTACACCTGTGTTCATCGTAGCACAATTCACTATAGCAAAGAGATGGAAACAACCTAAATGCCCATCAATGGATGAGTGGATAACCAAATTATGGTACATACACACAATGGAATACTACACCACCTTAAAGAACAATGAGGGATACGCAAATCATCTCACAACGTGAATGAACCTGGAGGACATTATGCTAAGTGAAGTAAGTCAATTGCAGAAAGACAAGTTCTTTATGAGCCCATTACTGTAAAAAGACAAAGAAGGGTTTGCTTGGGAAAGGGACTCACTTTGTAGGTTACCGGGATAGGGACAGAAGGGTAGGGATTGATTTTGAGCTGGTTGGGACCCACACACTGACGTGGGTAAAGGGAGAAATAACCAGAAAGGATCTGTGACCATCATAACATCGGGAAATGGGAGGACACCAAATTGTGCACATAAGAGATACATGACAGATGCTAATACCAACCAATGTGTCCACAATACTGCATTACCATTAACACCAAACACCAGGCTACAGATAAACACCTGAGAGGATCAAATGGGGGTCATGAACAGGAGTATACTCTAGACCAAGGATAGATTCAGCCGAGTCTAGTCTCACACAAACACCAGTGAAAAACATACCTGCAACGCTTACAGAAACAATAGACGACAGATACAGAGTAACCTCTCACAGACACCCAGACACCATGAGAGAAAGAGCCAACAGATCTACCATCTCAGGACCATAGTACTGGGGACACCAGACTCAATTGGCACAGCAAAATACATAAAAGCTTTGTTCCGCATCCTACATTGGTGAATAGCAACTTAGGTCTTAAAAGCTTTCAAGCAGCCATCTAAGATGCAGCTAATAGTCTCCTAGCATCGAAGTGAAGAAGAATGCAAAAAAAAAAAAAAAGGGGGGGGGGGGCATTTGGAAGCAGTCAGCCAAAGGACATGATGGCCCTTGAGACCAGCAAAACTAGATGATGCCTGGCTACCAATGCCAACCACTCAGGAAAGGATCAAATCTGGAGATCCTGAATAGAGTGATAGGAAAAACATGGAACAAAATCCAAAAACTCAATAATGACCAGAATTACTGGTCTGATGAAGTCTGATGAGACCCCCAATACTACGGCCCTAGAATACCGCACCTGGAATAAAATGCACCCCTAGGGGCGGCTCTCAGCCCAATAGTTAACAAGATGTACATGCAGACCACTCAACCCAGGATGACACACCCACATACTCTATGGTACTACATCCCCTTAGAGCAACAGACAACAGGGCACCAGAAGACCAACATTCAAATTGAGGAAATGCAGGACTACCCAGGTTGCATGAATATAAGGGGCACTGGGGGAGGGTTACTGGGTAGGCCGGGGAGGAGAATGGGTTGGGGTTGGACATGGTGAATGGAGAGTGAAACTAAATGTACATGTAATGTTGAATGTACAACAAGCTCTTAAAATAAAAAAATAATAAATAATAATTTTAAAAAAAACCTATTTACTGAGCACTTACCATATGCCAGACACTTGCCTAGCTGTTGGGGTTAGATTAATGAATAATAGAGTCTCTATAATCAAAGGTCTTGCACAATAGTTCATGGAAACAAATACTAGAGAGACAAAAAACTACATAACATGCCAGATGGTGGACAGTGCTCAGAAGAAAAAATAAATCATGGTAGGAAAGGGCAAATTATAAAGAGTTAACACTTTAAATAACTTTAAATAAACCAAAACCAAACTCACTGCTGTGGAGTTGGATCTGACTCATAGCAACCCCTCCTTGGGTTTCCGTGGCGGTATCACTACAGAAGTAGATTGCCAATCTTCCTTCTGAAGAGTGGCTGGTGGATTTGAACCACTGGCCTTCTGGTTAGCAGTCAAATGCCTTAGGCACTACACCACCAAAGCACCTTTAAATAAGGTAGAGAGAGTTAAACATTGGATCACTTGCCAACAGGTGGCAGTTCAAACCCACTCAGAGGCACCTATGAAGACAGGCATGACAATCTCCTTCCAGAAGGTCACACCCTGAATACCCTATGGAGCAGTTCTACTCTATACATGGAGTTGTCATGAGTTGGAATGGACTCAATGACAGCAACTAACAACTCTAGATGTATACGTCTGGTGTAAGACAGAATCATTCCAGTAAGATAACATGTGGTTGTGGTTGTTGTTGTTGTTAGGTACCATCGAGTCACCTCCAACTCATAGTGACCCTATGTTCAACAGAACAAAACACTGCTCTCTGACTAAAAACACAAATGAATTTGAGGGAGCAGACTTTGTGGCACCTAGAGGATGAGAAACCTAGGTAATGGATGCATGGAAGCTAGCCTGCAGTGTTTGAGGAACAGTAAGAAATCAGTGTAGCTGGAGTCAAGTGAGCTATAGGTAGTTGCAGGAAATAAGATCAGAAAGAATAGAGTCTATCATCCTCAAATACTCACTTCAGTGTGTAAATAGTTTGTTGTGTATTTTTACCATGTAACAATTTTTTTGAGTATGAAACTAAGCATGGTTTTGTAATGGGTCGAATGATGGCTCTCAACCTCTAGAACCTGTGAATGTGGCCTTATTTGGAAAAGGGGTCTTTGCACATGTAATTAAGTTAAGGATCTCAAGTTTCATTAAGAAATACAGTTTTGTTTTGTTTTGTTTTTGTTTTTTTAAGACATCAAACCAGTTGGAACAGTTCAGTCATGGCCAACAAAGCTAAATCAGAACAGATCCAAATTGTTAAAAGTTGGGTGAAGCGGAACAATAACCAGAACAACAAAAATTATGAGCTGAAGCCCTGGAATGGGACACTTGGAAAAGGCACAGTAAGCCCTTGCAGAAGCCTCATGTGGGAGACTGGATTATTGCTAGGACTGTGGAGAGTGACATACATTCAAGGCAGCACAGTCAGCTGGTGATCTATGAACCAGGTACCACTGTTTCTGACTATACTGGTCAAGAGATTTCATTACTATGCAACACACAAGCTGCCCTTGTCTTCTAAAAGGGAGATTAAGTTTCCAGCAGGGTGTAATTCTTCCTGTCCCAGTTTTCATTCTGGTTCACTCATATTTTACAAGTTTGGGTCTATTCCGGTTTCATTTCATCAGCCATGACTGAACCAGGAATAACCAGGATAAAAATGTTTGTTTTTCAATTAAATTAAAAGTCACAATGTGAAATTCACCTGAGCATTGGTTTTACACTCAGACTAGCCTGGGTTCCATATTGCAACTACTACTTCCTATATCTACCAGAGCAAGTTACCAATCTGCACCTCACATTCCTTACCTATAAGGTGGGGATACACCTATAAGGTGACTTATGACATTAGGATTTCATGATATAAAGCATTGGTTCTTTGCTGTAGCACGCATCAGAGTCAACTATAGGGCTTGTTAAAACATCAACTGGTAGGTCCCAACAGCAGAGCTTCTGATTCTGTAGCTCTGGGGTAAGGCCAAGGAGCCCTGGTAGTACAATGGTTAAGGTATTTGGCTGCTCACCAAGAGGCCAGTGATTCAAACCCACCAGCCACTCTGTAGAAGAAAGATGAGGCAGTCTGCTTCTGTAAAGATGTTACAGCCTTGGAAACCACTGGGTTTCCAATCCACTTGATGGCAGTTGAGCTTGGTTTTTGGCGGAGGTGAGGTCTGACAATCTGCATTGCTAAAAAACTCCACTTGTGCTCCTAAAACGACATTTTGAGAACCAAAGCACAGAGAGTGGGAGAAAATAGATGTTCAATAAATGGTCCTCTCCTCTTCCTCTTGTCTTCCCTTCCCAAAGTCAAACCATCATTTTCCTATGAAAATTAAACTCTGAACATACATTATACAATCAATTCTTTAGCAAGAAATATTCATCCCCAACACATCTATTATGATAAAATAAGCTAAAATTCTCATGCTACTTTTGTGTTTTTGCTCCATAACTTAAAATCCCCTCTTCTGAGCAAGTTATATAATCTCTTTGAACATTAATTTCTTCACTGAAGGTTGGGCCATCTACTTCCATAGTGATACTGCCTCGAAAACCCAAGGCAGGGTCACTATGAGTCAGGTCTGACTCGACAGCAAACAACAACATTGTTAAAAGAGGGAACAAGACATAGTGCTGCCCTAAGAAGAGATGATGAATACAAGAGGCATAGTGCTGGCACACAGTAAGTGCTCAATCAAGTTGATCTTTGATTCACTATGTTTTTCAGCTTGAAACATTTTAATTCTGTGATTAAATTATCTGTACAGTTTAATAATTTTCCTTTTGTATGTTTTTAAATTATTAGGAGTATAGAGCCAAGTCCCTCATCTTAGAAAGTAAAAGATGGGTCTTCTAGTATGGGTTCCACTGTTTTGCTTACAAATGAAAGAAAACTACCAAAATTGGTTCACATAAAATCTCCTGGACAAAACCAAAGTACTTGAAATGATAAATACTAAGTCAAGATACCACGCTATTCCTCTGTCAGTGAATCATTTCCTCTCTTCTCTCAATCGACTTCTACTGCTCACTCAGCCTGCATATGAATCTTCCTTAAAAACGGCCAGCTTAAGATAGTAATGATCTATAACCTGATAGAGATTTGGGTTACATTGACGTATGTATTTGTCAAAACTTAGCTAATGGTACACTGAAGGCATGTGTATTTCATTGTATGTAATGGATTTCCTTTCATGTCTGTCTCTGTCACTGAACTGTGACATCTCAAGGACAAAAGGAATCATATTCAACTCTGAATACCCAACAACTAGCACAATGCTTAGCATGTGGAGAGACCTCAGTAATCATTTCACTATTTAAACAAAAGAAGACAAATACATGAATTTGAAAAAATGTATTTATTGGGACCCATTCTAAAAGATGTTCAAAGTTCTCATGTTGATTAATGATTATATTCTAGTGAACTAATATAAACAGATTTAAATTTTACAATAAAGAGAACTATATTTACAAGCAAACAATTAGTGACTTAATTACTGTACAAACTGCTCAGTGTACATGACTTTACTACCACCTAGTGGAAATAGATTCATATTACCACGTTTAGAAACTACCTCCTTAAAGATAAAGACTTCAAAGGGACTAAGGAGCAAACATGTTTAAACCACAAACCTTTGCCAGACTCCTGTTAGATTCTGGAAACTATGCCAGGTTCCATAAGGGCAGTCTTAGGTCATGTCTGTTTTGATCACTGCTATATCCCCAGAGCCTAGTAGAATGACATATGTATGACACAATATGTTGTTGTTATGTGCCACTGAAGGAGCTCTGGTACCATAGTGGCTAAAGTACTTGACTGCTAACCAGAAGGCTGGCGGTTCAAACCCACCAGCCACTCCTCGGAAGGAAGGCTGGGCAATCCTACTTCCGTAGTGATACTGCCTCGGAAACCCAAGGAGGGGTCGCTATGGGTCGGGGCCGACTCGATGGCACATAACAACAATTACAACAACAACAACGTGCCACTGAGTCGGACCCAACTCACAGCGACCCCTCCTTGGGTTTCCGAGGCAGTATCACTACAGGAGTAGATTGCCCAACCTTCCTTCCAAGGAGTGGCTGGTGGGTTTGAACTGCCAGCCTTCTGGTTAGCAGTCAAACACCTTAGGCACGGCTTTTAAAAAATAAACCAACTTCTCACTTACCGACACCATTAGGTTCCAAAGACCAGGTTGTTACGTGAAAATTGGCATTAAGCAAAAATAGAGGCATCATTACATAACTGTCAAATTACATCATTACATAACTGCCAAACCACAAAGAATCATGGCCCAGCCAAGCTGATATAATTTTAACCATCACAGCCAGCGTTACTCTTGCCTCTCACTTCAGTATTCATTACTGCCAAATGCACATTGTTAATGCGCAAAATAGGTAGATAGTAATATCTAATAGTAATATTACAACATTTTACTAAATTGTCATAAACACAAAATGTAAGATAACAGATACTTATAAATAAGGAGTAGGGGCATTTGTTCGACTTACTAAATTCTGGGATTAAAAGGAGAGTGAGATATGGTCTTCAGGGAAAATATCCACTCACTCAAAATTAAGAGAATTTTTCACTCTCACTTTAGATGTTAAAACACACAAGCCCACACCTCTGAGTGCATCAAAAATTTAAAATGCCTGAACACCCAATAAATGTTAGGTCCTTGCCTCCACAGCAAACCCCAATTCCTTACCCTTAACTAGCTACCACAGAACAGCTGGGAACAAGTTGCTGTCTCTTCAACTATAAATTTAAGACATCTAAACTAAATTTCAAATTTCCTTTCCTAATTTAACATTCAAAAAACCCAGTGGTGCGATAGTTAAACTGTTTGGCTGCTAACTAAAAGGTCAGCAGTTCAAACCCACCAGCTGCTTCATAGGAGAAAGATGAGGCATTCTGCTTTCTGTAAACATTTACAACCTTGGAAACCACATGAGGCAGTTCTACTCTGTCCTATAGGGTCACTGTGAATTGGAATTGACTCTATGACAACGAATTTGGTTTTTACTTTTCTGTTTATTTTTTTATTAACACTTTTTCAAAATTTAAAAGTATGGATAAGGCAATTTAAACTTTTCTAGGGTCTACAGAAAGAAAGAAAACTGTCAAATATTTACAGTATCACAGTGACACCAAAATATATCAAAGAACATATTTAAAAATTACTATCAATCTCATTTATGAACATAATGCAAAAAGTTAAGTAACACCAAAGAGAACTCAAGATACATGTAGAAGCTGTTCATCTAGTGATCAAGGATAGTTTAATATTATTAAATCTATTCATATAAATAATCACATAAATATGTCAAAAAATAAAAGTCATATGCCAAAAAAGACAAAATTTTAATACCATTCCTGAATTTTAACCCTTAGCAAATAACAATGAATGACTAGTTCCTTGACATAATTGAAAGAAACAAAATTACCATCAGTCCAAAACTTCCTAATGTTTCCTTGGAAAATCTATTTTAATACTACTACAATAAAACAGTAAAAACATTTCTGTTGACATCTGGAACCAATAAAGAAAAGTCCACCATCATTGTTTCTTAACATTTATCTAAAATTGCCAGCCAATGCAAGGAATAAAGGATAAAAATGGGTGTTTTTTAAATATATTTATTGAACATTTTTGTGGTGCTTACTATGAGTCACTGTTCTAAGCATTTCACAAATATTAGTTCATTTAATTCATAAAATCCTCATGACAATCCTATGAGTTAAATACTATCATTATCCCATTTTGCAAATGGAGAGACTGAGGCACAGAGACCCTAAGTAACTTGTCCAAAATCAAACAGCTAGCAAGTTAGTTGTTGTTGTTGTTGTTGTTATGTGCCATTGAGTCAGTCTGACTCATAATGACCCCTCCTTGCGTTTCCAAGGCGGTATCACTAGAGAAGTAGATTGCCCAACCTTCCTTCCGAGTTAGTAGAGCTGGGATTAAAATCCAAACAGTAGTGTCTCCAAAATCCATACTCTTAACCACCATGCTATATGAAACTCTGTATCAGAAAGGAGTAAGCAGAAGTAAGAATATATACACATGATGTGACTGGATCTAAAACCAAACATGGCAAAAAACTGAAATGATGTTAGAGACAACTAGAATTTAGTGCAGTGGTTGACTTAAAACTCATGTAGAAAAGCAACAGTGTTTCTTATGTAAACAATAAAAAGTTAGGAAATATAACCAAAAAAGGATACCAATTACATTAGTAACAAAAATATATAAAATAACTGAAAATAAAGAGGAACATACATTTTTCTATTTGAATAAACCTCTGCAACTCTCCAAGACACAAAAGAAAACTTAAATAGAAGATAGCTTGTTTTTAATAAACTGGCGTAAACTGATACAGCTTTTTTCCTATAGCATGTTGGCAGTATCTATCAAATTAATGTATATACTCATTAATACAGTAATTCTATTAATAATTTGTCACTGACTATAACTGTAAAAAAAACTGCAAATAACCTGTATTAAACTGGAGTATTTCATTGCAGTAAAATGAAATATTATGCAACTGATAGAAGAAATTGATACATATATCCTTATAGGAAGAGTTCTCCAACAGTTCTAAGTAGAAGAAGCTAAGTAGAGACTGATTTTATCATTACTGTAATTTTTAAAAAGAATATACATATAGTCTGTTTTGTCCTGATGGAATCACAAGAAAACTGTTAACAGTAGTGATTTGGGGAGGTAGGAACTAGAATGGGAAGATATATTTTTTTTACTACTTTATTAAACTTTGTAAAAAAGAAACAAAAAGAAAAGTACAGAAGATGCGTAAATTGGATTAAAGTTGTATCCAAATTTTATAAACCTGTACATATTTGCATGTGTGTTCACAGAAAGGTGCAAAAACCAAAACCAAAAACCAAACCCACTGCCATCGAGCCTAGTCTGACTCTTAGCAGCCCCATTGGGTTTCCGAGTGGTAAGTCTTTACAGAGGTAGATTGCCTCATTTTCCTTCAGTGGAGCAGCTGGTAGGTTTGAACCACCAACCTTATAGTTAGCACTCAAATGCCTTAGCCACCAGTTAGAGAGACAAAATAAACACAGGAAGAGGACACAAACCAATACATGAAAATTAGTAAGGCAAATTAATAATGGGATATTTTTTCTCTCTCCGCTTTCCCATGTATGTTTTAGGATTAAGATCCCAAGGAGCTGTCCATCAGAAGAAAATTTTATTTCCTCCAACTATGAAGCATTTCAATGGACTTGAAAACTTTGAAAATGTACACAGGTGTATTTCTTTCTACGTGGATTTGGAAAAACAAAAGGGAAGACCATGCTTGGCATTTCTCAAGCTGAAAGAATTGAAGAAAAAAATTCAAGCCTCAAGTTGTGATATTCAAGGATTCTATGGGCAAATTATTGAACAATGCAAACTACTGAATCAAAAGAAGACGGAAGGAATACACAGTCACGCTACCAAAAAGAAATGTTCAATGTTCAATTTCAGGAGGTAGCATATGATCAAGAACTGATGGTACTGAAGGAAAAAGTTCAAGCTACCCTGAAGGAATTGGTGAAAAACAAGGGTCCAGGAATGGAAAGAATACCCATTAGCATGTTTCAACAAATGAATGAAGTGCTGGAGGTGCTCACTCATTTATACCAAGAAATCTGGAAGACAGCTACCTCGCCAACTAACTGGAAGAAATACATATTTGTGCCCATTCCAAGAAAAGGTGATCCAACAGAATGTGGAAGTTATCAAACAATATCATTAACATCACATGCAAGTAAAATTCTGCTGGACATAATTCAAAAATGATTGCAGCCAAACACTGACAGGGAACTACCAGAAATTCAAGCCAGATTCAAAAGAGGATGTGGAACAAGGAATATGACTGTTGATGTCAGATGGATCTTAGCTGACAGAAAAGAATATTAGGAAGATGTTTACCTATGTTTTATTTACTATGCAAAGGCATTTGACTATGTGGATCATAAGAAATTATGGATAACATTGCAAAAGAATGGGAATTCCAGAACACCCACTTGTCCTCGTGAGGAACCTGTACACATGCCAGCTGTTCAAACAGCACAAGGGGAATCTGTGTGGTTTAAAATCGGGAAAGAAGTGTGTTAGAGTTGTATCCTTTCCCCATACTTATTAAATAAGCGTGCCAAGCAAATAATCCAAGAAGCTGGACTACATGAAGACGAATGCAGCCTCAGGATTGGAAGAAGACTCATTAACAATCTGTGATATGCAGATGACTCAACCTCTCTTGCTGAAAGTGAAGACGACTTGAAGCACTTAATGATGAAAATCAAAGACTACAGCCTTCGATACGGATTACACCTAAACATAAAACTAAAATCATGTGGAGGCTCAGGCCCATAGTCTCAGGGGACACTAAGGTCAATTGGCACAACACAGTCCATTAACACAATGTTCTACATCCTACTTTGGTGAGTAACAACCGGAGTCTTAAAAGCTTGTGAGTGGCCATGTAAGGTGCAACTATTGGTATCTCCCCAAGTGGAGAAAGAAGAGTAAAGAAAATCAAAGACACAAGGAAACAATTAGTCCAAAGGACTAATGGAGCATGTATATACCCCAGCCTCCACAATCCTGAGACCAGAAGAACTAGATGGTGCCTGGCTACCACTGCTGAACACTCGTAAGGGGATCACAATAAGAGGCCCTGGATAGAGTCGGGGAAAATGTGGGACAAAACTCAAAATCATTAAAAAAAAAAAAAAAAGACCAGGCTTACTGGTGTGATGAAGACTGGTGAACCCCTCAAAATTCCGACACTTAGACACCCTTCAAGCTAGAAACTGAACTTAACCCCCATGAGTCAACTATCAGCCAAACAATAGACAGGCTTATGAGGTGAACAGTAATGATCAAGAGGTATGCATTCATTAAAACAATCAAGCATACGAGATCAAGAGGACAGCATTTGCCCAGGGAATAGAGCTAAGCTAGGTGGGCAGGGATGAGAGAGAAGGATGAAGGGAAGTGGTGGGTGCAGAGTGGAAATGGAAATAATGCTGTAACAATGTGGGGATTGCAGTAAACGTCACAAAACAGAATGGGTGTGGATTATTCAATGAAAAACCCATTTTTCTCTGTAAACTTTGACCCAAATCACAATAAAAAAAGAAATAAATAAAACTAAAATCCTTACCATTGGACAAATAAGCAACATCCTGATAAATGGATGAAAGATTGAAGTTATCAAGGATTTCATTTTATTTAGATCCACAATCAACAGCCACAGAAACAGCAGTCAAGACATCAAAGCACTAGGCAAATCTGCTGCAAAAGACTTCTTTAAAGTGTTAAAGAGCAAAGATGTCACTTGAAGACTAAGGTGTGCCTGACTCAAGCCATGGTATTTTCAATAGCTTCATATGCACATGAGAGCTGGACAGTGAAAAAGGAAGATTGCAGAAGAATTCATGCATTTGAACTGTGGTGCTGGAAAAAATACTGAATATACCACGGCCTCCCAGAAGAAAGAACAAATCTGTCTTGGAGCAAGTACAGCCAAAATGCTCCTAAGAAGAAAGAATGGCCAGACTTCGTCTCTCATACTTTGGTCATGTTGTCAGAATGGACCAGTCTCTAGGGAAGGATATAATACTGGATAAAGTAGAAGGTCAGTGAAAAAAACAAGATAACACTGGCTGGGACAAGGTGCTCAAGCATGGCAATGATCCTGTGGATGATACAAGACCAGGCAGTGTTTTGTGCTCTTGTACACAGGGTCAGTTAAGAGTCAAAACTAACTTGATGGCACCTAACAACATTTACATATGCTGCAAATATATCTATGAATATCATACAGCATGCAGGGGGGCAAAGCTATGAAAACCTCTTAGCCATAACCAAAAACTTTGAGGGAATGAGTGGATGGGCCCAGGGGCTCAGGACTGTAGTCTGCACAGACATCAAAGTCAACTGGCACAACATAGTCCACAATGCAAATGATCTACATCCTACTTTGGTGAGTAGTGACTGGGGTCTTAAAAGCTTGTGAGTGGCCATCTAAGGTGCAATTAGTGGTCTCTCCTCGTCTGGAGCAAAGAATGAAAAAAACAAAGACACCTAGTAACAATTAGTCCAAAGAACTAATGGCCCATATGAACCTGAGAATGGCTTCCATGACCCTGAGAAACCAGAACTAGTTGGTGCCTGGATATCACTACCAACTGCTCTGAAAGGGATCACATTAGAGGGTCCTGGATAGAGTGAGAGAAAAATGTGGAACAAAACTCAGAATCATAAAAAAGACGAGGCTTACTGGTCAGCCAGAAACTGGGTGAGACCCTCAAAAGTATAGCCTGTAATCACTCCTTGGACCTAGAAATGAACTCAATCCCGAGGCTCAATTTTCAGCCAACAAGAGACAGGTCTACAAGGTAAGCAATAACAGTAGCAAGTACACACTCTTTAGAACGATCAACCATTTGAAATCAAAAGGGCAACATTTGCCCAAGGACAAAATTCAGAAGGCAGGAAGGGTTAACAGAGGAGGAGTGGAAACAAGAAACACAAGGAGCAAATAACAGGAGTGCTGTGACATTGTGAGGACCGCAACCAATATCATAAAACAAAATGTATATGAATTGTTGAATGGAAAGCTGATTTGCTCTGTAAACTTTCACCCAAATCACTTTAAATTAAAAGGTTTTATTTTAAAAAAGAAGAATATACAGCCAAATATTCTTTAGTAATTGTAATAAATAATGAGAGATTACTGAAAACATATTAAAACCTCAAAGAAATCTCAGTAATGCTGATTCTCCTACTTCATTAAAGCATATCCTCTAATTAATGCAACTAACCACTATTGTATACACAAGCCACTGTCCAAGGCCCTTAATGAATAAGCCAAAATTAAACACAACAGTACTTAAGAAAAAATGTATATAAAGCAACAGAGCTGGAAGAAACTCTGCAAGCAGCTTTTTAACGATGAAAGAAGTGAGACTTAAATTCTTAAATTTGTAACTGAAAATAAGCATTCAGCTGTGTAAACTCCTCTGTTTATATTGATAGGAGAAAAGTCACATATAGGGTTAAATCATTGTCTTCCTATCCCTAAGATAACCCACTATACAAATCTACAAATCTACAAATTTATAATTGAGGGAGTGAGGTGATAGTTTACATTAATTCAACAAATACTGAGGGAGTATTTCCAGGCACTCTGCTCAGTTCCTGGAATGCCAAATTAAGTAAGACACAGACCCAAGGTGTTTTGTTTTAAATAAAGATACAGTCAGTCCCTGATGTGAAAGAGCTCTTGTTACAGAATTCCCTCTGTTGGGGAAAGGGGGAAAAAAGTATATATATTCTTTTAAAAAGTAAGGTTCCTTGAAATAGTCATGTTTTCCCAATCATTAACTACCTAACCAAGAAGCTGAAGAGCTGGAAAACCACCACACTTTTAAGAATTGAATGGAATATGAATTGGAAATAGAAGATATCTCTAAAATTATAACGCTGTACTGGTTCAATGGGTAACCTATGACTTCCTACATCAAGAAATTTTATTCACACAGATTTTAAGTAAAAACCTATTACACAAAGATATAACTAGCTAATATTTCATTGAGATGTTACCAAATGTTAAGAGGTTTCCAAGTAAGAAATATGCTTTATTTAAAGCTTTAGGGATACTGAGCCTCCAAATTCTGTAGAAAAGGCAGATAACTGCCTTGAGGCAAAAATGCTAGGAAGTGATAGAATGTCTTCTTTACAATTTACAGCTAGGTTATTACCCATGATAAACTGATAACCATTCATTAACTTTGAGAGCAATAGACTACGGGCAGGCTATTTCATGCCTCAAAGAATTTATGGCAAAAGTGACAGGTGACTTTGAATTCAGAAAATAAACTGGATTGTTGGCAATTGTTACTTTCCTGCATTCTTCTTTTAAATAACTTTAAAGATGGAAACAGGTATTTGGGACTGAGAAGAATTAAAGGTCATAATTTTCTACATCAATGATAAAAGTATTAACTTTTATCAACTGCATCAGTCTGTCAATCAGCAATATATATGTGAATCAGGCATTTAAGGTATATTCTGATACAAAATTCCCTCAGGGTCATAAGAGGGAAAAATTATGCAAATTATGCATTAGTACTCTAAAGGAAAACAAGATATAATTGAGAAGCCGATTTGCAGGTTCTCCTTTGCTGATGTTTCTTTGCTGCCTAATACAATGCTGACATTTCCTATGGTTTTTGTCTGGTTCTACTCTCATTCTCCCTGTTCCAAACTGATCTGTGCCTAGGGCACCAGCTACCACCTAGAATACTCAGTGCTATGTCTAATAAAACTTATCTCCTGAATTATGTTAATGTCATTCTGATTCACAGAGACACTGTATGACAAAGTACAACCACTCCATATGGTTTCCAAGGCTATAATCTTTACTAGGGCCCTGGTGGCACAATGGTAAAAGCACTTGGCGGCTAAGTGAATCTTTACAGGGGCCGATCTCCAGGTCTTGTCTCCCACAGAGTCGCTCCTAGGTTCAAATTGCTGACCTTTTGGTTCACAGCTGAGTGCTTAACCATTACACCACCAGGGCTCCTTCTCCTAATTCACTGTACAGTGATTATCAAACCTGACTGCTATTAGCATCATCTTACTCATTTTTAAAATACACTAAGCTGGGCCTCATCCAGCTTCTCCAGAATCTCTGTAATTAGGACCAAGGTGTACTTCTGTTGTTTAGCTTCCTTAATAAGGAGTCTGGGAGCTCTGGTGGCATAGTGCCTAAGGCATATGACTGCTAACCACAAGGCTGGTGGTTCAAACCCACCAGCCACTTCTCAGAAGACTGGGCAATCTACTTCCGTAGAGATATCGCCTCAGAAACCCAAGGAGGGGTGACTATGAGTCAAATCAACTCAATGGCAGTGAACTTGGTTTGGAATAAGGAGTCCTGGTGGTGCAGTAGTTAAGTGCTTGGCTAGTAACCAAAAGGCCAGTAGTTTAAATCCACCAGCCGTACCATGGGAGAAAGATGTGACAGTCTGCCTCCATAAAGATTTACAGCCTTGGAAACTCTACGAGGCAGTTCTACTCTGCCCTATAGGGTCACTATGAGTCAGTATTCATTCAACAGCAATGGGTTGGTCTGAAGGCCCTAACTGACCCCAGAAGCATTAGGCAGTCCTTCCTCCTAGCTTCACAGTACTCGGTCCATGCCTCCACCACATTCAAGCATTGATAGTCATTTAGTGTAATTGATTGTGTACATGTCTGTCTATCTCCCCAGCCAGACTGGTCTATCTGTTTGTTTTTCATTTTATTATCAAAATAGGTGACATCAGAGGATGAATGATAGCCAATAGTCAAAGATACAAGGTCAAATTTCTATAGTCTAATGGCAAACTGGAGACACAGCTAAAGGATGATTAGTTGTAGAAGGACAGAGTCAGGAAGGAGAACACAGGATGGAGCCAGTGTGCCCAAGGCTCATCTTCATTAGCCTCCATCCCAGTACACTGAATGGACCAGACTGATCTAAATAAAGGCCCTGATTTGAGCAAACTGATCTGAAAATTATCTCCCAAAAGTATAACAAATTTAAGTTCTCTTTTTCACCCTCAAGGCTACAGCCTTACATGGAACCTTCGTCATCTCTTGCCTAGACTTTTAAAACAGTATCTTACCTCATGTCCATATTGCTCATCCCTTGTCCCTTCAGGCTAACTAAGCCTGATCACAGAGTTATCTTTAAAAAAACAAATCTCATTACTCTCCCACTGAAAAATCTCATCTAACTCTTACAGAATTAAATCCAAATTCTCTACCATAGCCTATAAGGCCTTTCTCAACCTATCTCTAATCTATCTCTTCAACTGTTCTCCCATGATGATAGTCCTACATTCACACTCAACTGCTCTCCAACAGCTCACAACTTGGTTCCTCCACACAAGGTGTTTTAAGCAAAAATGCCCAATCTGTTATCCAACTGCTAACCAAATTTGACAAAGCCTACAGAAATGAAGTTCAAATGTTATTTCTCCAGAGAGGCTATTCATAATTCTACCTGATTCTACTGGTATCATTCACAGATTCTTTGAAAAAGCTTTTATGAAGCCTCTACTATGTGACAGACAGGGCTTCCAACCAGTTCATTCTGGTTCAACCCCCTGCTGAGAATTTGCAGCTCTGGTAACATAGTGCCTAAGGCACTTGACTGCTAACCAGAAGGCTGGTGGTTCAAACCCACTAGCCACTCCTCGGAAGGAAGATGAGGCAATCTACTTCCATAGTGATACTGCCTCAGAAACCCAAGGAGGGGTCGCTATGAGTTGGGACGGCACATAACAACAACAACAACCCAGGGTATAATGAATCAGAATCTACATTTTATTAAGAACCCAGGTGATTCTTACAGATCCCCAGGTGATTCTTACATAAAAGAATCTTGTTAAAATATAGATTCTGACTCATTATATCTGGGGTGGAAATGCAAATTCTCAGTATGAGGTTGTAAAGGAATGAACTTGTCTGAAGCCCTGGTGTCACACACTGGCGTTTCTAACGTACTTTGTTCATACTTGAGTTACGACAATCATAATGCTATGTTAAAAATGTTGTTATTGTTGTTGTTAGGTGCCAACTCATAGCGACCCTATGCACAGCAGAACAAAACACCGCCTGATCATGTGCCAGCTCCATGATCCCTGCTATACTTGAGTCCATCGTCGCAGCCACTGTATCAATCCATCTCATTGAAGTGAGCGCTTCGTCAACCCTCCACGTTACCAAGCATGTCATCCTTCTCCAGGGAATGGTCCCTTCTGACAACATGACCAAACTAGATGAGATGAAGTCTGGCCATTCTTGCTTCCAAG
>NW_006922120.1:1269158-1293212 GCF_000298275.1 Orycteropus afer afer
TTTCATCTTGTCATTTCTTCCATTTGCTTTAGCTACTCTCCACTCAAGGGCAAGTTTCAGAGTCTCTTCTGTCATCCATTTTTGTCTTCTTTTCTTGTCTTCTTAGTGACTTCTTGCTTTCTTCATGGATGACGTTGTTGATGTCATCCCACAATTCTTCTGGTTTTCGGTCACTGGTGTACAGTGCATCAAATCTATTCTTTAGATGGTGTCTAAATTCAGGAGGGATGTATTCAAGATCCTATTTTGGCTCTCATGGACTTGTTTTAATTGTCTTTAACTACAAATTGAACTTGCATATGAGCAGTCAATGGTCTGTTCCACAATAAGCTCCTGGCCTGGTTTTGGCTGAAGATATTGAGCTTTTCCATTGTCTCTCACCACAGATGTAGTCAATCTGATTCCTGTGTGTTCCATCTGGTGAAGTCCACGTGTACAGCCGCCATTTGTGTTGTTGAAAAAAAGGTATTTGTAATGAATAAGTCGTTGGTCTTGCAAAATTCTACCATGCATTATTTCCATCACCAAGGCCAAATTTTCCAAATATCAGTGATTCTTCTTTGTTTCCAACTTTTGCATTCCAGTCACCAGTGATAATTAACACATCCTGATTGCATGCTTGGTCAATTTCAGGCTGCAAAAGTTGATAAAAATCTTCAGTTTCCTCATCTTTGGCTTTGGTGGTTGGTGCATAAATTTGAATAATAGTAGTATTAATGGGTCTTCCTTGTAGGCGTATGGATATTATCCTTTCCCTGACAACACTGTACTTCAGGACAGATATTGAAACATTCTTTGTGATGATGAATGCCATGCCATTCCTCTTCAATTTGTCATTCCCGGCATAGTAGATCATATCGTTGTCTGATTCAAAATGGCCAAAATCAGTCCATTTCAGCTCACTAATGCCTAGGATATCAATCTTCATGCATTCCATTTCATTTTTGACAACTTCCAATTTTCGTAGTTTCATATTTCATACGTTCCATGTTCCAATTATTAATGAATTTTACAGCTGTTTCTCCTCAATTTGAGTCGTGCCACATCAGCAAATGGAGGTCTCGAAAGCTTTACCTTACCCATATGAGTAAGGCTGGTTTTACTCTGATGATGAAGCTCTTTCCCAGTCCTATTTTGAGAGCCTTCTAAACTAAATGACTCATCCTTCTCCTCTGTTTTAAACAATATTTCTGGATATTCATAAAGTTGCGCACTAATGTATCAGACAGTGTTTCTCGGCTATTCACAAGGTTTTCCCTGGCCAATTCTTTGAGAAGTAGATGACCTCTTCCTTCCTCCTAGTCTGTCTCAGTCTGCAAGCCACGCTGATAGCTGTGCACCATGTGTACCCCGCTTGGTTTGAAACACCGGTGGCACAGCCTCAAGACTCACAGCAACACCTCACCACAGTAGGACAAACCGACAGACAAGTTTGTCTTCCTTAGCTGTTCAAAACTCTCCAACCTCCCCTTACCTGGATCCCTACTGCTGCCTCCTTGCTCTGTCCTGGTCCCCCTGGCCTTTTTCTGTCCTTTCCCCTGCTTTCCTGCCTTGCCGCTTTGGGGTGTAGCCTGGGTTCCCTCCCCTCACCTGGATCCCTGAGGCTGACTCCTCACTCTCTCCCTGTGCCCCTGGCCTTTTTCTGTCCTTTCTCTTGCTTTTCCACCTTGCCACTTGTAGGGCGTGACCTGGGTTCCCTCCCATCACCTGGACCCCTGCAGCTGACTCCTCAAGTATTAAGAATACTTGTGATTTTATCTCCCCCTTCAAATTACAAGATTATTAAACACAGGAACCATAGTTTCTGGTCCAGCTCTCTTGTTTTTTTTTTTTTTGCTTGGGTCCAAAAGGAGTCCAGGAAGCCAGACTATGCCTAATAAAGCCTGACAGTTCATAGATGTGGAGATCCCTAGGTCAGGCCACAAGAACTGATATTGAGAAAAAAGGTCTAAGCCCTGAGGTAGAAAAAAACAGTGAACCAAAAAGTGAAGAAGGGTCAAAAGAAAAATACTGATCAAGAAAGTTTCCATCCAGGGTGGGAAGGATAAAGGTGGGAGTGAGAAACAGGGCAAGTAAAGAAGAAATTAAGGTATGGAAAAATTGAAGACTGATTTTGAATCAGTATCATGAACACAACTCATCTCTGCATACGTTGGAACATTTTGCTGGAAAACGGCCATAACCTTAAAATGCCAAAAACCTTTATAAATACACTACATTCATCTTTGTAATCATCCTCCAGCCTAACATAGTGCTGGGAACATGTGAACAAAAGGGTGGTCAATTAATTAACACTTGCAAGCAGTGATTATATATACACACACAATATGAATTCATATGATCCAGATGGTAAAGCAAAGCCACTGGAAACACTAAAATATAGAGCAGAGTATCACAGGAGATCTAATCTAAAACTAGTGATTTGAGACTATTAACACCTAGCATGCAGTATGTATCAAATGACTGATTTATTCTACTACATACAAGTCAGATGTAATAATAAAAGTGGGACTAATGATATAAAATGGGAGCTTTGGGCAGAAATTGTCTGGCATGTGGACTGAGCATTAGGGAAAAACATTCTGCAGTAAGGAAAAATAAAACAGCCAAGCAAAGAGAAGCAGAGATGAAAAAGTACAAGATATCATGACTAACAGCTTTCCAGTCTATAGTTTCAATCCCTTTCCAGACCCAAGATACACCCTTGCCCTTCACTTCTGTGAAACACCTCTGAATCTTTTAAATATATTCTTTGCTTAAGCTACTCAAGTTGGTTTCTGTTACCTGCGAACAAAAAATCTCACACCAAACAAAAGTGCTGATGTGTTTTGCCTCTGCTGCCTTTCTCATATTCAGAACTTCATTGCCCAAAACATACATGCCTTTTATAACTCCTCCTCCATGTCCTTATTCCTCTTTCCTACCATCAATTTGGGAGCTCTGGTAGCGTAGTGCCTAATGCACTGGACTGCTAACCAGAGGGATGGTGGCTCAAACCCACTAGCCACTCCTCGGAAGGAAGATGGGGCAATCTACTTCCGTAGTGATACTGCCTCGGAAACCCAAGGAGGGGTCGTTATGAGTCGGGTCCAACTCCAAGCCACAGAACAACAACCACCACCACCAATTCATTCAATTAACTATTGCTATCAAGAGCTGTAAGTTGGAATAGACTCAATTCAATGGCAGTGGGTTTGGTTTTTTGTTTGGGGTTTTTTAGTTTGTTTTTTTTTTTTTTTTGCTTTGTTTGTTTTGATCAAGCAACAGTAAAGTCCCTGAGCAGCCAAAGTGGTTTGCAATTAGCTACGAACCTAAAACTTGGTAGTTTGAACCTACCCAGTGGGGCACTGTGGTTAAAAAAAAAAACCCTGTCAATCGCTTCTGTAAAGATTACAGCCAAGAAAACCCGATGGGGTAGTTCTACTTTGTTACACATGGAGTCACCATGAGTCAGAATCAACTGGATGGCAACAGGTTTGGGTTTTTCTGTTTGTTGGTCGGTTTGTTACTAAGTAAGTGCCTGCCAGCAGTGCGAAGATGAATTAGTAATAGTTTCTGAATTCAAGCTATGTTGTTGTTGTTAGGTGCTGTTGAGTTGGCTCCAACTCATAGCGACCCTATGTACAACAGGACAATACACTGCCCAGTCCTATGCCAGCCTCACAATCCTTGCCACATCTGAGACTATCGTTGCAGCCACCAGGTCAATCCATCTCGTTCAGGGCCTTCCCCTTTTTCGTTGACCTTCCACTTGCCAAACATGATATCCTTCTGCAAGGAATGGTCCCTTCTGACAACATGACCAAAGCAGGTGAGACAAAGTCTGGCCATTCTCGCCTCCAAGGAACATTCCAGCTGTACCTCTTCAAAGACAGATTTGTTCATTCTTTTGGTAGTCCATGGTACTTTCAGTATTCTTTACCAACACCACAACTCAAAAGCATCAACTCTTCTTTGGTCTTCCTTGTTCATTGTCCAGCGCTCACATGCATATGAGGTGATTGAAAATACCGCAGCTTGGGTTAGGCACACATTAGTTTTCAAGGAGAAATCTTTATTCTTCAGCACTTTAAAGAGATCTTTTGCAGCAGATTTGCCCAGTGCAATACGTCATCTGATGTCTTGACTGCTCCTTCCATTGGTGTTAATTGTGGAACCAAGTAATATGAAATCTTTGACAACTTCGATCTTTTCTCCATTTATTGTGCTGCTACTTATTGGTCCAGTTGTGAGGATTTTTGTTTTCTTTATGTTGAGATGTAATCTATACTGCAGACTGTAGTCTTTAATCTTCATCAGTAAGTGCTTCAAGTCATCGTCACTTTCAGAAAGCAAAGTTGTGTTCTCAGCATATCTCAGGTTGTTAGTAAGTCTTCCTTCAATCCTGATGCCACAGTCTTCTTCACATAGCTCAGCTTCTCAGATTATTTGTTCAGCATACAGACTGAATAAGTATGGTGAAAGGATACAACCCTGACAAACTCCCTTCCTGATTTTAAATCATGCAGCATCCCCTTGTTCTGTTCAAATGATAGCCTCCTAGTCTATGTACAGGTCCCTCATGAGCACAATCAGGTGTTTTGGAATTCCAATTCTTTTCAATGCTATCCATAATCTGTTGTGATCCACACAATTGAATGCTTTTGAATAGTCAATAAAACACAGGTAAACATACTTCTGGTATTCTTTACTTTCAGATTCAAGCTTTACTGCAATGTTGTTCCCTACAACTTGTGTTTTGATTTCATGTGTGTTTATAATGGATAGCAATGTAACATTATGTTTCTTACTATGGGCCTTGAGCAAAAAAAAAAAAAGTTTGAAAAATAACACCAGGTTTCTATTTCCTAGAGATCCCTGGTGACACAATGGTTAAGTGCTTGGCTGGCTGCTAACTGAAAAAAGTCAGTGGTCTAACCCACCAGCTGCTCTGCTCCAGAAAAGAAAAGACCTGACAATCTGCTCCCATAAAGATTGTTGTTGTTGTTATGTGCCGTCGAGTCGGCCCCGACTCATAGAGACCCCTCCTTGGGTTTCCGAGGCAGTATCACTACGGAAGTAGGATTGCCCAACCTTCCTTCCGAGGAGTGGCTGGTGGGTTTGAACCGCCAGCCTTCTGGTTAGCAGTCAAGTGCTTTAGCCACTATGCTACCAGAGCTCCTCCCATAAAGATTAAAGCCTAGGAAATCCTATGAGGGCAGTCTACTCTATCATATAAGGTTGCTATATGTCAAAATCAACTTGATAGCACACAACAAATACCTATTTCCTAATAACTTCAACAAATGCAATGTTATTCATTTAAAATATATTCAGAATTACTACAAGGAAAAGGGTAGTCAAAAGTTGTTTTAGGAAATCCACGCAGTGAATTAATTAATAAAAATAATCGGCATATCCCTAGTTTGTGTTGATTTTACAAGTGTCTGAAAAACAGCTGTTGCTCTGACTTGATTAGCATTACTTTTGTTTATAATTTTAATTAGCTAAACAATTCCTTTCCTCTTTGCCTTAAATAGTACAAAGAAACTACACATCAGCATGTCAAAATTACTATAAACTCTTAATTAGTTAGGTAGAAATTTAGTAAATTTCTAACACACTTAATGTTGACTGCGCTAAAACCCAATCATCACCTGGGTAACTATCAGCTACTTGTCATGATAAGTGAGCCTGAAGAAAACAGGACTCAGGAGACAGAAGACAGCTGTGTTTAAATATTATTACAAGCATACAATGCCTCTACACTATTTAAGAGAACTTCTGAAAAACATTAGTTAAAGAGAATACAAGAATAACACATCAAGTAAGCTCTGGACACTTTGGGCATTTATTGTATTTTCCAAGTGTCTTGGGCCTAAGAATTTGATTTCATTTCAAGGAAAATGAATTCAAACATGTTTCCTATCTAATTTAAAAGTTGCCAAACTTTATCAGGAAGTGGGAATCATAATACACTTGATTAGTCAACAAGAGCATTTATTGAACCTAGTACATGCTACTCCAGGCATCATACAGAATATACCATAAATAATGTGGAACATCATTAAATACTGAAATGTTTAGAAAGAAGCAAACACATAAACCTAACTGTAATTTAATTTGGAATGTGCAACATGGAGAACCAACCCAACAAAACCCACAGCCATTGAGTAGATGCCAATGCATAGCAACCATGTGAGACAGGGTAGAACTGCCTCATATGATTTACAAGGCTGTAAATCTTTACAGAAGTAGACTGCCCCATCTTTCTCTCACAGAGCAGATGATGGGATCGAACTATTGACCTCTTGGTTAGTAGTCAAATGCTTTGACCACTGCACCAGAGCTCCTTAAACATGGAAAAGGGGTAACTAATTCAGTCTGACATGGCAGAGAGAACAAGGATGGCTTCTAGGAAGAGGTGAATCTAAAATAAATTATAGGAGGTATCCTGGCAAAGGGTAGGGCATATGTCAGATGTAAGAATGAAGGGGTCAGTGTATTCCCAAGAAGCAAAAATGGTCAGGATGGAAACCATTTACTCATGAAAAGAAAGTGTCAACTGCTGGGGGACTGCAAAATGGTACAACCATTATGGAAAATGGTATGGCATTTCCTTAAAAAAAAAACCTGAAAATAGAAATACCATTTGATCTAGCAATTCCATTACTAGGACTATATCCTAAAGAGGTGAGAGACAAGACACGAACAGACATATGCACACCCATGTTCAGTGGACCACAATTCATTATAGAAAAGAGATAGAAACAACCTAAATGCCCATCAACAGATGAAGGGATGATGAAACAATGGTACATTCATACAATGGAATACTACACAACATTAAAGAATAATGAAGAATACATGAATCATCCCACAATGTGGATGAATGCTGAGTGAAATAATAAGAAGGACAAATATTGTATGAACTCTTATTGTAAAAAATCAAGGAAAAGTTTTCTCAGGGAAGAAGAACCAATCACTTTGTTGGTTACTGGGGACAGGAGAGAAGGGGAGTAAAAATTTTGGACTAGTTGGGAGTCACGTGTTGATTTGGGTGAGGGGAAGTACAGTATGGGAAGAGTCTGTGACCAGCATGACGGGGAAAGGAAGGATAATGAAACATGCACATAAGATACAGAGAACAGAGGCAAATACTAGTATAAGCGCAATGCTGCATTACCACTAACACCAAACACCAGGCTATGAATAAATGCATGGACAGGTGAGAAGATCAGGTGGGGGTAGGCAAATAGGAATATACCCTAGACTAAGGATAGATTCAGCTGAAGATACTCTTACATATGCACTTGTGATACATATATTACAGAAGCAACAGAAGACAGAGTTGCAGTAACTTCTCAGAGACAAGCAAATACCTTGAGAGAGACAACCACCAGGCCTCTCAGGGGACATGATGCTCAACTGGCACAACATAGTACATAAAAATCTTGTTCTACAACCTACTTTGGTGAGTAGCAACTGGGGTCTTAAAAGCTCTGGAGCAGCCATCTAAGATGCAATTATTGGTCTCCTCTCATCTGAAGCAAAGAAGAATGAAGAAAATCAAAGGCTTTGGAAACAATTAGTCCAAGGATAAGATGGACCACAAGGACCTCATCCTTTATGACCCTAAGACCAGAAGAACTAGATGGTGCCCAGCTACCAATGCCAACCATTTGAAAAGGGAGATCTTGGATAGAGTGTGAGGAAAATTGTGGAACAAAACACAAAAATGGCCAGACTTATGGGTTGGATAGAGACTGGTGGAACCCCTGAGACTATGGCCCTGGGTTATCCTTTAGGCCTAGAAATGGACTCATTGCCATGGACTGGCACTCAGCCCAACAGTAGAAAGGCCTACATGGAGCACAGTTACCCCAGAGAGATGCACCCACCTACCCTAAGGTGATGTACCCCTTAAATCAATCAAACATGAGACATCAGAGGGGCAGCATTCACATAGAGGGAAAGGTGGAAAGACAGGAATGCTTAGCTAAGAAGGGCACAGAGACGGGGTGGTCACAGGGAGTCTAGGGGAGGAGGGTTTTTTATGGTTGGGGAGTGTAATCTGGGCCGTGAAATCAAATGTGCATGAACTGTTGAATGTAAAACATGTTTGCTCTGTAACTCTGCACCCAAAACAACAACAACAAAAAAAGTCCTGGCCCAGATGGTTTCACCAGAGAATTTTACCAAACATTCAAAGAACTGACACCATTCCTACTCAAACCATTCCAAAACATAGAAAAGGATGGAATCTTCCCTAACTCATCTTATGAAGCAAGCATAACCTTGATACCAAAACCAGGCAAAGATATCACTCAAAAGGAAAACTACAGACCAATATCCCTCATGAATATAAATGCAAAAATCTTCAAAAAAAATCCTAGCAAATAGATTGCAACAACATATCAAGAAAATCATTCATTATGACCACGTGGGGTTCATATCAGGTATGCAAGGATGATGGTTCAACATTAGAAAAACAATCAACGTCATTAACCATGTAAATAAAACAAAGAACAACCATATGATCATATCAATTGATGCAGAAAAGGCATCTGATAAAATCCAACACCCATTCCTGATCAAAACCCTCAGCAAAATAGGAACAGAAGGGACACTGCTCAACATAATAAAGGGCATCTATGCAAAACCAACAGCCAATATTATACTCAATGGAGAAAGACTTGAACCATTCCCCTTGCGAACAGGAACCAGACAACGATGCCCTCTATTACCACTTCTATTCAACATTGTATTCGAAGTCCTAGCCAGGCCCATAAGGCAAGAAAGGGAAACCAAAGGCATCCAATTTGTTAAGGAAGAAGTCAAACTATCCCTATTTGCCTATGACATGATTCTATACCTAGAAAACCCAACAGACTCAGTAAAATATCTACTAGAACTAATTGAGAGATTTAGCATCGTGGCAGGATATAAGATCAACATCCAAAAATCAGCTGGATTCCTCTATACCAGCAAAGACATTGCTGAAAAAGAAACAAGGAAATCAGTATCATTTACAATAGCTACCAAAAAAAATAAAATACTTGGGAATAAATCTTACTAGGGACATAAAAGACCTGTACAAAGAAAACTATAAAAAACTACTTCAAGAAACCATAAGAGATCTACATAAATGGAAGAACATCCCATGCTTGTGGATAGGAAGATTGAACATTGTGAAAATATCAATTCCACCCAAAGCAATCTATATGTTCAATGCATTCCCAATCCAGATCCCATCAATATTTTTTAAGGATATGGAAAAAACAATCATTAACTTTATATGGAAAGGAAAGAGACCTCGGATAAGCAAAGCACTACTGAAGAAGATGGGGCAATCTACTTCCGTAGTGATACTGCCTCGGAAACCCAAGGAGGGGTCGCTATGAGTTGGGTCTGACTTGACAGCACATAACAACAACAACATTGAAGAAGAAGAATAAAGTAGGCGGTCTCACACTGCCAGATCTCAAAACCTACTATACAGCCACAGTAGTCAAAACTGCCTGCTACTGGTGTAATAACAGACACACAAGACCAATGGAATAGAATTGACAACCCAGAAATAGATCCATCGACCTATGGTCAGCTGATCTTTGATAAAGGGCCAAAATCCATTAAATAGGGAAGAGAATGTTTGTTTAATAAATGGTGCTGACAAAACTGGATATCTATTTTCAGAAAAATGAAACAAGATCTGTACCTCACACCATACACAAAAACTAACTCCAGATGGATCAAAGGCTAAAATGTGAAACCTAAAACTATAGAGTTCCTCAAGGAAAAACTAGGGGCAATTTTAGGGGCCCTAATTTATGGCATAAATAGACTATCAAGTATAACCCAAAATGCACAAACAGCAGAAGATAACTAGATGAATGGGACTTCCAAAATTAAATTTTTATGTGCTTCCAAAGACTTCTCTAAAACAGTCAAAAGAGAACCTACAAATTGGGAAAAAATATTTGGCAATGATGTATCTGACAAGGGACTTATTTCTAGAATTTATAGAAAACTCTAACACCTCAATAACAAAAAAACAAATAATTCAATTAAAAATGGGCAGAAGACATGAATAGACACTTCACCAAGGAGAATATTTAGGTGGCCAACAAACATATGAAGAAATGCTCACGATCATTAGCCATTAGAGAGATGCAAATCAAAACAACAATGAGATACCATCTTGCACCAGCACTAGTAGTAAAGTTCAGCAAGACACAAAATAATGCTGGTGAGGATGTGGAGAAATTGGGATTCTCATACACTGCTGGTGGGGCTGTAAAATGGTACAAACACTGTGGAAAGCAGTATGGTGATTCCTTAAAAAGTTGGAATTAGCAATACCATTTGCGCCCTCCAGACAGCAGAAAGTCAACAGCTCAGGTTGTCCCCCTCCTTGCTGTTTCCCTTCCTAGTCATAGGCCACCAGTGAAGTCGTCCCTGCAGCCCTTGGTGACCAGGGTTGATCTTTAGGTCAGTTCTCAGGTTCCAACACCACTTGGAAATATTCAGGCTGTTGGTCTCATCAGAGTAGCTGACAGTCCACAGCTCTGTCCATCTCTGTACTCACTGTTTTCATTCAGGTTTTTCCACTAGTTGGTCTCTAATCCACATTTGTATAGTTCCTTTCAGGGATCCAGGATTATCTTCTTTATCTCTGTCAATTAGTTTTTCTTTTCTTTGTCTGTGTCACTTGTCTGCCTATTCCTCCATCTTACCGGAAGTGTTTACTCAGTTCCCTATGTAGTCTTAAGGCAAAGAAAGAAAGAAGATGGTTTTGATATATAAATCTTTTTTAGTTCAATTTGAGGGACATGAGATTGTCACTGGCATATCCTCTTGCTTTAAGAAATAATTTCTCACAACTGAGGAGCACAAATTTCAGGGATGAAATAAAAAACTTCTCAGCTAAGCTTCTGATTTTGTTTTCCATTTGCTACTATACTTCCACATGGTAAGGGAAGATGGAAAATGCTCAAGCATCAATTCATAGCTTCTTGTCAAAACCTGTTTCATCAGACCTTATGCATATGGCAGGACATAGTATTATATCAAATAATTTGGATTATCTAATGACTTGAATTGTTTCAGTAAAGATGGACTGATTCCCAAATCTAGTAGTAATGAACTCACAGAAGGAGTTATTGGTGATGAAATTGAAGTTGTCAAAGATTTCACTGTATTCAGATCAACAACCAATGCCCATGAAAGTATCAGTCAAGAAATTTAAAAACATGCTGCTTTGGGAAAATCTACTGCAAAAGACTTCTTTAAACGGTTAAAAAGCAAAGGTGTCACTTTGAGGACTAAGGTGCACCTGACCGAAGCCATGGTATTTTCAAATTCCTCATATGCATGCAAAACTGAACAATGAAAAAGTGAGACCAAAGAAGAACTGATGCGATTGAATTGTTGTGTTGGTGAAGAATATACTGTGCACGGCAAAAAAAATGAACAAATCCGTTTTTGAGGAAATACAGCCAGAATGCTCCTTAGAAGCAAGGACAGCAAGACTTGGTCTTGCTTACTTTGGACATACTGTCAGTAAAAACCAGTAACTAGAAAAGCACATCATGTTTGGTAAAGTAAAGGGTTAATGAAAATGAGGAAACCCTCCATGAGACAGATTGATAGAACAGCTACAAAAATGGACTCAAACATACCAACAATTGTGAAGATCTGGGCAATGTTTTATTCTGTCATACAGAGGGTCGCATGAGTCGGGGCCAAATAGATGGCAACAACAGAAGGAGCTATAAACTCCAACACTTGGTAGGTGATCAAACGTTACAGCAATAGCCACTTCTGAAACTGTGCCACATACATTGCTAATAATTCCTACTATGGCACAGAGAATCAATGGTGATAATAACAGAAATTAATAAAGAAATTTCAAAAGTGAAAGAAATATTGAAAGGAAATGTATTAATAAAACAATGGGAAGTTACAGCCATTCTATTATTTAGGACAAGGACAGTACATCATTAGGCAGAACTGGGTTTTTATGTGCTTTAGGATAACTCCTATTTACTTTGACTAAGACTACCCCAATGTGGCTGTCTAAAAAAATTATATATAGTAAAATTCACTTTTTATGTATGTAATTCAATGATTTCTGATAAATGGAGAGACACAAAACAATTCCATTATCTTGAAAATTTCCTTGTGCTACCCCTTTGTAGCTGAACTATATGAAAGAGAATGTGCCATCAGGATTAGAGGAAGACTCATTAACAAACTGCGACATGGAGATGACACAATCTTGCTTGCTTGCTGAAAGTGAAAATTATGTGAAGCACTTAGTGATGAACATAAAAGACTACAGTCTTCAGTATGGATTACACTTCAACATAAAGAAACAAAAAATCCTCACAACTGGACCAATAAGCAACATCACAATAAATAGAGAAAACACTGAAGTTGTCAGATTTTCATTTTACCTGGACCCATAATCAACGCCTATGGACACAGCAGTCAAGAAATCAAATGTCATATTGCACTGGATAATTCTGCTGAAAAAATACCTCTTCAAAGCATTAAAGAGGAAATATATCAATTTGAGGACTAAGCTGTGCCTGACCCAGGCCATGGTATTGTCAGCTCCCTCATATGCACATGAAGCTGGACAATGAATAAGGAAAACTGAAAAAATTTTTATGCATTTGAATTGTAGTGTTCACAAAGAATACTGAAAATACCATGGACTGCCAGAAGAATGAACAAATCTGTCTTGGAAGAAGTACACCTGGAATTCTCCTTAGAGACGAGAACGATCAGACTTCATCTCATGTACTTTGGTCCTGTTGTCAGAAGCAATCAGTCCCTAAAGAAAGATAATATGCTTAGTAAAGTAAAGGGTCAGCAAAAAGGGGAAGACCTTCAACCAGATGGACTAACACAGTGGCTCCGACGAAGGGCTCAAGGCTCAAGCACAGTAAGGATTGTGAGGATGGCATAGGACCAGGCAGTGTTTCATTCTGTTGTTCGTAAGATTGCTATGAGTTGGCGCAGACTCAGTGTCACCTAACAACAAAAACTCCTTTGTATTCAATTCCTTCTGCCCCCTCAACCTCTGCTAAATGGCCTTTGGGAACACTAGCACACACTACTGGGATCCACAGTCCTAGTGATTTGACTTTCATTTTAGGTAAGTCTCTATACATGGTAGCCTTTTCATCCTAAACCCCAGCTACTGCCTATCCACTGGCCCATTCAGTACTCCCATATTCCATTACTATAACAAAAGGGAACTTCTGGATCCCCTGTATGACAAGCACATGTCATGAAGAACCAAGGGTATTGCCATGTTTAGCCAATCTCCTTGGCTACCCACTGGGGAGTAGGACAAGGCCCTTCTGCCACTGACCACTGCTCTTCAACATTACCACCACTATCTGTCTAACACAATTCCCAGTAGCTGGTGGGAATAGGAGGGAATCGCAGTAACTGCTTCTTCAATCTCAATCTATCTCCTCTTCCTACAATTTCCCTTGGTTAGAAAAAGCCCTAAATTATTGCAAATCTCACCATTTATTGGTCTAGGCTTAGGTGCTAGTGTGTCAACAGAAGCTAAAGGAATTTAGAAAAATGACTAACGCCAGGCTGAAGCGGGAAGATACAAGATGAGCATGAAATAGTCTGTTGCACCAGGAAGTAAGAAAATCTTCAAAAATCTATGGAGACAGATCAAATGACACAGAAGCCAGCTTCACAGGGCCGTCACTAGCCAAAACTGAGACAATTCAAACATCAAAATAAATAAGGACAATAATGGATTATAAATTGCTGAATAAAATAGGAATCTATGAGTTCTTACTGATAATAAATAGATAAATACATAAATAAATAGGGGAGAGGAAAGGGCTCTTCCTTAAAAAAGAATTAAGACATATAAACATAAAGAGAGTGTAGGAGTTAGAAAATAATCAATTTACAAACATTACAGTAAGGACTGGTTCAGGCAAGAACCAATCATCAGTAGATACTAAATCTATGGAGAAAAAAAATGATGAAGAATAAAATATTTCCATGATTTCAAAGGGTCTTTCCACAGATTTTATTATTAGTTGCAAGGAGGAAAAGGGTAACTATACCAGGTGATCAAAATGTCACCCAGAGAAGCAGATGGACACTGTGCCTTCTGAGAGATGTGATACCTCAAGAAGGACAAGATATGACTTTCATCACGTTCTGGCTGGTGGTGCATAATCTCACTCTAATCATGGAAAAACATCAGACAAACCCTAATTTAGGAACATTTAAAAGAGAGACTGCATTCTTCAAAAATATGAACATCATAAAAGAAAGGCTGAGGAACTCTTCCAGATTAGAGGCTAAAAAGACATGGCAACTACATGCAATATGTGATGCTGATTGGATCTTGGACTGGAAGGGGAGAAAAATGCAACAAAGGACATTATTAAAGTATTATGTGAATGTAGAATTTTTGTTGATAAGTATACAGTGGTTATATAAGAGAATATTCTTATTCTTAGAAAATACATGCTTAAGTATTAAAAGAAAAAAGACATTGTATATGCAGCCTTCTCTCAAATGGTTGAGAAAAACAAATAATATTACTATGTGTCTGGATGGATGAATGGATGTGAAAGGAAGACGGGAAGGAGAGAGAGGCAATGTGGCAAAATGTTAAAACTTGCTCAATCTGAGTGAAGGGCATATGAGAGGTCTCTATGCTATTCCAACTTTTCCGTAATTTTAAAATTATCCCAAAATAATGTTTTCCCCAACTTTAAAATAAATTTTTATATAAAAATGCATTTATACTGTTTTTCATTTCAATCAAAATTAATAAGCTAATGAAATATAATTTCCAATGGAAAAGATCTAAAAATCCATGTGATATAAAGCACAAACATTTTATGAGAAGATTAAAGCTTCAACACAGTAATTATGCACTCATGCTCAGCTTATTGTTCCACTTGGATTTCATTTTGGGCTCATCAGGGACTCTCTGAGTAAGATTAAAACACTTTATCTCTTATCTATAAATAGATAATCAAATCTGAATAAGAAGTTCTACAAAAATGTAGGAAGACTGCTCCTAAAATCAACTAAGTTAAAAACTGCACAGGTACTCAATGTGGTTCCTGATCTTTTATTATCTTTAAAAGCTATTTAGTAGGAAGTACAATTCAAATGTAGAAACTGTCTAGACATTTAAAGCAATCTTGGGGGACAAAAGCCTAAATAAGGTGTTACTTGTGATGTAAGGAGTTCTGGTGGCATAGTGCCTAAGGCATTTGACTGCGAACCAGAAGGTAGGTAGTTCAAACCCACCAGCCACTCCGCAGAAGGAAGACTGGGTAATCTACTTCTGTAAAGATTTACCACCTTGGAAACCCAAAGCGGGTCGCTATGAGTCAGAATTGACTTGATGGCAGTGAGTTTGTTTGTTTATTTTTGTGACGTGTAATGCTCTGAATGCTTCTATAAGAAGGAAGCATTCAACCAATATACTTGGCTTTAGTTTTCCCATGATTCCCAATGATCTTTAAGTAATAAAGGTATGGTAAGAATACAAAGCAAAAGATAATTACCCTACAGGCCACAAAAGGCCACAGAAAAAACACACACACCCTCACAGCCTACAAATCCACTTACCTCACACCATACAGAAACCACACTTAACTACAATCATCAAAGGCTTTGACTCTTATTTATAGGAAACAGAAAAGTGGAAGGCAGCCCTTCCTGCTGTTTAATGAGTGAATATGCCTCCACAACAGATTGAAGTACATTCACTTGCTTTTAAAATTTTAATCACAGTAATATATAATACATGGGTAAAAAGCTGAACAGTACAAAAAAGTTCCCTTGTTCTGCTTCTCAGGCAATCTCATATTCAAGCACTTCATTTTTTTGGTTCTTCTGGCAGTTATTTCCAAATTTCTAAATAATATTTAGATGTTCATACTAGGCTTTTACCACTATTTCTTCATTTATCACCTTTAAATAGCTATGAGCATAATACCTGTTATGACATGATGCTGTAATCAAATTATAGTTTCCATGACCACCTCTCTCCCTTTTCTCAATGTATACCACTAATTTTGGTTCTTCAGTTGGTTACTCTTAAATACACTTTCCCATTTGCTTTTCCTTCCATCAACTATGAAATATCTTAACTCTCTTTTTCAAAAATGCTGCTGCTGGTCCAGGGACCACTTTGAGAACCACTGGTCTAAAGGATGATTCTAAAGGTAAAAATCAATAAAGAACACCACTTACCACAGAACCAAAGAGTATGTTAAGCTTCCATTTTTCTCTCTTTGGTTGCAATGTTCTGACTCTTTGCCACTCAAAAAAGAATGTTCCTAGTATAACAATCAAACACAATACCTTTTGTGTCTCTCAGCCAAAACCACATCATATTTTACCTTGATTCCTATTTGGATCATGATTTCTTATACTTTTGGAATTTGTTTTGTTTTTTGTTGGCTTTTTACTCATTCTGTTATTTATATTAGGAAACTAATTGCCTTCTCTTCTAATTTGAACCAACTTAATTACAGATATGAGTTGGGTCTGACTTTACGGCACACAACAACAACAATTATAGATATGTTGCAAGCAGTTCTCATGGGATTTCACTGTACTACAGGGTAGTTTTATTATTTCCTGGATCTGAAGGGTCAGGCTAAGACCAAAATAAATACATAAATAAAGCCATTGCCATAGAGGCCATTCCGACTCATGGTGATCTATCTATAAAGATTACAGCCAAGAAAACACATAGAGCAGTTCTACTTTAACACATAGAGTCACCATGAAAGGAGAGGCTAGAGCTAGAGATACACATTTGAGAGTCATTTACAGGCAGGATTTTAAGAGCCAGACAAGGGTTATCACTCAAGGCACATGTTGTTGTTGTTGTTGTTATGTGCCGTCGAGTCAAACCCGACTCATAGCGACCCCTCCTTGGGTTTCCGAGGCAGTATCACTACAGAAGTAGGATTGCCCAACCTTCCTTCCGAGGAGTGGCTGGTGGGTTTGAACCTCCAGCCGTCTGGTTAGCAGGCAACTGTCTTAGCCACTATGCTACCAGAGCTCCCCTCAAGGCACATACTAGGTAATAAATCTGTCCCAGGTTTTTTACCTTTGGTTATCACAAAACAACAAGCAACACTCACAGACTAAATAAACAAACTCATTTATAACTGCTTTCCATCTGGTCCTTGAAAAAATCAGAATGAAGTGAGGATCCCAGTCAGAAGGCATTACACAGCCTCACATAACCAGTAATGGTTGGTGCACAGAAGGAAAGGAGAGTAAGCCATGGTCTCAATAGCCAATGAGTCACATATAGCTCCTTCTCCTCTGGTTGGATAATACACAGCTCTTCTGTATGAGGAGGAGGTCCTAGCAGGTGAGGAAGTTCCCACATGCCCTGGACAAAATGTTCAGAACTTCCAGTTGTCACCAAATGTGTCAGAAAGTTTTTCTCTCCACTCCATTCTTACCACATACATAGTCATCCAAAGTTCAAATCAACACTTACAATACCATAAGCAAATTGCTCACAATTTTAGACCAAAAGAATTGTAATATGGTCAGTTACCTGATGACCATCTTAAAGTAGTCTCATGACATCATACCTAAAAGCTAAGGAAAATGGAAGCCTAGAAGGATTCCTCTGCCACAGAAGGTATTTAAAAATATGAGGTTGGACCATGAAAACAGAAGAACTAGATGGTGCCCGGCTACCACTGTCAACCACTCAGAGGGGAACTGGTGCAGGAGATCCTGGATAGAGTGGTAGAACAATGTGGAACAAAACTCAAAAAGTCATTTGAGAAAAAAAAAAAAAAAAAGACCAGGTTTGCTGGTCTGACATGGCCTGGTGAGACCCTTCAAGACTATGGCCCCTAGTTACCATTCAGGTCTGGAATTGAACTCACTTCTGTAGCTTCCAGCCAAACAATACACAGGCATATGGGCTAAACATTTGCATCAGGTAGGTACACTCCTTGGAGTGATCAATCATGGAGAACAGAAGGGCAGTGTGTATACAGGGAGACAGCTCGGGGGCGGGAATGCATTGGAGGGAAGGACATAAGGGAGAGGTAACTATGGGGAGGAAGTGGGAAGAGAGAGAGCTGTTACACTGTGGGAAACTGCAGTCAATGTCATGAGACAAAATGTGTATGAACTACTGTATGGAAAATGAATTTGTAAACTTTCACCCAAATCACAATAATTTTTTTAAAGAATAAAATGAAGTATTAGATAGGATGAGATCGTCTAAGGAAAGAGTATGGAGAGAGAATATCCCAAACTGAACCTACAAGGCAGTCCATATTTACTGGGCAGATATAAGAGGCAAAGTCAGCAAAGGAGACTAAGTAAACAGTGAAGTAAGAGGACTACCAAGAAGGTGTGGTAAACTATGTGCAAGTCAGGAGCCCTTGTGGTGCAGTGGTTAAAGTGTTTGGCTGCTAACCAAAAGGTCAGTGGTTCAAACACACAAGATACTTCACCAAAGAAAGATAAGGCAGTCTGTTTCTGTAAAGATACACAGCCTTGGAAACTCTATGGGGCAGTTCTACACTGACCTACAGGGTTGCTATAAATCAAAATCGACTCAACGGCAGTGGGTTTGTTTTGTGCTTATGTGGAAGTCAAGAAAAGTAGGTATTTCAAGAGAGAAATGTAAACTCAGGGAAATGTAAATCAAAACCATAATAAGATATACATCACACCCCCTAACATGGTTTTTATCAAAAAGACAGATAACACCAAGTGTTAGCAAGGATGTAGAGAAATTGGAATATTCATATACTGCTGTTGGGATTGTAAACTGGTGCAGCCACTTTACAGAAGAGTCTGGCAGTTCCCCAAACAACAGATTTCACTCCTAAGTATATAGCTGCTGTGTAGTGAATTACATGGTATGGCTTTTCTAGTCATAGTCTTTGTAATTTCCACCGGATTACTGGGTGGGACCATGTAAATATGTGTCAACTTGGTTGGACAGCTGGTTGTTGTTGTTGTTGTTATGTGCCGTCGAGTCGGCCCCGACTCATAGCGACCCCTCCTTGGGTTTCCGAGGCAGTATCACTACAGAAGTAGGATTGCCCAACCTTCCTTCCGAGGAGTGGCTGGTGGGTTTGAACCGCCAGCCTTCTGGTTAGCAGTCAAGTGCTTTAGCCACTATGCTACCAGAGCTCCCTGGACAGCTGGTAGTAGTTACAATATTCTTATTATAAGACTGGCAATTAACTCTGTGGTGGAATATGCCTTGAGCAACTGAGTAGCTGCCTTTAAACTTTTAAAGTCATCCACCTGGGGTATTTCTGTTGGTGCAGCACAAAGTAATGTTCTGGGAAATTCACTCTCTCTCAAGTGTATAGAACTCTGATGCTGGGATTGGTTAGTTTTGCCATTCTGCCAAGCTTAAAATGAGCCCTTCTAGAGGCAGAGCTAACCAGAAGGCTGTTGGCTCAAACTCAGCAGCCACTCCTTGGAAGGAAGACTGGGCAATCTACTTCTGTAAGTGATACCATCTCAGAAACCCAAGGAGAGGTTGGATCTGACTCAATGGCACTGAGTTTGGTTTTATGGTAGAGGCAGAGGGGGAATCTCACTGCCAGCTGAGAGAGACACACCTGGCTGAGACGCCCGGCTGAGAGATGGTGGCAATGCAATCAGCAGGCATGGGACAAAGCAGCAGGCTTACCTGGCCCACAGAGGCAGAGGCCAGGCCGAGAGGCTAAGGCCAGAGAGGTGTGTCTAAGGGCACAGCAGAGGAGAGACTGTTGTGATCTATATCCTGAACACGTTCCTGAACTTGAATTGTAGCTTGTTGCTTCCATAATAAACTCCATAATCTGTGAATTCTGTGTGGCCACTGGACTGAATTACCGAACCCAGCAAAGAAGTGGTGGGTGCCACAGGCAGGACCGTTGGTGTCAAGGTTGGTAAGAGGGCTCAAGGGTGGTGGCATGTCTGGCCTCACAGCAACAGGCCGTGGGCTGCTGATGGTGATTCTGTCTTCCTCTTGTGTAGTAAGAGGAGGTCAAAGGATGCCACTTCCATGTCCCTTTAGCAATACTCAAGAGAAATGAAAATATATGTCCACACAAAAACTGTATACAAATGTTCATAGTATCATTATTCATAGTACCTAAAAAGTAGAAATAGCCCAAATGTCCATCAACTGATAAATGGATAAATAAACTATGGTATATCCATACAAGGAGCTTTAGTGGCATAATGGATAAGGCATCTGGCTGCTAACCAGGTCAGTGGTTCAAACCCACCAGCTGCTCCATGGAAGGAAAACACAGTGATCTACTTCCATAAAGATTTACAGCCTCAGAAACCCAATGGGGTCTCTATGAGTTGGAACTGACTCAATAGCAGTGAGTTTTACATCCATACAATGGAATGTTATTCAACTATAAAGAGAATTATTTACTGATATCTGCTACAACATGGATGAATTTTGAAAATATTATCCTCGATGAAAGAAGCCAGACATAAAAGGCTATATACTAATTTCACCAAAAACAAAGGCTACCTATTGAATAATTTCATTTATATGACATATACATAATAAGCAAATCCAGAGACATAGAAAGTAAACTAATTATTGACAAGGACATAGGGGTAGGTGAGGGGGAGTATGGGGTAGAAAGAGAGTAACTGCTATTCAGTATGGAGTTTCTTTTGGAGATAAACAAAATGTTCTAGAATTAGATGGTGGTCATGGCTGCATTATTTTGTGAATATACTAAAAACCACTGAATTATACACCTTAAAAGGTATGTTTTATGATATGTTAATTATATCTCAATGAAAAGAAAAAGTCATGGGTAATGGTGAAGTAGCTCCTATAAGACCAACATTCCTACAGATAACTATAAACTCTGGGCACAATATTAAAAACAACTACCTGAAGACACTGGAGAGTGACTTAAAGCAGAAACTTGCAGAAGCAGAAAGTCTATACTTGCAAAAAAGTGAACTCCCAGTTCTTCAAATAGTCAAACAGTGAATTAATATATACTCCAGAAATTCCATTCCTAGGTGCATACCCAAGACAAATGAAAACATATGTCCACACCAAAACTGTACATAAATAAATGTTCATAGCATCATTATTCATAATAGTAAAAAAGAGGAAATAGCCCAATCCATCAATTTACAAATGGATAAATAAACTTACCCTCGGTGGAATTCCCAGGATTTTGCTTTTTTTAATGACTTTTATTCTGAAAGCCAATCTCAGTCTGCTCTATGTGTTGTTGTTGTTGTTGTTATGTGCTGTTGAGTCGGACCCGACTCATAGCGACCCCTCCTTGGGTTTCCAAGGCAGCATCACTACAGAAGTAGATTGCTCTATGTGAGGCAGCTAAAATTAGGATATAAACTCAGTCTTACTGACATGAAGAACTACAGGACAGACCTTGAAGCAACTAGGCAACTGGAAAGTGAAGAGAGGAAACCAAGAAAGGGGGTACCAAGAAAGAGAGAAACCCCCAATTTTAAGCATAAATTCTGCCCAAAACTCTGGCTGACCCCCAAATGATACAGTCCCCAAATGCTTGTATGGGACTACAAGCAGCCAAACTATAGCTAAAAGAACTGAACAGAAATTTTAGCCAACACTCACTGCAGAGGACACAGCTGGAGCTTGTATCCAGCTATTGTAACTATACTCAAAAATGTAAATGATTTGAAAGTTACACAGTGATGGTATGTGAAGACTTGGACCATATGAAACTTTCTAGGGCCTATAATAAGTAGAAATAAGCGTAACATTATATTCCAACACTAATCAGCTGATAATGGTCTGCTAGGAGGAGAAAAAGAAACTGGGGCTAATTCCAGGCACTGAGGGAAAGAATACCATATGAGATCAGTCCAGTTTGTGCTAAGAAAAAGCACTGGTAGCATGTGTGACACATGTGTGACATTTCTGGCCCAAGAAATCAAAATAACTGCTTCTTCACATTCACTAAAGCTAACACAGAATTCTGTACACAGTGGATTCACTCTTCTTTGATGACATAAACACCCCTATGTGTTTTAATGCCATCTGCTTTCTGCTCTAAGAAAAATTCCAATGTCTGGACAGAATACATTGCTTATTTCTCCAAAACCCAAACATAATGCACACAGTCTTGTTGGACCATCTCTTCTCTTTAAAAAATACACAGACACACGTGTGTGTGCACGTATGTGTATTGGCTTGGATGATATGGCTACAGTGGAGATAAAGAGCAATGTACAAATTCAAAATATATTTGGAAAAATAGCTGACAGAACTAGTTGTTTAAGTGAATGTAAGAGGTGAGACAATTCCCTTTAAAGATTTTCCATGCTTTCTATACCTCGGTTATTGTTAAAGCATCATTCAAGAAACTTCTGGTTGATTTAGTCTTCTCTGATTTATTATCTTTTTCATTTTCTTACTTAGTATGCATCTTAAATTTTTCACTTTATCTCTTTATATGGCTTAGGTTCTGGCAATGAAGAAAATTATTAAACTAAGTCTTAAAGGTTTTACATCTTGGAAGAGTACTTCAGCAGTTTGGGTCCAGAATGCATTTAGAATAAATCAGATTTATTATGTATAAAATGGGAGGTAGTAGTAATGTCAGAATGTGTCCAATTTCAGAAAGAATAATGCAAATCAAGATCAGCCAAAGCTGATCCCTATGAGAAGGAGATTAGACATAACTCCACTCACCAATCTTTTTACCAATTCTGACACCAGCTGTCTCTCCCCTGGCACTGTCTACTGCTCTCCTTGGTTTGATAATCCATTGCAATGGCACACAGAACTCACAGATCATACTTACAGGTAAGTGGTTTATTAAGGAAGTAATAGGGTACAACTCAAGATCAGGATCAACTCAGGATCAAGATGAGGAAGCATACAAGCAAAGCCTCCCTTCTTCAGCATAGGACAGCTCCCTCAGCTCCTCTCGGCCATGCAGGCCTCCTCTCAACCCCCTTAGGACAAACCTTCCCGTGAGGACAGGCTCCTCTTGACCCTGCTATCTGTCACCATGGACTGTGCCACTGGGCCCCTTCCGGTCCTGTCACTGTCTTCAGTGTTACAGCCCTTAATCTGTGTTACAGCTCTTTTAGAATGTGTTTTACCTCCTGTTCTGATTACCTAGTGCTGTTCTGACAAGAATATACCACAAATGAGATGGCCTTAACAAACAGGAGTTCATTCTCTTACAGTTTGGAGGCTTTAAGCCCAAGTTCAAAGTGCCAAGTTCTAGGAGCTGGGTGAAAGCCCCTCATCAGCCTTGGGCTTCAGCTCTGCCTCCAGCTCCTGACCCACTGAAGCTGGAGGCTTTTCTTCACTCAGCTGCTGGCTGCTGAGGCCGACAAGCCCAAGGTTGACAAGTAAAAAGGCACAGTTCTGATGTTACCAAACCACACAGAAGGTCATTAATTCAAGTCCATTGTAAGTCCCCAGAGCATGGCAGGCTGCTGAACAACAACACAGCTACATGCAGGCTCCAAGCATGCCACAAGCTAGAGACCATTCCCAAAGCTGCTGCTTATATACGGGAAGCAGACCACATAGCCAAAGGCAGCTACTCAGCTGCTCACAGTAGATTCCACCATGCAGTTGATTATCATTCTCATCGTGGGAAATACTATATCCAGCTGCCCAGCCACTCAACCAGACCTAGTCAAGTTGACACAAAAACATAACCACCACACCTCCTTTCTCTCTCTCTTCTCTCTTGCCTTTTCTCCTTTCTGCTTCTTCTTGCTCTCTGCCTGAAAAACCTATGTGGAGTTGCCTGCATACATACACAAAAACTTTTCATCAATTTCAAGGCATGGCCCTCCCATCAGGGCCACAAACTGACCAAGCCTCTCTCTCTAGGCCACAGACACTTCATTTGCATTGCACATTGACCAATCCCTACAAAGTACTTACCAATCACAGTATCAAAACACAAGTTGTTTACAGTTTACCCAGGAAATGTCAACCTGGACAAAAGTAACAAACCCTCTAGGGTAAAAAACTAGAGCAAAATTAACTCTTCAAGGCTTAGGGGG
>NW_006922120.1:1293464-1295304 GCF_000298275.1 Orycteropus afer afer
GTGTGTGTGTGTGTGTGTGTGTGTGTGTAATTTTTTAATTGGAATAATGCCTTGGTTCCTTTTTACTTATTCTGTTTATCTCAGAGAAAAAGAATTTCATGACTACCTCTGCAAATTACCACTCTAGGCTTACTTCAGAACTATCTTTTTAAAAACATTGTTTTACAATTTAAGTTGTTTTTAGCGAGGAATATTACACCAAGTTTCTAATAGGTCTTACGGGGTTTCAAAAATATTTTTTAATGTACTAAAACTGCCCCCATCCCCTAGCAGACAAAACACTACCATGACCATCCAAAAGCTCCTTATGACCTCATTGCACCTTGGCCTCTTCTACTATTTCTGAGAAACCAATATAGTAACATCACAGACATCCTGCAGCTGGGAGTGGTTGTGAGATATAAGCTAAAGGCAGTGGGTGGGACTTCCAGAAACTGTTGTTTTAAAAGACTGTTCCAGAAACTGTTGTTTTAAAAGAAAATCTTTTAAAATATATTTTTTAATTTTTCAAATTTTAAAGATTTTAAATGATCTTAAAATAAACTATTTTTAAAAGGATAAACTATGTATTCCTCTTTAGCTTTCTTCCCATCACCTCTTTCCAACCCCTGCCAACACAGATGTGATGTCAATTCATACTAAAGCCTTCTTATTTAAGATCCTGTATTAGAGCTTCCTGTTATATGCAGCTAAAACAATGCTGCTACACTTACTGTTTGACCTCCTGCTTTCACTCTTACCTTCTACGTAAAATCCTGCAGTGCTTCAGATTGCCCTTAAAACAGACCTAAACTCTTTATTATGTCCTACAAGATAATACATGATGTGGTTCTGTATATTTCTGCAACCTCATGATCACCCTGTACCAGCAACACTGGCCTGCCTTCTACTCCACAAAGATGCTTAACCTCATCCTTCCTCAAAGGCCTTTGTATAGTGGCCCTCAGCCTGAAATGCTCACCCCACAGCAATTGCCATAGCTGGCTTATTTCCAACCATGGTTTCAGCTTAAATGTTATCTCTTCAGAAAGTCCTTTCCCTGACCACTGTAGCTAAAGGAGCCACCAATCTCTGCCCCAGACATTTTCTATACATTATCCAGTTGGTGGCACTTAGCATAATCTAAAATTTTCTTTATTCGTTTACTTGTTTATTGTCTGTCTCTCCTCCTAGAACGTAAGGTATGTGACGGACAGACCTTGTTTAGCCACAAGATTTCTGCTGCAATCTCAGCACGAAGCACAGTGATTGGCTCATATTGTTGTTGTGTGCCACCAAGTCAATTCTGACTCATAGTGACTCAGTGTGACAGAGCAGAACTGCTCCACAGGGTTTCCTAGGCTGAAATCTTTATGGAAGCTGATCATCTAGTCTTTTCTCCTGCAGAGCAGCAACTGATAGGTTTGAACCTCTGAGCTGGTTAGCAGCTGAACACTTAACCATTATACCACCATGGCTTCCTGACTGGCTCATAGCCACTCAATAAGTATGTGTTGAATAACTGGGCACAGTCTATAAATTAAACTTAGAGATTTACTTATGTATCTCTTCTACTGATGTTCTCCATTTTAAAAAATCTATATGGTGACTATAAAATTAAAATCAACCTCAAATGAAATCACTCACTTAGAATAGGCTTTTTGGTGCACTTTCAAAAATGCACATTAACTCTCCATTTACTTTTCTGCCCTAATGTAAATTTCCCACATTCACAGTATGTTTTTATATGTGGAAATTTTCTATATAAAGAAAACAAGCGGAGGCGGGGCAAGATGGCAGACTAGGCAGAAGGATTGCACAGACCCTCTTCAACAAAGAAAAGGGAAACCAATTAACACAG
>NW_006922120.1:1302469-1309527 GCF_000298275.1 Orycteropus afer afer
AAACAAAATGTTCTGTTTAGCAAAGACATGAGTGAAATAAACTATTTTGTCCTTTAAATCTAACGAGGCTGTTGTCTCATCCTGAAAACAGGTTTCCTGACCCTGCATCAGTTTCTGTTATTGCTCTATCCTCATCAACTTCTGCACTAGACCCTCTAGGAAAGATCTAGGTGTATAGTGGAGTCATATTTCGTGCAAGGTTTAGTTTCAAAGTCAGTGGAAATAACAAAAATTGTGAGTAGTCAAAACCACCCTTAAAATCCTGTAAGTATAACTATTATAAACACGGCTTTGTATACATAAGCCATATGTAACTCTCTATCAACTCCTCTAACTCTTGCCAATGTTTCTCTTTATTCCTCAATTCTTAAGTATCTTCCTTAAGGTTGTTATAAGATGATCACTTTCCATTTGCCTAGCCCCTGAGCAAAGTGGTTTTCTTCCTCATTCATGTCTGGGAAACCCTTAAAAACATTCATAAATTTTTTCCACTGGCTTTGCCAACAGGCTTTGGATGTATCTCTCCTCATTAAATACAAGAACAGAATGGATTGCTGCTGAATGTCTAAGGTTCAACTGAAATAATTAAGTCTTACGATGTGACTCACCTAATCTCTGAATGCAGAGAGAGAGAGACAGGTAGAGAGGGAAAGAGGAAGAGAACAAAGCCAACAGAACTAGCCTTCACCACCATAGGCTCCCCTACAAACACTTCAAGAACATTGTAGCACACTGAGCTCCTCAACTCATATTCTGAAACCTTGAGTCACCATGCCCCCACAGCTTGCAACTCCCTGATTTCAAGCTGGGGAGATGGTCTGCTGTTTCTGTCAAACAAAGGAAAATCTCTTCCACCTCACATCTTCACTCAAAACTCTAGAGTCTCTCACATTTGTTAAATGATCTTTACCTACCATAAGATACCAAAGACTTATTTTAATCATAGTTAATACCTAAATAAATTAATTGGAACAGCAAGTGAAATAATCTAAATTTTACTTTGGAGTACTTTCAGCTTTTACCTAAACTTATTAAGTCTGAGTAGTTTTTATCCCCAGATAAGAGAGACATTTGATTTAAAACAGTTCTTATAAAATCCAGAGAAATGAGGCTCAACTACTCTTTTTAAAAGCTGGCACTAAATAATCATTAACAACAAAACAATCCTATTTATGGAATTATAAAACGTAGAGCTTGGATTTTTTTTTTTTTAGCTCTAACACATACAGAGGATTCCAACATTTATAGCACAGGTGAGCAACTCCTTCATATTAATGGAGGGAGAGGGGAGATAGGGAGAGGTGACATAAGGAGGTGCTATTGCCTGCAGGTCACATTCCCCCTTCCTTTTACTATCTCTTTTTTCTACTTTCCAAGATGTTTTTGTTGTATGAGGTAATTCAGTCAAATAGCCGCAAGGGTAAGGGATAGGGTCTAAGTCTTGGGGCAATGATTGCTGAGAGAGAAGTAAGGAAATTAAGTCTGTCTATGCTAATCAGAATAATGAAGGTGCTGTCTTGGTACTCTGGCAAAAATAGTCAAATCCTCTACTATAACCTTACAATGATTTATGGTGTATTAAAAGTTTTTACTTCGAAACAATAGTTTGAAATTAATTTTATTCATGCTTAAAACAAAAGTCATAAGTTATCTGTATTTCACTTTGTTATTCTGTGACAGGCAACACAGAAATATAATACAGACAGGTAATACTAATATATGATACTAGAGCCATACTAAAAATAAAAAACTTTTACTTCCGGTAAGATAGAGGACTAGGCAGACAAGCAAAACTGACCCTGTTCAACAAAGAAAAGAGAAACCAATTGACAAAGATACAGAAGATAATCCTGGAGCCCTGAGCTTTGAAAGGAACTGCACAGAAGTGGATTAGGCACCAAGTAATGGAAAAACCTGAATAAAAACAGAACCTAAGAATAGGCTCTGCTTTCCAAGGTCAACAGGGACATATGACAGGCTGACAACAGGAAAGGAGACAGGTGGTGAGTGTACAAGTGCTGTCAACTGGTGAATAGAGGAGCACAGCACAGTACCCTGCTTCTACAGATAACATAAAAACAAAACAAAGAAAACGAAAGTCTGGGCAAGTCACTCCAACATACAATCACCAATTAAATATAAACACAAAAATGTCACAATGCCTCAGAGATAAAAGAGCATCACCGTCCACACAAAGAAGCAAGATAAAGCAGGAGAAACAAGGGACCAGGATATAGACTCAAAACACATCTCTGAGGAAGGCGCAGCATTGGAACTCCCTAAGAAGGAATTCCAAAGAATTATATTTAGGTATCTTAGTGAACTGAGAGGCAGATCAAGGAAAACAATGACAGAATTGAGGAAAACAGAGAAAACCCTACAACAATTTAGAAAGACAATACAAGAACAAAATGACAAAATAAATGAAACATCAGAGATGATACAAAATCTACAGACAGAAATCCAGAAGATTAATACTAAATTTAAATTTTCAGAAATAGATAACACATTGAATGGGTAAAGAAGCAGAACTGAATCAATGGAAGACAGAATTAGTGAGACTGAAGGCAAATACCTCAATACTTCTTTGGAAAGGGATCAATCAGAAAAAAGATCAAAACAAAATGAAGAAAGCCTAAGGTTCATGTGGCTACCATTAAAAGGAATAACCTACATGTAATCAGAATTCCAGAACAGGAAGACACAAATAAAACCACACAGAAAAATGTCAAAGATTTGTTGGAAAAGAGATTTCCTTGTATGATGAAAGATGAGAACATATCTATTCAAGAAGTCCAGCGAACCCAAAATAGGATAGATCTCAAAAGCAAATCACCAAGACAAATCATAATCAAACTCACCAAAACCAAAGACAAAGAAAGAATCATGAGAGCAGCACAGGAAAAACAAAGTTACTTACAAAGGACAACCAATTAAGACTAAGCTCAGATTTCTCAGCAGAAACCATCGAGGCGAGAAGACAATGGCATGGTATATATAAAACCCAGAAAGAGAAAAATTTCCAAACAAGAACTATGTACCCAGCAAAACTGTCCCTCAAATGTGATGCTGAAATTAGGACATTTCCAGATAAGCAGAAATAAAGGGAATTTGTTAAAACCAGACCAACCTCAAAGAGATGCTAAAGGGATTCCTTTGGACAGAGATCCAACAACAGCAAACAACAACTGACCATTAATACACATGACATAACCTAGAAACCAATCCAGCTATGGAAGTATCCAAAGTAAATAAGCCTACAAGATTGTAAACAGGGAACCAAAGACATCAATTGACAAATGAGGACAACTACAAACCAAAAAGAGGGAAAAAACTGTGCCATTACAGAACTTCTAGATGGAAGGGAAGTCAAGACAACACAAGATAGAACGGACTGTTCTAAACTTGGGAAGAAAACTATAAATCATAGGGTAACCTCAAAGAAAAATGATGAACTTTCATATCAAAATAAAAAAGAGGACCAGCACAAATATTTATCAAACTCTCAAACAATAGCAATGAAGGAAGTGATAACACAATTCCTAAACAAAACGCGCTTAGCCCAGAAAATTATAATGGAACGAAGAAATCAACACCACAAAAAAGCACATAACAAAAATGACAGCAACAAATTCGTATTTGCCGATAATTACATATTTGGCAAGGGACTTTTCTCTAAGATTTATAGAAAACTCCAATGCCTCAGAATTAACGATCTAATTGAAAACTGGGCAGAAGACATGAATAGACACTTCACCAAGGAGGATATTCATTCATAATACATGAAGAGATGCTCGCAATCACTGGCCATCAGAGAGATGTAAATCAAAACAACAATGAGATACCATTTCACCGCAGCACTGATGGCAAGGTTCAACGAGACAGAAAATAACCAATGCTGGCAGGGATGTGGAGACATTGGGACTCTCATACAGTGCTGGTGGAACTGCGAAGTGATACAACCACTTGGAAAGCAGTATGGCAATTCCTTTCAAAGATACCATTTGACCCAGCAATCCCATTACTAGGTATATATCCTAGTGAGGTGACGGCCAGAACAGGAATAGATACATGCACACTCATGTTCATCGCAGCACTATTTACAATAGCAAAAAGATGGAAACAACCTATGTGCCCATCAGCGGAAGAGTGGATGACCAGACTATGGTACAAGCACGATGGAATGCTATGCAGCACTAAAGAATAATGTAAAGTCTGCAAAACCCCACATAATATGGATGAACTTGGAGGACATTAAGCTGAGTGAAATAAGTAAATAACAGAAGGATAAATATAGTATTAGTTTGTTGTTGTGGAAGGTCAAGGAAAGATTTACATATGGAGGGAAACTTTCTTTGTTGGATGCCAGGGGCATGAGGGGACGGTAGGGAACACTGCAAAAAAAAAAAAAAAATTGCTTGACCTATGTCACTTTAGTTTTGTGTATTTCACTGTACATAAATTATATTTCAATAAAATGCATTTTAAAAAAATAATAAAAATTAAAAATAAATAAGTAACTTTTACCAATAACCTAACAGTGAGGTTCATTCTAACAAATGAATATCTTATTCTGTAATTTAGCTGGACAATGAACAAGGAAGACTGAAGAAGAGCTGATGCCTTTGAATCGTGGTGTTGGCAAAGATTACTAAAAATACTATGGATTGCCAGAAAAACAAACAAATCTGTCCTGCAAGAAGTGCAGACGAAATGCTCCTTGAAAGCAAGAATGGTCAGACTTCATCTCACCTATTTTAGTCATGTTGTCAGTAGGGACCATTGTCTGAAGAAGGATATCATGCTTGGTAAAGCGGAGGGTCAGCATAACAGGGGAAGACCCTCAAAAGATGGACTGACACAGTGGCTATAACAAGGGGCTCAAGTATAGCAAGGATTGTGAGGATGGCACAACGACCGGGCAGTATTTCATTCAGTTGTACATAGTGTTGCTCTGAGTCGGAACCAACTCAACAGCACCTAACAACAACAACATTCTGTATTGTGTATTTACTGTATGCACTGCACCCCACATTTAAAAAAATTTTTCACTAATACTTATGGAGCACTTCCTCTGAACTAGGTTCCTCTAAGTATTATACATTTACTGCCTTATTCTTGGTCCTAGGTAGTGCAAATGGTTAAGCACTAAACTACTAGCTGAAAGGCTGGCAGCTCGAAACTACCCAGAGGCTCACTGGAAGAAAGATTGGCAATATGCTTCTGAAAGGTCCCACACAACCTTGAAAACCTATGGAGCAGTTCTACTCGGCACACATGGGGGGTGCCATGAGTCAGAATCAATTTGACAGAAACTAACAACAACCTTACCCTGTTTTATAGATAAGGAAACATGAGAGATGGGAAGGTAAATAACTTGTCCAAATTCACAAAAATAGTGCTGATTCAGAATTCAAACCCAGGTGGTCTGGCTCCATAGTTCATGCTCAATTTCTCAAACTTTAATACACACATGAAGCACCTGGACATCCTGTTAAAATGTAAACTCTGATTAAGTCTGCTCCTCAGAAGGAAGACTGGGCAATCTACTTCCGTACTGATACTGCCTCAGCAACCCAAGGAGGGATCGTTATGAGTGGGGGCCAACTTGATGGCACATAACAACAACAACAACATGGTTGGGCCACAAATTTTACATCTCCAAAAAACTCCTACTTAAACGTTGATGCTGCTGGTCCACAAATCATACTTTTAGTTGCAAAATTCTAAACCACTTTGCTCTGCCCCCCTAACCACTAAGAAAGGGTTACTTACTACTGATCTCAGCAAAAGGACATTTAAATCCTTCTAACGCAGTTTTAAACCAATAACCTGTTTTCAAGTGATGTAAAGAGTTTCAATGAAATTCCAGATCCACCTAAATTACGCTGATTTGTAGAATATCCTTTTCTCTACTCTTAATATAAAAATATATTTTTTCTCTCTTCCTATGCAAATATACAGAAGAAAAACACTCCCTTTTTATTTTGCCAGACAAGCTTTTCAACTTGGCATTTGACCAAATGTTACATGTGGAAACAGACGCATCATTAAGACACAAAATTCTTGACTACTCAATTCTCAAATATGCCACAAAAAGCTGCAAAGACAGCTTGTCTCCAAATTACTCCAGCTCACCAACTTTTTAAAGGAGGGATTACAAAAAAGAAATTGTTCCAACTAGTCATGCTTCTTGACTAAAAACAACATGAATTAGGCTCATATGTTTAAAGACATCTCTGATGTGAACTGAAATCAATTTGTTTCTTTGAATCTAGAGTAGCACTAAAATTTGGTTAATTCCTAATTTCTCATTTCTTTGTCAAAACCAAGCTGTTTCTAAAAATTATCTTGCACAATCCCTTGTAAGGTCTATTCAGATTTTTCTTTTTTTAAGCATTCTATTTTTCCTTCTTATGGCATATCTGACCAAGTATAATCAAGGAATTTATCTGAAAATAAAAATCTAGTATTAGCCATGACAAGAACAGATATATGCACACCCATGTTCAACGCAGTAATATTTACAATAGCCAAAAGATGGAAACAACCTAGGTGTCCATCACCTGAGAAATGGATAACCAAACTATGGTACATACTCACAACAGAATACTATGCAACCCTAAAGAATAATGTGGAATCTACGGAACTCTGCATAACATGGATGAACTTGGAGGACATTATGCTGAGTGAAATAAGTCAATCACAAAAGGATAAATAGTGTATTAGTCCGTTATTGTAATAGTTAAGGAAAGGTTTATTTATAGAAGGAAATTTTATTTGTTGGTTACCAGGGGTGGGAGGGGAAGGGAAGGAATGCTGTTAAATAGATAGAGTAAGTATTGATTTGGGTGAAGAGAAGGGCAATGTACCAAATGTGAGTGATCAAAATGGCAGCATTGAGGACGAGAAAGACATAGAGTAGTACATGGGAGGTACAGGCAACAAAGATGAACCCTTTTGCCCATACAGTACTGCACTGTCAGTGAAGGCAAACATGGGTATATGGGTGGATAGATGGGTGGACAGGCTGAAAGATTAGGTATGTCTATGAAATG
>NW_006922120.1:1330675-1359362 GCF_000298275.1 Orycteropus afer afer
TGGGAGGGGAGCTGTTGCATTGTAGTAAACTGTGGTCAATGACATGAGACAAAGTATATGTAAACTGCTGTATGGAATGTGAATTTTCTCTGTAAATCTTTACCCAAATCACAATAAATAAAAAATAAAAAAAGAAGAATGAAGTAGGAGGCCTTATACTTTCTGATCTCAAAACATACCATACAGCATACACAAATCCAATGGAATATAATTGAGAACCCAGAAGCAAACCCATCCAAGTATGGAAAGCTGAGCTTTGACAAAGGGTTGAAATCCACTAAATGGGGAAGAGATAGTCTCTTTAATGAATGGTGCAGGCAAAATTGGACATCCATTGGCAGAAAAATGAAATAGGATCCATACATCATGCCATATAAAAAAACTAACTCAAGATGGATCAAAGACCTAAATGTACAACCCAAAGCCTATCAAAGAAAAAACATGGGCACATTTTGGCTCACTAATTTATGGCATAATCTATCAAACATATCTAAAAAACAAAAACGCAGCAGAAGATAAACTAAACAAGTGGGATCTTCTAAAAATTAATCACTTAGGCACATCATTTACTTCTCCAAAAGAGTAAAAAGAGAATCTACAGAGTGAGGGAAAAAAAAAAATTGTCAATAACATATCTGACAAGGAACTAATCTCTAAAATTTATAGAAAACTTTACCACTTCAACAAAAAAAGTCAATGATCCAATGAAAAAATGAACAGACGATATGAACAGACATTTCACCAAAGAAAAGAGTCAGGCAGCCAAAAAAGACATGAAGAAACACTTGTGATCATAAGCCATTAGAGAGATGCAAATCAGAACAAGATACTACCTCATCCTGACAATAATGGCATAATGAAAAAATAAAACAGAAAATAACAAATGTTAGCAAGGTTGTGGGTGTATAAAGTTGGGACTCTTATACACTTGTGGTGAGAATATAAAATGGTACAACCACTATGGAAACCATTATTGCTCTTCTTTAAAAAGCTAAAAATAGAGATACCCCATGATGCAGCAATCCCATTAACAGGTATATATCCTAGAGAAGTAATAGCCATGATGACATAAATAGATACATGTGCACCCATGTTCATAGCAGCATTAATAAGAGCAAAGAGATGGAAACAACCTAATGCCCATCAATGGATGAATGAATAAACAAACTACGGTACATACACACAGTGGAATAATGCACAATCTTAAAGAGTAACAAATCTGCAAAACATCTCATAACATGAGTATATCTGTCATATAAGTCAGATAAGTCAATCACAAAAGGTTAAATACTGTATGAGACCATTAGTATAAGAAGTCAAGAAAAAGTTTATTTTTACACAAATAACACACAATGTGGTAGTTAAGGTTGTATGCCAACTTGGCTGGGCCTGGTTGAGTGTCTGGGCAGCTGGATGTAGTTATTCCCCATGGTGAGATTGGTGATTATGGAATCTACTAGACTGGTAATTGTGGAAAAGTCTGGGGGACATTGGTAATTGTGGAAGCTACTGGTAATCTACCATTGATAATTATGGAATCTAGTGGTAATCTACCACTACCAACTAGATTGTGGAATCTAATTGGTAATGGTGGAATCTACTAATGCATTTGAGTAGCTGCTTTAGGGATGTGGGCTGCTTCCAGTATATAAGAAGCAACTTTGAGGAAGGTCTCCACCTGATGGCATGCTTGAACCCTGCATGTAGCCGAGTTGTTGTTCAGCAGCCATGTTGCCCTGCCATTAAAAGTTGGGACTTTTAATGGACTTGAATTGATGGCCTGCCATGTGGTTGGTAATACTGGAAATGTGCCTTTTCACTTGTTGACTGTGGGTTTGTCAGCCTCAGCAGCCAGAAGCTGCCTGAGTGAAGAGATGCCTCTATCTTCAATGGGCCAGGAACAAGAAGCAGAGCTGAAGCCCAAGGTCGAGAGGCTTTCACCCAGCACCTAGAACCTAGCACTTTGAACTCAGACTTCAGGCTTCCAAAATTGTAAGAATAAACTCCTGTTTGTTAAAGCCATCCCATTTGTGGTATATTCTTGTCAGAGCAGCACTAGGTAACCAAAACACACACATTCTACATTTGTTTGCCAACTGCTCCCTCTGCCCAGGAGGCATTTTTGTAAGCACTGCTAGTCAATTTTTCTTACATATTGCTGTTGAAATATATCTATGTGTATAGAGAAGGTGAGTGTAATTTGTGTAAAAATATGGTACACAAAGAAAGAAACATTCTTTGATGGTTACCTATGATGGGAAGAAGGGGAAGGGAAATCATTAACTAGAGAGCAGATATGTATTCACTCAAGTAAAGGGAAAGGAAATATATAATAAGGGGAAGCTCAGTTGAGTAAAATACCACAATGATAAATACTATTACATACATACACCTGCAATTAACAATAACAACAAACTATAATCTACAGTGGATACATAACTAGACATGCAGGCTCAACACATACGGGATGGCAAACGGGAGTACACCCACAAGTAAATATAGGTTTGGCAAAGGATATTTCTACATACATATTTGTATGTGCTGCAAATATATCCATGTATATAGTAGAGTATACAGGAGGCAAAGTTATGAAAACCATAATCAAACACCTCGAGGGACTGAGTCACTGAGCTTGGGGGCTTACAATCACAGTCTGGAGGACATCTAGGTTAAATGGCATAACATGATCCACAAAGACAATGTTGTACATCTTACTATGGTGAGTAGCAACAGGGGTCTTAAAAGTTTGCAAGCAGCCATCTAAAATACAACTATTGGTCTCCCCCTGTCCACAGCAAAGAAGAGTGAAGAAAATCAAAGACTCAAGGAAATAATTAGTCCAAAGGACTAATGGATCACGCAAACCACAATCTCTATACAGAGAGGCCAGAAGAACTAGACGGTGCCTGGCTACCACTATCAACTGCTCTAAGCAGAATCACAATGGAAGGTTCTGCACAGAACAGGAGAAAAATGTAGAAGAAAATTCAAAATAATAAAAAAAAGACCAGACTTACTGGTCTCACAGAGACTGGTTGAATCCCTGAGACTATGGCTCCTAGACACCCTTCAAATCTGGAACTGAACCAACCCCCAGGGATCATTTTTCAGACAAACAATAGACAGGTCTATAAAGTGAACAATAACACCTGTGAGGAACATACTTCTCGTATGAAACACACTTCTTCATACTTCCATATGAAACCAAAAGGGTAAGATTTGTGCAAAAACAAAGTTCAAAAGGCAGGAAAGAAGGATAGACGGAGAAAAGAAACACACAGAGGGAGCGGGAAGAATGCTGCTACACTGAGGGGATTGCAACTAATGTCATGAAGTAAAATGTACATAAATAGAAAACTAATTTTATCTGTAAACTTTCCCTCAAATCACAATAAAATGTTCAAAACAAAAAGGAATTCTGATATAAGTAAATGGAAGTCTATGTTTTGAGAAACACTGCAATGTTCCATATACTGTATATGCTGCTCTAGGCATGCTCAAGAAAGTGATCCTACAGAATGTGGAAATTATCAAACAGTATCATTAATATCACACCCAAGTAAAATTCTGCTGAAAATAATTCAAAAACAGTTGCAGCACTATATTAACAGGGAACTCCCAGAAATGCAAGCTAGATTCAGATATGGAATGAGGGATATCATTGCTGATGTAAGATGGATCTTGGCAGAAAGCAGAGAATACCAGAAAAATGTTTACTTGCGTTTTATTCATTATGCAAAAGCATTCAACTGTGTGGACCATAACAAATTATGGATAACACTGAGAAGCATGGGAATTCCAGAACATTTAATTGTGCTCATGAGGAGCCTGTACATAGACTGGGAGAATAAGGAAATACTCCAAGGTTTAAAATCAAGAAGACTGTGTATCAGGGTTGTATCCTTTCAACATACTTACTCAATTTGTATGCTGAGCAAATAATCCAAGAAGCTGGACTATAAGAAGAAGAATTAAGCATCTTGATTTAAGGAAGACTCACACAGATGCAAGAGCTGATGAACTCAAGACTGGAAAGCAGTATAGCAGGCTGCTGGCTTCAAAGGCTGACAAATCAAGATCAGCAAGTAATATGGCAGACTGTTGGCTCACAGGCTATAAAGGCAAAAAGCCCAAAATCAGCAGGCCACTGGAAAAGGAAATGATGATGAGCCAAATGCAAGATCCAAAATGAGCCAGACACCTTTCCCAAAGTGCTCCCATATATATTAGAAGTAGGCCATTCCCCAAAGGGAACTTGCTTTCAACTGACTGACTGCTCATAGTGGATCTCACAATGGAAGTGATTACATTATATCAGACCTCACTCATCATGGGGAATAACTACATCATAACAGCAAAGCCACTTAGAATCATGGACCAGCCAAGTTGACACACAACCTTAACTACCATTATCTCCTAACCAGTGGTACCAACCGACCAAGAATGACAATAAAATAGTGAAAGTTTCAAAAAGTACCAGGAAAATGTCCCAAATGGCACCTCTAGGTACTACCATTTTATGAGGTTCTGATAACCCTGTAAATCTCAGACATTCAGATTCTTACTAATCATCTCCAAGTACTCAGCACTACTCTTTGTGCTAGGAAAACACAGAAAAATAAGGTAAGGTCCCTGTGCTCAGGGAAGCTAAAACTAGAAGGGAAATAACAAACAAAACTTAATAATATGAAGTATGTGTAATTAAGAACTAAATAATATAATACTGGAACCCATGGGTGTGCAAATAGTTGATGTTCTCAGCTGCTAACCAAAAGGCTGGAGTTTCAAGTCCACCCAGAGGTACCTCAGAAGAGACCTGGCAAACTAACTCTGAAAGGTTACCTACAAGGAAAACCATATGGTGCACAGTTCTACTGGCACATATGGGGTCACTGTAAGTCAGAATCAACTCCAGGCAACTGGTACTGATGTCTGTTGTTGTTGTTGTTGTTATGTGCCGTCGAGTCGCACCCGACTCACAGCGACCCCTCCTTGGATTTCCGAGGCAGTATCACTACGGAAGTAGATTGCCCCATCTTCCTCCCGAGGAGTGGCTGGTGGGTTTGAACCGCTAGCCTTCTGGTTAGTAGGCAAGTACCTTAGGCACTATGTCTAGCACTACTTAAATGCTACACAGATCACAGAAGGGAATCAGTGAGAAGCATAGCAAAGAACATGTATTAAGTATGAGTAATTACTATATAACAAACAGAACAAGGGGATACTGCATGATTTAAAATCAGGAAGGCAGAATGTCAGGATTGTATCCTTTCACTATACTTATTCAATTTGTATGCTAAGCAAATAATCTGAAAGGCTGGACCATGTGAAGAAGAACGCGACATCAGGATCGGAGGAAGACTCATTAATAATCTGCCACACGCAGACAACACAACCTTGCTTGCTGAAAGTGAAGATGACTTGAAGCACTTACTGATGAAGATTAAAGACTACAGTCTGCGGTATGGATTACACTTCAACATAAGAAAACAAAAACCCTCACAACTGGACCAATAAGCAGTATTATGATAAATGGAGAAAAGATTGAAGTTGTCAAAGATTTCATATGACTTGGTTCCACAACACCAATGGAAGCAGCAGTCAAGAAATCAGATGACATACTGCACTGGGCAAATCTGCTTCAAAAGACTTCTCTAAAGCGCTGAATAGCAAAGACGTCTCTTTGAAGACTAACGTGCACCTAATCCAAGCCATGGTGTTTTCAATGGCCTCATATGCCTGTGAAAGCTGGACAATGAATAAGGAAGAGTGAAAAAGAGTTGATGTTTTTGAGTTATGTTGTTGTTGTTGTTGTTGTTGTTGTTTGCCGTCAACTCATAGCAACCCCTCCTTGGGTTTCCGAGGCAGTATCACTACGGAAGTAGATTGCCCAACCTTCCTTCCGAGGAGTGGCTGGTGGGTTTGAACCGCCAGCCTTCTGGTTAGCAGTCAAGTGCCTTAGGCACTATGCTACCAGAGCTCCTTTTTTGAGTTATGGTGTTTGCAAAGAATACTGAAAGTACCATGGATTGCCAGAAGAACTAACTATTCTGTCCTGGAAGTGAAGCCAGAATGCTCTTTGGAAATGAGAATGGCCAAAATTCATCTCACCTACTTTGGTCATGTTGTCAGAAGGGACCATTCCCTAGAGAAGGATATCATGCTTGGTAAAGTGGAAGGTCAGCAAAAAAGGGGAAGGCCTTCAACAAGATGGACTGACACAGTGGCTGCAAGGATGGGCTCAGGTATAGCAAGGATTGTGAGGCTGGTGCAAGACCAGGCTGTGTTTCATTCTGTTGTACACAGGGTCGCTATGAATCATAGCCAACTCAACAGCACCTAACAACAACAAACACTTTTATAGGTGTTATCCCTTTCAATCCTTGGAATAATCCTGAGCGTATAGTTCAAGATGAAGAAAACAAAATTGAGAGCAATTAAATAGTTTGTCCCAAGTTAGATAATTAGTAAGTACTGCATCCAAGAATAAAATCTAGGTCTGAATGATTCCAGGCAGAGAAGGTACTGCAGGTAAAGATAACAAAATGGAAAGTATCAAGGTGAACAACGAAGAAACTGCTCTGGCTAAAACAAAGAGCACACTGGGAAATAAAGTTAGCCAGAGTAAGAAAGGACCACTGTTTCTGCTTGATGAGATAAGAATCAGTCCTTACAGGGATATATGAGGAAGACTAATCTGGTGTCATTTCATAGAACCAGGACTTTGAACCAATTCATTCTGGTCTGAACCACAATAGAGAATTTTCATTTCCAACCCAGATATACTCAATCAGAATCTACATTTTAACACATTTAATTATGTAATCATTAGTCATGTAATCATGTAACATGATTCTCTGACATCTTGAACCCCACAGTTTCCCCTGATGTGGGTTCCCTTATTGCAATGAGTTAATAAGCCCAACTTTATTCAACTACAGGTATGTTCCTGGTAGGCTCTGGCTACAGGGCATTGACAAAAGACCAGAGCCTGTACTAAGATGGTGGCTTTGGGAATGGAGGAAAGAAAATGACATTTCAAGGTAAAAATAAAAAGAACTAATAATGAGGAGGGAGCTCTGGTAGCATAGTACCTAAGGCATTTGACTGCTAACCAGAAGGCTAGCAGTTCAAACCCACCAGCCACTCCTTGGAAGGAAGACTGGGCAATCTACTTCTATAAAGATACCGCCTTGGAAACCCAAGGAGGGGTCGCTATGAGTTGGAACTGACTAGACAGCAGTGAGTTTTTCTTGTTGTTGCTGTTGTTGTTTTTGAGTAATAAGCAATTTAAGAGGAAAAAAAAAGTCAAGATTTGCATACCATATGAGAGTATAGGTGGCATCTGACTGATATATTATGAACGTAGAGTAAAACTAGTTAAATTAGTTCATTCTTTATGGACTACATAAAAGATAAAGGAAGGCATGACTATTACTATTTAATAGGCAATTAACCCCACTGTCATCTAGTTGATTCTGACTCATAGAGACCCCCATTGGTTCCAAAGGATGTAAATCTTTGGAGAAGTAGATTGTCTCATCTTCCTTCCACAGAGCAGCTGGTGGGTTTGAACTCCTGACCTTTTGGTTAGCAGCCAAATGCCTTACCCATTATACTACAAGAGCTCCTTATGAGGCAATCATAGATTTGAAAATAATGATGCCTGGGTCCTACTCCCAGAAATTCTAATTTAATTGGCCTTGAGTGTGGCCTGAACATCAAAATTTTTAGAGGCTCCCAGGTGATTTCAATGTGCTTCCAAAGTTGAGACTCTCTGAAAGAATGTCTATGGCTTATGGCTGGGAAGAAAAAGGAAAGAATTGGAAAAGATAGAAAATGACCCAAGAAAGTACTGTGACGCAAAGCTAACTGGTATAAAAAAAATAAAAAGCTTGAAGACTGAGCAGGTGATTGCCAAATATATTGAGTGATGAAAATGATGAAGGCGTCACCATGTTTAGCAAATGACAGGAGACAGGTATGTTATGATAGGTTTAGGTGACTGGAAAGCATAGCCAACAGAAAAACAATATTCTGTATGAGCAGAACCTTCAAATGGGAAACTTTCAATCTATGGTTCTCGGGGGCTGCCAGGATAACAACTACAGCTACTACTACAAATAGATGCTTCTAAAAATAGACATAAAAGTTTACCCATTTTTCCTACTTTGTTCCCACACCGCCATCTAGTGGGTCAGGAGTGCAAGGAGCCAACTGAACTAAAAGTGACTACTAGATGGCTCTGCAAGAACTCAGTTGCTTACCAGGCAGGTACTAAAGAGCCTAAATCCAAGGATTTAGTTCTAATATTTTCTTTTGTTTAATAAGTATAGAAACCAACCTTAAGGTTTATTTTAGGGGTGGTGAATACGTTCTAAAATCCATTATGGCAACTCTAAATATACTAAATATTATTGAACTGTACACTTTAAATGAGCAAATTCAATCCTATAAAACTATTATAAAAGCAGACTTAACCCTAGCAAGATGCCCCTCAAGTACAGAAATGATCTCAAGAATAGCAGAAGAGTCTAAAAAGGATGTCAGAAATCAATCACTTCATCTCAAATCTCTTTCATTTTAAGAAATTGAGGTTCAGAGAGATTAAATTACCACACTCACCTAGACAATAAAAACAAGGGCAAAAGAAAAGAACTAACTATTAATTTATTTAAAAGCCTTATGTTGTTGTCCAACCTGTGATTATACTTAAGCTTGGTCCTCAGCAGCACTATCTGTTGCAGCATAGGAACTTACTATGTGGAGATCTCATCTACACCAATGACTTCAAATAGCAGTGTTGTGATTGTTGTTGTTGTTAGGTGCCATTGAGTCATCTCTGACTCACAGCAACCCTACCTAGAGCAGAATGAAACACTGCCCGGTCCTTGCCAGCCTCACCAAAACCAAAACCAAACTCACTGCCTTGAACTCAGATCCTACTCATACAACTCTTCCTTGGATTTCCAAGGCAGTATCACTAACAGAAGTAGACTGCCCATCCTTCCTTCCGAGGAGTGGCTAGTGGGTTTGAACCTCCAGCCTTCTGGTTAGCAGTCAAATGCCTTAGGCACTACGCCACCAGAGCCAGCCTCACAATCCTTGCTATACCTGAGCCCATCGTTGCAGCCACTGTGTCAATGCATCTCGTTGAGGGCCATCCCCTTTTTCACTGATCCTCCACTTTACCAAGCATGGTATCCTCCTCTGGGGAATAAAAGTAGTATCACATTATTCCAAAAATTCTAGTTCAAAATCCTACACTCTTGCTTCAGTCCTTTGTTGCCCTTTAATCAGTCAACAAATGGATTAACTCTTATAAAGTCTTATTTCTTTCCAGGCCCTATGCCACCCTCCTAATCCACCCAAGCCTTTAGAGTAAAGCAAATCTTCTCTTAACTGGAATCTCCCTCTCCAGTCGTCCACCACTTCTCCCCAGTCACAAAACTGACCCAATCCAGCACAATGTTTTATAATTCTGTGCACTCAAAAATCTTTAGGGGCTCCTCACCATCTACAAAATAAAGTTCAAATTCTTTATCCTGACTGTCAAGATCCTCTGTATACTAGAATCTGTATCCCCTAAAATTGCCTACACAAATAACACTCTTACTAGAGTCAAAATTATATCCTGCACAATCCATATGAATTTCCCTGTTACTTATTTACTCATCGGTATTATATATATATCATTTAGGAGTTCTGGTGGCATAGTGCCTAAGGCATTTGGACTGCTAACCAGAAGACTGGCAGTTCAAACCCACCAGCCACTCCTCAGAAGGAAGATTAGGCAATTTTTGTTTGACTAATATCATGTTTGTCTCCCCCACCCCAGAAAAAAAAAAAAGTTCTCAACTTGGCTATGTATCAGAATCACCTGTGGATTATAAACTATTCAAGGATGTGGCCCAGACATCTACTAGGTATTTTTTTAAATAAATTTGCACAAGGGTAAAAATCATTGTGATAGTTAAAGTTGTATGTCAACTTGGCTGGGCCTGGCTGAGTGGCTAGGCAGCTGGTGGTAGTTATTCCCCAAGATGAGATTGGCAATCAACTCTATGGTGGGATCTACAATAAGCAGCTGAGTAGCTGCTTTAGTTATGTGGTCTGCTTTCCATATAAAAGCAGCAGCTTTGGGAACAGTCTCTAGCTTATGGAACGCTTGAACCCTGCATGTAGCCAAGTTGTTGTTCAGCAGCCTGCCATGCTCTGCTGACCTTGGGACTTGAATTAATGGCCTGCTGTGTGGTTTGGTAACATCGGGACTGTGCCTTATTACTTGTCAACTTTGAGCTTGTCAGCCTCAGCAGCCAGCAGCTAAGTGAAGAAAAGCCTCCAGCTTCAGTGGCCGGGAGCAAGAGGCAGAGCTGAAGCCCACAGTTGAGCAGCTTTCACCCAGCCCCTACAGCCTGGCACTTCAAACTTGGACTTAAAGCCTCCAAATTGTAAGAATAAACTCCTGTTTGATAAGGCCATCCCACTGGTGGTATATTCTTGTCAGAGCAGCACTAGGTAACCAGAACACTCACTCACTCATAAACTTAGTCTTTTGTTGTTGTTGTTGTTGTGTGCCATCAAGTCTGACCAGACTCAGAGCGACCCCTCCTTGGGTGGCTGGTGGGTTTGAACCGCCAGCCTTCTGGTTAGCAGTCAAGTGCCTTAGGCGCTACACTACCAGAGCTCCCCACCTAAGTTGAGTATCCAATATTACAGTCAAAGAATAAAAAACTTAACTCCCTAAAGAAACTATTACCTACATACCAAGCATTCTTTTTTTCTTGATCATCCACACAACATAAATCTTTCTAATTAACATCTACTTAATGGCTACGGCATTTGACTGCTAATCAGATGGCTGGCGGTTCAAACACACCAGCTACTCCAAGGAAGGAAGACTGGGATTGGGCACTCTACTTCTGTAGTGATACTGCCTCAGAAACCCAAGGAGAGGTCGCTATTGAGTTGGATCTGACTCGGAGAGGTCGCTATTGAGTTGGATCTGACTCGATAGCAGTGAGTTTGTTTTTTGTTTGTTTGTTTCTAACAAGAGGTAAGGAGCTCTGATTGCGTAGTGCCTAAGGCATTTGACTGCTAACTAGAAAGCTGGGGATTCAAACCCACCTGCCACTCCTGGGAAGCAAGGTTGGCAATCTACCTGCGTAGTGATACCGCCTTGGAAACCCAAGGAGGGGTAGCTATGAGTTGGGTCCGACTCAACAGCACATAACAATAACAACAAGAGGTAACACAGTAGCTGGAAAATGCTAGCAAGAATTAAATTTTGATATACCAGTCAAATTGACTAGAAAAACACAACAATCATTCAGATTAAAAATTCAATATAATGTAGGTCTTCCACGCCACCAGAGCTCCTTTAAATATGCATAGAATATGCTAATATAAAAATGTCCAGCCCTTTAAAATGCAACACAAAGAATTATTTACAGAAATCCTAAGTATACTGACTAAACCCAGCTGTGGCAATTTCACCTTAGCCCTTGATTATATACATAGATTGTGGTAGTTAAGGTTGTGTGTCAACTTGGCTGGGTCTGCTTGAATGGCAGAGCAGCTGGTGGTAGTTATTCCCAATAATAAGACTGGCAATCAACTCCATGGAAGAATCTACCACAAGCAGCTGAGTAGTGGCTTTTGGGATGTGGTCTGCTTCCTGTATAAAAGAGCAGCCTTGGGAATGGTCTCTAACTTAGCACGCTTGAACCCTGCATGTAGTCGTGTATTGTTCAGCAGCCTGCCATGCTCTGCTGACCTTGGGACTTTCAATGGACTTGCATTAATGGCCTGCCGTGTGGTTTAGTAACATCTGGACTGTGCCTTTTTACTTGTCAACCTTGGGTTTGTCAGCCTCAGCAGCCAGTAGCTGTCTGAGTGAAGAAACGCCTCTAGCTCCAGTGAGCTGGGACCAGGAGTCAGAGCTGAAGCCCAGGTTGAGGGGCTTTCACTCAGCCCCTAGAGCCTGGCACTTTGAACTCAAACTTAAAACCTCCAAAATGTAAGACTAAACTCCTGTTTTTTAAAGCCATCCCATTTGTGGTATATTCCTGTCAGAGCAGCATTAGGTAACCAAAACATAGATGCAGGGAGGGGAGTCACTTAAGATGGAAAAGAAGATAGCAGTTGCGCAGGCTGAACATTAAAATAACACACAGAGCTTTTATAATGTCAATACTCAAGTTATACTCCAAACCAACCCAATCAGGATTTCTGGGGTGGGACCTGTGGATGTGTATCTTTTTTTTTTAAAGTTCCCCAGGTGCTTTGAATGTGTAGCCAATGTTGAGGATCAATGAATTAGAAGAGAATCTCCCCAAAAATAAAAATAAAAATCAGAATTGTTCAGAGGCAGATGTTATGTTGTTGTTAGGTACCGTCAAGTCAGCTACGACTCACAGCAACCCCGTGTACAACAGAACAAAACACTGCCCAGTCCTGCACCAGCCTCACAATCCTTGCTATATCTGGTGCCATCCTTGCAGCCACTGTATCAACCCATCTCGGTGACCGCCTTCCCCTTTTTTGTGGACCCTCCACTTTACCAAGCATGTTATCCTTCTTCAGGGAATAGTCTCTTCTGACAACATGACCAAAATAGGTGAGATAAAGTCTGGCCATTCTCGCTTCCAAGGAGCATTCTAGTTGCACTTGTTCCAGGACAGATTTGTTAGTTCTTCTGGGCCTAAGGCATTTGACTGCTAACCAGAAGGCTGGCAGTTCAAACCCACCAGCCACTACTCGGAAGAAGGTTGGGCAATCTACTTCCATAGTAATACTGCCACGGAAACCGAAGGAGGGGGCGCTATGAGTTGGATCAGACTCGACGGCAGTGAGTTTGGTTTTGGGGGTTTTTTTGGTGTCTTTTTTTTTTTTCCAGTTTTTTTTTTTCTGGCAGTCAACACCACAACTCAAAAGCATCAACTCTTCTCTAGTCTTCCTTATTCATTCTCCACCTTTCACATGCATAAGAGGTGATTGTAAAAACTTTAAAGAGGCCTTTTGCAGCAGATTTGCCCAATACAATAATACATCATCTGATTTCTTAACTGATGCTTCCATGGGTGTTGACTGTGGAACCAAGTAATGTGAAATCTTTGATAACATCAATCTTCTCCCCATTTATCGTAATGCTGCTAATTGGTCCAGCTGTGAGGATTTTAGTTTTCTTTATGTTGAGGTGTAACCCACATGGTAAACTATAGTCTTTAATCTTTATCAGTAAGTGCTTCAAGTATTATCACTTTCAGCAAGAAAGGATGTGTCATCTGCACATTGCAGGTTGTTAATGACCCTTCCTCCAATCCTGATGCTGCATACTTCATACAGTCCAGCTTCTTGCATTATTTGCTCAGCATACAGACTGAATAAGCATGGTGAAAGAACCCCAACAAACTTCTTTCCTGATTTTAAACCCTGTAGTATCCCCTTATTTTGTTAGAATGACAGCCTCCTGGTCTATATACAAGTTCCTCATGAGCACTGTACTTCAGGATAGATTCTGAAACATTCTGTGTGACAATAAATGCTATACCATTCCTCTGCAATTTGTCATTTCTGGCATAGTAGATCATATGATTTGTCTGATTCAAAATGGTCAAAAACAGGCAATTTCAGCTCACTATTGCCTAGCGTATCAATCTTTAGGTGTTCCATTTCATTTTTGACAACTTCCAATTTTCCTAGATTCATATTTCATACATTCCATGTTCTGATTATTGATGGATATTTGCAGCTGCTCCTTCCCATCATGACACACCAGCAAATGGTGGTCCCAAAAAGCTTTACTCCATCCACATCATCAAGGTTGACTCTACTTTGAGGAGGCAGCTCATCTCCAGTTGTATTTTGAGTGCCTTCTGACTCATCTTTGAGCACTATAGTGCTGAGTTTCAGAGCTATTCATAAAGTTTTCCAGTACTACATCAGACACTGTTTTACTGCTATTCATAAGGTTTTCACTGGCCACTTCTTTGAGAAGTGATTGGCCTCTTCTTTCTTCCAAGTCTGCCTTAGTCTGGAAGCTCCACCGAAACCTGTCCACCATGGGTGAGCCTGCTAATATTTAAAATACCAGTGGCATAGCCTCCAGCCTCACAGTAACATGCAAGCCAGCACAGTACAACAAACTGACAGATGAGTGGTGGAGGCAAATACAAAGAGATAAAAAATACCAGGAACCAGATATTACCTCATTAGTAAATTGCTTTCTCTTATTCACTTTTTAATGACTTTCAAATATAAGGATTAAAAAAAAAAAAAACCTAAACTCACTGCCATGGAGTTGGTTCTGACTCATAGTGACCCCTCCTTGGGTTTCCAAGGCAGTATCACTATAGAAGTTGATTGCCCAAGCTTCCTTCGCAGAAGTGGCTAGTAGATTTGCACTTCCAGCCTTCTAGTTAGTAGTCAAATGCCTTAGGCACTACACTACCAATGCTCCATATGTAAAGATGTGGGCCATTTAGGTCTTTTTTTTTTTTTTTTTAATGCTGCAAATTAAAAAACTGCAAAACCTCAGTACTTGGTTTTGCCATTATAAGTCTCCTTGACATACAAATGTTCTTAACTTTTATGTCGCTAAATCTGTCAGTATATCAACCTTGTTCCTCTTATTGTTTCTTCTTGTTTCTCTTATTATTATTTCTGCCTTAAAAGCTAATGTTCTGGTTACCTAGTGCCGCTCTGACAAGTATATACCAGAAATGGGATGGCTTGAAGAAACAGAAATTTATTCTCTTACAGTTTAGAGGCTTTACATGCAAGTTCAAAGTGCCAGGCTCCAGCGGCTGAGTGAAAGTCCCTCAAACTTGGTCTTCAGCTCTGCCTCCTTCCTGCTCCTGGCCCACAGAAGCTGGAAGCTTTTCTTCACTCAGCTGCTGGCTGCTGAGGCTGACAAGCCCAAGGTTAACAAGTAAAAAGGCACAGTCCCGATGTTACCAAACCACACAGCAGGCCATTAATTCAAGTCCATTGAAAGACCCAAGGTCGGCAGAGCATGGGAGGCTGCTGAACAATGATACGGCTACATGCGAGGTTCAAGTGTGCCATAAGCTCAAAACTATCCCTAAGGCTTCTCTATATATACAGGAAGCAGGCCACATCCTTAAGGCAGTTACTCAGCTACTCACAGTAGATTCCACCTAGCAGCTGATTACCAGTCTCATCATGGGGAATACTATATCTAGCTGCACAGCCACTCAACCAGGCCCAGTCAAGTAGACACACAAACTTAACCACCACAGCTAACAATCACTACTACCAGAGGACTTCCTGACATTAAGATTTGCAAAATAAAAGTAATGAATGAAAAAAATCAATATTAACCCAGATTTGTAAATGCCATAAACTATTAAAAACCAAGAATGAAAAGGCCATTTCTAAAGCAGTAGACTGGCAACAAGTTAACTTGAAAAAAGAAGCATTCTACCAAAAAAAATTAAATACTTGGAAAAAAATCTCACTAGTGACACAAAAGGAGCTCTGGCAGTGTAGTGCCTAAGGCATTTGACTGCTAACCAGAAGGCTGATGGTTCAAACCCACCAGCCACTTCTCAGAAGGTTGGACAATCTACTCTGTATTGATGTTGTTGTTGTTGTTATGTGCCGTCGAGTCGGCCCCGACTCATAGCGACCCCTCCTTGGGTTTCCGAGGCAGTATCACTACGGAAGTAGGATTGCCCAACCTTCCTTCCGAGGAGTGGCTGGTGGGTTTGAACCGCCAGCCGTCTGGTTAGCAGGCAAGTGTCTTAGCCACTATGCTACCAGAGCTCTGTATTGATACTACCTCAGAAACCCAAAGAGGAGTCACTATGAGTCAGATCTGACTCGATGGCAACGAGATTGGTTTGAGTGACACAGAAGACCTATTCAAAGAAAACTACAAGACTATTTCAAGAAACCATAAAAGATCTACATAAATGGAAGAATATGTCATGCTCATAGATAGGAAGATTGAATGTTGTGAAAATGCCATTACTACCCAAAGCAATCTGTACATTCAATGCAATCCCAATCCAGATCCTATCAATATTCTTTAAGGATTTGGAAAAAACAATCACTAACTTTATATGGAAAGGAGAGAGACCTTGGATAAGCTGAAGAAGAAGAACAAAGAAGGTGGTCTCACACTGCCAGATCACAAACCCTACTATACAGCCACAGTAGTCAAAACAGCCTGGTACTGGTACAATGACAGACACATAGACCAATGGAACACAAATGAGAACCCAGAAATAAATCCATTGGCCTATGGTCAGCTGATTTTTGACAAAGGGTTGAAATCCATTACATGTGGAAGAGACTGTCTGTTTAAAAAATAGTGCTGGCAAAACTGAATATTCATTTGCAGAAAAATGAAACAAGATCTGCACCTCACACCATAAACAAAAACGAAGTCCAGATGGATCAAAGACTTAAATGTGAAACCTAAAACCATAAAGTTCCTCAAGGAAAAACTAGAGGCAAATTTAGGACACCTCATTTTTGGCATAAATAGACTCTCAAGCATAACCCAAAATGCACAAAGAGCAAAAGATAAACTTGATGGGCAGGACCCTCTAAATATTAAATTTTTATGTGCTTCCGAAGATCTTTCCAAAAGAGTCAAAAGAGAACCTAAAGATTGAGAAAAAATATTCGTCAACAATGTATCTGACAAGGAAGTTATCTCTAGAATTTATAGAAAACTCCAACACCTCAACAACAAAAAGACAAACAATCCAATTAAAAAATGGGCAGAAAATGGTATATCTGACAAGAGACTTATCTCTAGAATTTATAGAAAACTCCAACACCTCAATAACAAAAAGACAAACAATCCAATTAAAAAATGGGCAGAAGACATAAATAGACACTTCACCAAGGAGGATATTCAGGCAGCCAACAAACATATGAAGAAATGCTCATGATCATTAGCCATTAGAGAGATACAAATGAAAATAACAATGAGATACCTACTATCTTCCCCAGAACTAGCAGCAAAGTTCAACAAGACAGAAAATAACAAATGCTAGTGAGGATGCAGAGAAATTGGTACTCTCATACACTGCTGGTGGGACTTTAAAATGGTACAACCACTGTAGAAATCAGTATGGCGATTCCTTAAAAAGTTGAAAATAGAAATACCATTTGATCCAGCCATTTCATTATTAGGTATATATCCTAAAGACATGACAGCCATGACAAAAGCAGACTTGTCATGTTGATCACAGCACTATTTACAATAGTAAAAAGTTAGAAACAATCTAGGTATCCATCAACTGAAGAATGGATAACCAAACTGTGGTGCATACATACAATGGAATATTATGCAATCCTAAAGAATAATGTAGAATCTGCAAAACACCACACAATGTGGATGAACTTGGAGGACATTATGCTGAGTGAAATAAGTCAATCACAGAAGGACAAATATTAGTCCATTATTGTAAAAGTCAAGAAACAGTTTATATATGGAAGGAAATTTTCTTTGTTGGTTGCCAGGGGTAGGAGGGGAGGGGAGGGAACACTGTTAGATAGGTAGAGAGAAGCATTGATGTGGATGAAGAGAAGGGAAATATACCAAATGTGAGTGATCAACATGGTGGCATTGAAGAAGAGGAAGACATAGAGAGATACATGGGAGGTGCAGACAACAAAGATGAACCCTTCTGCACATACAGTACTGAGTTGTCAGTGAAGGCAAACACAGGTACACAGGTGGATAGATGGATGGACAGGTTGAACTATTAGGTATGTCTATGCAGCAGGGAGTGTACCCAAGACCATGTATAGGGTTGGCAGAAAATGGTTCTACAAGTGTATTTGTATATTCTGTAAGAATTCCCAGGGGTATAGTAGAGCTGACAAGGGACAAGGTTGTAGTCACTTCTTGGTCACAGCCAGATACCCAGAGGGACTGAGTAGTTGAACCTGTAGGCTCGGGACCACAGTCACAGGGGACATCAGGCTCAAATGGCATAATATACTGCACAAAACATTGTTCCACCTCCTACTTTGGCGAGTACTGACTAGGATCTTAAAAATTTTCAAGCAGCCATCTAGATGCAATGATGGTCTCTCCTCATCCAGAGCAAAGAAGAATGAAGAAAAACAAAGACTCATGGAAACAATTAGTCCTCATGACTGGTACACCATGCAATCCTCAGCCTATATGACTATGAGACCAGAAGAACTAGATGGTGACCAGCTACCACTGTCAACCAGTCGGAGGGGAATCTATTTAAGAGATCCTGGTTAGAGAGGGAGAACAATGTGGAACAAAACTCAAAAGCATTTGGGGAAAAAAAAAGGGAGAGGGACCAGGTTTGCTGGTCTGATAGAGCCTGGTGGAACCACTGAGACTATGGTCCCTAGCTGTCCTTCAGGTCTGGAATTAAACCCACACCTGTGGCTTCCAGACAAACAAAAGACAGGCATAAGAGTTGAACATGTACCTGAGGTAGATACACTCCTTGAAGGAAACAATCATGGGAGAAAGAAGGGCTACTTATGCACAGGGATATAGTTCAGGGGGCAGGATTGCATGGAGGGATGGACACAGGGAAGAGGTAACTATTGAGAGGAAGTGGGAGGGGAGCTATTGCATTGGGGTAAATTGTAGTCGATGTCATGAGACGTGTGTGTGAACTGCTGTATGGAAAGTCAATTTTCTCTGTAAACTTTCACCCAAATCACAATTAAAAAAAAAAAAAAATGGGCAGTGGACAGTTATCACCAAAGAGGATATTCAGGTGGCCAACAAACATATGAAGAAATGCTCACGATCATTAGCCATCAGAGAGATGCAAATCAAAACAACATGAGATACCATCTGGCCCCAGTACTAGCAGCAAAGTTCAACAAGACAGAAAATAACAAATTATTACTGGTGAGGATATAGAGAGATTGGGACTCTTATACACTGATGGTGGGACTGTAAAATGATAAAACCACTGTGGAAAGCAGCATGGCAATTCCTTAAAGAGCTGAAGTTAGAAATATCATTTGACCCAGCAATCCCATTACTAGGTATGTATCCTAAGGAAGTGAGAGCCAGGACAAGAACAGATATATGCACACCCATGTTCACTGCAGTACTATTTACTATAGCAAAGAGATGAAAACAACCTAGGAGCCTATCAATAGAAGGATGGGTAAGCAAACTATGCTATGTACACACAATGGAATACTATGCAACATTAAAAAATAATGTAGAATCTACAAAACACTGCAGAACGTGGATGAACTTGAAGGACATTATGCTGAGTGACATAAGTCAATCACGGAAGGACAAATATACAGCATTAGTTCATTACTGTAAAAAGTCAAGGAAAGGTTTATATATGGAAGGACACTTTCTTTTTTGGTTACCAGGGGTGGGAGAGGAGGGGAGGGAACACCACAAAAATAAATGAAAAGGAAATATTTTTCTCACCTACCCTGAGACCACTATCAACCATTCTGATCAGGGCCAGAATAGATACCATGATAAAATGGGAGAGGAACACAGACTAGAACTCAAATTCTTAAAAAACTGAGATTACTGGACCAGTTGAGACTACAGGATTCCCTGAAACTATTGCCCTGATACACTCTTTAGACCATGAACCAAAACAATCACCTAATGTCACCTTTTAGTGAAATAACAGATAGGCACACAAAATAAAGTATATTCCCCATGAGTATAATGCTCTATTAACAAGCCATCTGTACAAGATGAAGAAGTCAACAATTACTCTAAAGTAAAGATGAGAAAATAAGGGAACAGGGAAACTAGAGTATTGGAAAGGGAACAACCAGAACAAAAAGAGAATGCTGACACATTGTGAAAAATGTAACTAATGTCATTGAATGATTTGAGTACAAATCATTTAAAACTTACTATGTAACCTTTCACTGAGAATCCAACGAAATGTTATTTTATAAAAGTACTGGTTCCTATAAGTACTTCTGTTAAACTTAATGTTCTCAACATCCCAGTTATTTGATAAATATTTCCTTAAATAAAAAAAAAATACTATTAAAAAAAGGAAACATTCTTGATTGTACTGTATTTAAAAAGGTAAAATAATGCCTTTGCTTTGTCAGTTTTTATTTTTAAAATAAATGTCTAAGATATTTATCACATGAGTAGGTGCCTTTCATAACCTGGTAAATATATTTTTTTTGAGCTGGGAAAGCAAACATTTAAGTTCTGTATTTAGAATGAAATAGAAAAGACAAGGTTATTCCACACAATCATGCTTTTTTTTCACATTACCTAGTAATCATGATAGCAAAAATTAGAGGGGGAAAAAATCTTTGCACAAAATCTTTTGTAGTAGTAAAAAAAAAGTAAGGCAGCACTGATGGCACAAACAGTAAAGCATTCAGCTACTAATGGAAAGAAAGGTATGATGCTCTGCTTATAAAAGGTCACAGCCATGAAGATCCTATGGAGCAGTTCCACTCTGCACACATGGGTCAATATTTTGTTTAAAAGCAGCTCAAAAGGCACAATTTTTTCCCAAAATAGTCCCAAAGTCAAATATGTCCAGTTTCAGACATAGACTTTTGACTCTTACTGTGAAAAACAAGGTCATTAATAATAAGGCACTGTTACTATGTGAAAGGAGCTCTGGTGGTATAGTGATTAAGGCATTTGACTGCTAACTAAAAGGTCAGTGGTTTGAACCCACCTGCTGCTTTGCAGAAGAAGGATGAGGCAGTCTACTTCTGTAAAGATTTATAGCCTTGGCAACTCAGTGGGGTTGCTATGAGTCTGACTCAACTCAATTGCACTGAGTTTGGATTTTTTTTTTTTTTTTTTTTGATTACCATATAAAGCTGACCAGGATTCTTACGGTAAATGTTATAAAGATATTTATGATGAATTTGACTTGTTTGCCTTTTTTTTTTTTTTCCATGAAATCCAAAACAAGGCTTACGATTAGTGTTAGAGGTTGAGACTGGTCACCACTCAGGAAAATTGTTTTTGTTAGGTGCCATCCAGTCAATTTCAAGTCATATCAACCCTGTTTGTACAAAAGGGCAAAACAATGCCCATCTTGTGCCATCCTCACAATCTCTGCCATGCTTCAGCCCACTGTTGCAGGCACTGTGTTAATCTATCTTGTTGAGGGCCATGCCCTTTTTTGCTACCCCTCTACTTTACCCAGCATGATATCCTTCTCCAGGGACTGGTCCCTTCTGACAACATGACCAATGTATGAGAGACAAAGTCTGACCATTCTTGCTTCTAGAAGCATTCTAGTTGTACTTCCTCCAAGACAGATTTGTTCATTTTTCTAGCAGTCCATGGTATATTCAATACCCTTCACCAACATGACAATTCTAACACGTAAATTCTTCTGCAGTCTTCCTTATTCACTGTCCAGCTCTCATATGCATATGAGCTATTGACAAGACCATGGCTCGGGTCAGGCACACCTTAGTCTTCAAATCACTTTGCTCTTTAACACTTTAAAGAGGTCTTCTGAAGCATATTTACCCAGTATAACTTGTCATTTGATTTCTTGATTGCTGCTTCCATGGACAGTGTTTGGGAATCCAAGTAAAATGAAATCCTTGACAACTTCAATCTTTTATCCATTTATCATAATGTTGCTTGTTGGTCCAGTTGTAAGGATTTTTGTTTTCTTTAAACCAAAACCCACTGCCATTGAGTTGACTCATACGTTAAGTTATAATCTATACTGATGGCTGCAGTCTTTGATCTTCATCATTAAGTGTTTCAAGTCTTCCTCACTTTCAGTAAGCAAACTTGTGCCATCTGCATATTGCAAGTTGTCAATAAGTTTTCCTGCAATCCCAATGTCAAGTTCTTCTTCATATAGTCCAGCTTTTCAGATTATTTGCTCAACATACAGATTAAATAAGTACAGATGCACACCTTTCCTGATTTTAAACCACACAGTATCCCTTTGTTCTGTTCACATGACTATCTCTTAGTCCATGTACAGGTTCCTAATGAGCACAATTAAGTGTTCTGGAATTCCTATTCTTTGCAATGTTATCCATAATTTGATAAGATCCACATATCAAAGTCAAATGCCTTTGCATAGTCAGTAAAGGACAGGTAAACTCCTTCAAGTATTCTTTCCTTTCAACCAAGATCCATCTGACATCTGAATTTGGCTTGACTTTCTGGCAGTTCCCTGTCAATGAACTGCTGCAACCATATTTTAATTACCTTCAGCAAAATTTGACATTGTTGTTGTTATGTGCCGTGGAGTCGGCCCCGACTCATAGCGACCCCTCCTTGGGTTTCCGAGGCAGTACCACTACGGAAGTAGATTGCCCAACCTTCCTTCCGAGGAGTGGCTGGTGGGTTTGAACTGACAGCCTTCTGGTTAGCAGTCAAGTGCTTTAGCCACTATGCTACCAGAGTAATTGAAAACTAAATTGTTGTTGTTGTTGTTATGTGCCGTCGAGTTGGCCCCAACTCATAGCGAACCCTCCTTGGGTTTCCGAGGCAGTATCACTATGGAAGTAGGATTACCCAACCTTCCTTCCGAGGAGTGGCTGGTGGGTTTGAACCACCAGCCGTCTGGTTAGCAGGCAAGTGTCTTAGCCACTATGCTACCAGAGCTCCCGAAAACTAAATTACTCTTCTAAAAAGTTTTTGTGTGCTTTTCACCCCATCGTCCACAAGAGGGAGCACCACATCTAAATAGGACCTAATGATGAACTCCAAGATGAAAACAAGAAATCATATAAAAGTTGATCTATAAAAGTGTGTTATTACATATATAGAGTTAACTGTAAAATTAAATCATAAAAACCTCAACAGTTTCAAAGAAAATATTTATCAAATAACTGGGCTTCTGAGAGTATTAAGTTTAATCAAAGTACCTATAGAAACCAGTACTTCTCATTTTAGTATACAAAAAAGTATAGTTACTAAGGCTACTGATCAACAGCCACACTGAGAGTATCAAGGACTCCATTATAATGCAAATTGATTCCCAATTTCACATATTGAAATTTTGCATAAAGTTAAGGAATGGATAGGGAAGGAGTGGGACCCTAAATTTGGTATGCAAATATTTGGGCACATGTCCATGAAGATGGGTAACTTTAGCCCCTAAATTCTGAGTTGCCTTTGCCAACAGAAGCACTCTGAGGAGGTACTAACCTAGTCTCCCTTTGCCTGAGGAACCTATAATGCATCCCCAACAGTAACTGCTTTGCAGAGGAGTGCTGATTCTCAGGAACAACTCCCACCACTTCACACTGCTTCTAGATCTATGATCAGACTCAAGTCCCAGCAGGTCTCCAAGGGTGAAGGTTAATAGTGTGACTCATGAGTTGCTGAATTATATATCAAAAGAATGGTAAGATTTTGCTAATTCATATTAACAGGCAGGTTCCTAGGTAGTCCAAACAGTTTGCATTCAATTGCTAACCTAAAAACTGCAGGTTCAAACCTGCCCAGTAATACTGCAAAAGAAAAAGACTGGCAATCTGTTTCCATTAAGATTACATCCTGGGAAACTCTATGGAGTTACTCTGTAACATGTGGGGTCAGCATGAGTTGGAATCGACTCAATGGCACCTAACATCAACAACAATTCAACTCGGGGAATATATATGGGAATGAATCCTAAGAGTGTTGGATTAGGGTGAAAAAAGATAATGCTAGATCAAACTGAATTTATTGATGCACATGAACTAAACAGAGATTATGGATTCAGTGGGTTAGCTGGGAGTGGCTCTAACAGTTTGCTTGATTGGTTGACTGAAACCTAGACCTAAAGGCAGCCTATACGAAATGAAGCTGAAATGCTAAAATTTATTATCCAATAGCTAAGGGAAATTGGAATGCTGCAGTGAATTTAACAAGTAAGACCTGTTGAACTGCCCCTTAACTATGTCCCTCTGGAAGATTCAGAATAAATTCCATTCACCAAACTATAAGAAATATATTTGTAAGGGGTGAAGCCCTGGCATTCTTTAAGAGTTCTGTGGTAGCTCTTCTTTAAAGACCAGAAATATAAGTGGAAACTCCTGTCACCAACTGGGCTCCCTGAATTCAATGATGATGGGATCCCATGGTGGTAGGGACCAAGTGGTAGCACTTAAGTCACTGAAGACAAGGGAGGACTGGATAGAATAACAGTAAATAGTAACCAAGTGGTTTGACTTTTGACAGAGACTTTTGACATTGGCTAAATGATTAGTGTCCTGAAATAGACAGGGAACCTACTAAAGTCTTGCTTGATTAGTGTAAGCGGAAAACTTATAGGTCTGGTAAACAGAAGCCTGACTTGAACCATCAAAATAAAGAGGTGTGCCCCTCCACTAATTCCCAGATTTGAACCACTTCAAATTAAATGAGGGCCAGGTACCCTTGAGGAAGAACTCTACCATAGACTTTTAGGGGGTTACTGGATGCTGCCTCTGAACTGCCTCTGAAGACCCAAAATGCCTAAATTATCCACCAGTCTAGAATGGGAGCTTATGAAAGCCAAGAGGCCAATGGAGTGTAGGTTCAAACTCATCTCACAGTGAGTCCAGTAGGTTCCCAAATCCACCCTGTGGTTAAATTATCTCTAGTTTCAGAATGCACAGTTGGAATAGGCACCCTCAGCAATTGTCAGAATCCCCTCACTTATTCCCTTACCCATGGAGTAATGGCCATTACAGTAGAAAAGGCCAAGTGGAAGCCACTAGAATTGCCTTTACCTACTACTGCCAAAGGGGCAGTCAGGCCACATCTTCTGACCTCCTCTAACTGCACAAGAAGAAGACAGCCCAAGGCCTATTCCTGTGATACCAGACATGCTGCCTCCCTCCAGCCTTTTCACCAACCCTGACACCAACCATTCCTCCCACAACACCCACCACTTCCCTGCTGGGTTCAATAATTCACTGCAGTGGCCACACAGAACTCACAGATTATGAGATTCATTAAGGAAGCAAAAGATACAATTCAAGTTCAGAAACGCATTCAGTCTCTCACAGCCAGCCATTTCACTAGCAGCCAGTAGTCTCTTTCTCAGCAGTGCATGTCTCTCGCATCTCTCTCACCAGCGCATGTCTCTCAGGTCTCTCTCAGCAAGGGCATGTCTCTCATGTCTCTCAGGAGTGTGTTTCTCTCAGCGGCATGTCTTTCTCAGCCAGCAGTCAGACAGACTTCTGCATCTAGGAGGGTTCCTTTTGAGCCTGGCAGAGTGGTCAAATTAACCAATCCCAACATCAGAATTCTACACACCTAAGAGAGAGAGAGAGAACTTCCCAGAAGACTGCCTCCTAGTCACTCTCAACAGAAATACCCCAGGTGGATAACATTAACAATCAGGAGTGCGGTGGTTAAGTTTGTGTGTCAAAGTGGCTGGGCCTGGTTGAGTGGCTGGGCAGGTGGTGGTAGTTATTCCCCATGATGAGACTGGCAATCAATTCCATGGTGGAACCTACCACAAGCAGCTGAGTAGCTGCTTTAGGGATGTGGACTGCTTTCGGTATATAAGAAACAGCTCTGGGAGTGGTCTCTAGCTTATGGCACACTCGGACCCTGCATGTAGCCATGTCATTGTTCAGCAGCCTGCCATTCTCTGCCAATCTTGGGACTTTCAATGGACTTGAATTAATGGCCTGCCATGGGGTTTGGTAACATTGAGACTGTGCCATTTTACTTGTTGACCTTGGGCTTGTTAGACTCAGCAGCCACTAGCTGCCTGAGTGAAGAAATCCCTCTAGTTTCAGTGGGCCGGGAGCAAGAGGGAGAGCTGAACCCCAAGGTTGAAAGGCTTTCACACACCCCTAGAGCCTCGCACTTTGAACTCGGACTTACAGTCTCCCAAACTGTAAGAGAATAAACTCCTGTTTCTTCAAGCATCCCATCTGTGTTCAATTCCTGTCAGAGCAGCACTAGGTAACCAGAACAAGGAACTACTCAGTTGCACATGGCAAATTCCACCATGGAGTTTACAAAGACTTATTGCTAGAAAAGCCACATTACGTAATTTACTACACTGCACCTACCTAACAGTAAACCAGAAGCAATACTGCATTTCTGGAGGTATCAATGCCACCATCAATGGCCTGAAAGATACATAGGTAGTTATTCTTTCCACATCCCTATTCAAATTATCTAGTCAATGAAGAAGACAGATGGCTCTTGGAGAATGTCAGTGGATATTAGATTATCAAAGGAGGAATGTGACTCAGCTGTAAGAATGAACTTCACCCAAAGATGGATAAAGGGATTCTGTATAACCTTCTGGAGAGACGATTAATGTGTTTTGGGTTGTACTAAGAATAATTAGGTGGGAGAATAATTTTGCTACTGTCTTTAAGTATGATTAAAATTATGGTTAAAGTACAGTTAAAAAAAAACAAAAGAGGTGTGTATAGCTGACAAGAGGTGAACTGTGGTGGCTTCTGTATATATCAACACAGCAAGCTGGAACTATGTTTCCCAGAATTCCATTCCCTGTATGGTTCTAAGTTGAGATTAGGCACAAAATAAGTGTGTATGAGATTTGGAAAACAGAAGTAAAGCAGCTGACATCATGTTTTGAAGGTCTGTTTAGGGTGCCAGGTACTAGTGTAGCTTGTCTTGCTAATGGCTCACTTTGTTAGCACGGGGCAGCTGGCAGGCCATCAGCTCCACCAGCCCCTCAGATAGATATCCACCTTAACTTTCTCGAAGTCCTGGGCCCAGTATATACAAGACTTGAACTGCATCCCAGTAATATCTGCAGGCATTAGTGTCATGAAGGTAGAAGAAAATAAAGGACAGATCCAGGTTCCAGTTTGTCCTCATTAATTCCAGTTGGATTCCATCTTTTTCTTGCTTCACATCCAGATTTCCTTCTCAAATGCCAGCTCTGCTGACTTACAGTAACTTCAAATCCACTGGCAGAGGCAGAGGCCACAGTATCACCCTGACAAGTGTATAAGGTCTAATCCCTTATTATCACTCATTGCTTCTGGTCCTCTCATCAAACCCTAACTGATATAAGACCTTCCTAAAAATACTGAACAGCCTCAAAAAATGGCTCTTACAGTTGGTAAACACCCGGATGACCACACAGAGATACTCACTAGGCAAGAATCTGCACTAATGACCAGAGTTTTTTATTTTTTTAAAACCAAAAACTTTTTAGTGACTCACTCTTACCTATGACCAGCCAATGATGACCAAACACTTGAAGACATCTCCTCTTTTTGTCTTATACTTATCATAAAAAGTTCTGGTGGCACAGTGCCTAAGGCAACTGACTGCTAACCAGAAGGTTGGCAGTTCAAATCCACCAGCTACTCCATGGAAGAAAGATGAGGCAATCTACTTCTGTAAAGATTTACTGCCTCAGAAGCCCAATGGGGGTCGCTATGAGTCAGAATTGACTCGACATCAATGAGTTTGGTTTTTTAGATATCATAAAAATATTGCAAACACTACCAAAAGTAGAAAGAACAGTATAATGAAACAGTACATATTCATCAACCAGTTTCAGAAATTATCAACAACCTATACCTGTATCTCCTCTACAGCTGTTGTTGTTGTTAGGTGCCATTGAGTCATCTCCGACTCACAGTGACCCTATGCACCACAAAAAGAAATGATCCTTGCTATAGCTGAGCCCAACATTGCAGCCACTGTGTCAATCCATCTTGTCGAGGACCTTCCCCTAGTTCATTGATCCTCCACTTTACCAAGCATGATATCCTTCTCCAGGGAATGGTTCCTTCTGACAACATGACCAAAGTAGGTGAGACGAAGTCTGGCCATTCTCGCTTCCAAAGAGTATTTGGCTGTACTTATTCCAGGACAGATCTGTTAGTCCTTTTAGCAGACCATGGTACCCTTAGCATTTTTCTCCAACACCACAACTCAAAAGCATCAATTATTCTTCAGTTTTCCTTATTCATTGTCCAGCTCTCACAAGCATAAAAGGCGAATGAAAATACCATGGCTTGGGTTAGGCATACCTTAGTCTTCAAGGAGATATCTTTGCTCTTCAACACTTGAAAGAGGTCTTTTGCAACAGATATGCCCAATGCAGTATGTTGTCTGTTGTCTTGACTGCTGTTTCCATTTGGTGATGATTGTAGAACCAAGTAACATGAAACCTTGACAACTTCAATTTTTCTCCATCCATCATGAAGCTCTTTATTGGACCAGTTATGTGGATTTTTGGGGTTTTTTTATATTGAGGTGTAATCCATACCTCAGACTATAGTCTTTAATCTTCATCAGTAAGTGCTTCAAGTCATCCTCACTTTCAGCAAGCCAAGTTGTGTCATCTTCATATCGCAGGTTGTTAATGAGTCTTCCTCCAATTCTGATGCCCTGTTTTTCTTCATATAGTCCAGCTTCTCAGATTATCTGCTCAGCATACAGATTGAACAAGTATGGTGCAAGGATACAACCTTGATGCACTCCCTTCTTGATTTTGAACTATGCAGTATTCCCTTGCTCTGTTCGAACAACAGCCTCCTGATTTATGTACAGGTTCCTCATGACTACAATCAAGTATTCTGGAATTCCCATTCTTCTCAGTGCTATCCATAATGTGTTATAAGCCACACAATCAAATGTTTTTGCATGGTCAATAAAACATAAGTAAACATCTTTCTGGTATTCTCTGCTTTCAGCTAAGATCCATCTGACATCAACAATGATATCCCTTATTCCATGTCCTCTTCTGAATCCAGCTTGCATTTCTGGAAGTTCTCT
>NW_006922120.1:1359767-1366792 GCF_000298275.1 Orycteropus afer afer
CTTTTGATGATTCCTGCATATTCAATATTTTGCCCATAGAATCTTTCAATATTGCAACTTGAGGCTTAAATTTTTTCCTCAGTTCTTTCACCCTGATAAATGTGAAGCTTGTTCTTCCCTTTTGGTTTTCTAACTCCAGGTCTTTGCACATTTCATTACAGTAATTGGCTATGTCTATTCGAGTTGCTCTTAAAATCTTCTGTTCAGCTCTTTTATCTTGTCATTTCTTCCATTTGGTTTAGCTACTCTCCATTCAAGGGCACGTTTCAGAGTCTCTTCTGACATCCATTTTGGTCTTTTTCTCATCTATAGACTTGATCCAAATTTAACCAATTGCCTAATTAATGTCCTGCTTCTGGCCCAGGATCCAACCCTGAACCATACTTTGCATTTAAATGTCCTACTCCCATACAAACCTAATGCTGTCAAGTAGATTCCAACTCATACACCCTTAGTCCCTGTTATGGATTGAATTGGGTTCCAAAAAAATTATACAGATCCTAACCTCTATACTTTTGGTTGTAATCCCACTTGAGAATGGGTTTTATGTGCTGTTAATGAGCTCATATCAGCGTAGGATGTGTCTAATGCCAATCACCTTTGAGATATAAATCAAAAAGATTAAGCACAGAGAAGCAAGCAGAAATGAAGATAAATGCCATGCTACATGAGATCCCAAGGAAGCAAAAAACAGAAGCTGAAAAGTGATAAGGACCTTTCCTCAGAGCCAAAAGAGAGCAAAAATCTCCTAGAGCGTTCTCCCTGAATTCAGACTTCCAGCCTCCAAACAGTGAGAAAATACATCTCTGGTGGCACAGTGCCTAAGGCATTGACTGCTAACCAGAAGGCTGCTGGTTCAAACCCACAGCCACTCCTCAGAAAGAAGACTGGGCAATCTACTTCCGTACTCCATAGAGATACCTCCTCAGAAACCCAAGAAGATGTTGCTATGAATCGGATCTGACTCAATGGCAGCGAGTTTGGTTTTTGGTTTGTTAAAGCCACTCACTTGTGGTATTTTTGCTGCATCGGCACTAGGTAACTAAGACAAAAAAAAAAAAAAACCACAAACTTGTTGCCATCAAGTTAATTCTGACCAAATCAGAGTGACTTTATATGACAGAGTACCATTTCGAAGGCTGTGAATCTTTATGGAAGCAGACTGCCCTACCTTTCTCTCGTGAAGTGGCTAGTGAGTTTGAACAGTCAATCTTTCAGTTAGGAGCCAAGTACTTAAACACTGTGCCATTAGGCTCCTGTGATAACTAAGACAGTTCCCTTTAGGATTCAAAATGGAGTCTTGTCAGTAATCACCATGCTATTTCCTTCTAGTATCTTAGTGCTTGAAAAACTAGGTACAGCAGTTTGAATTAGGGATTTTGGTGCTCTGAACAGCTCACCAAATCAGAGTGCACCAAACACAGAGGAGTAGAATTAGAGGAAAGGCACAGAGAAAGAGATTAAGGAAGCTCTACCCAGCAGAAAGCAGACAGGCAGCTGAGAAAGGCCATTGGAGACTTCCCTGGGGGAGTGACTGGCAGGCGAGAATGGCCACCTGAGACCTCCCTGGGCCAAGGCAGAAGACACCCTATATCAGCATACCAGCGACCACACCAACATACCAGCAAACACCCCAAGGATTGACCTTCAGCACCTGATTTTATCGGTAACTTGGGTCGGCTAGTGCAAACGGGTACATGCAGCACCACTGAAAACCAAGCAGAGACCTCACTGGTGCTCCAGGAAGGTGAGCTCACTCCCCCCTCAGTGGGTCACTGAATAGGCTTGTGTCAGCTTGGGTGGCATTGAGAGGTCTGTGCTTGTCTTTATCACTGATATCGGGACTACAGATTACTAGCAGGCACTCTTGTGACTCCAGAGCAGCTGAAACGGCGCGCATCTTTAGTGCCACAGGTAGGGGGTATCACAGACAAGCTCCCAAGCCATTCGCAGTCTGGGTAGATTGGGCCGGTACTGCAGGCAGGCAGGGTGGAGAGAGGAAAATCTGCGGCCAAGTGCAGACCTGGGAAATTGCCTTGGATCCGCTATTTGGCACCGAAGGGCCTCGGGAGCGGGGTCTTGTGTGCACCTGGACCTGGCGGAAAATGGCGACACCCTAACAACAGGAATCTTTCCTGAAATTGAGCTGTGGGCTTGTAAATAACAGTACAACGTCATCAGTAGCAGCCCACTCAAAGCTCTAGAAACTGACCCAAACAACAGCAAGCTTTCCTTCTTCTGCTCCCAACTTCTCCAACAATAACTTCACTCATTCAATAGAAGAAACCATATTCAGCCAACATAAAACCTCCTGGTTTGAATTCTAAACCCTCTTTACGACAAACAAAAACATATACCCACATTCCACACAGTGAATCCACCATCACAAAGAAAACTGCAGAGCGACCCAGTATACTTCAATCAACAATAAAATAAATTACACCAGCTTAAACCTTTTCAAAATATTAAACCATAAAACCAAGACAAAACAAATCAACATGTAACCAACAGTTAAAGACAACCTCAAAATGTCTAGGAAACAACAGGCAACCTCAAATTTAAAAAAAAAAAAGGACAAGGCATTAGAAGCAAAATCACAAACAAAGGTCTCATTATACATGGAGGAAGAGGGGGCAATAGAATTATCTGAGAAGGAATTTAGAAGATATGTCTACAGACTTATGCAAGAACCTAAGGAAACCCCAAACACAAACAAGAAGAACACAGACAGTTCCCTGGAGGAACTCAGGAAAATCATTGAGAAACAAAATATTAAGATTAATGCACAATCAGAACTCATACAAAAACAGCAGTTAGAAATGCAGAAGATGAGTACCGAAATGCAGAGCATGAACATGAAAATGACAGAATTACTCAACACAGTAGAAGCACAAAACAGTAAATTAGAAATGGCTGAAGAACGCATATCCCAACTTGGAAGACAAATCCCTGGACACTAGCCTGTATGAAGAAAAATCAGAACAAAGATTAAGAGAAATGAAGAGAACCTATGAATTATATGCGATGACATGAGACGAAACAATATTAACACTAATTAGAAATCCAGAACAAGAAGAGCGAAAAAGACCACTGAGAAAACTGTAGAAGACCTGCTAACAGAAAACCTCCCCTATATCATGAAGGAAGAAAAGATATTTGTCCAAGAAGCTCATAGAACCCCACACAAGACAGATCCCAAAAGAAAAACACCAAAGCATATTATATTCAAACTTTCCAAAACCAAAGACAAAGAAAAAATTTTGAGAGCTGCCCAGGAAAAAAGAAATATTATTTATAATAATCAAACAGTTAGGCTGAGCTCCTAGAAACCATGCAGGCAAGAAGGCAGTGGGACGGAATATATAAAACACTGAAAGAAAAAACTTCCAACAAAGAATCCTATATCCAGCCAAATTATCCATCAAATATGAGGACGAAATCAAGGCATTCTCAGATAAACAGAAATTAAGAGACTTTGTGAAAACTAGACCAACCCTACTAGAAATGCTTAAGGAAGTCCTTCCAATAGAGAATCTACGAAACAGAGATCAACGAAACCAGGATACTTGTCATCAATACTAAAACCAAATCAGAAATGTTGTTGTGGTTGTTGTTGTGTGCCGTCGAGTCAGCCCCAACTCATAGCAAACCCTCCTTGGATTGCCAAGGCAGTATCACTATGGAAGTAGATTGCCCAACCTTCCTTCCGAGAAGTGGCTGGTGGGTTTGAACCGCCAGCCTTCTGGTTAGCAGTCAAGTGCCTTAGGCACTGTGCTACCAGAGCTCCTAAATCAGAAATACATGCTCAAAATAAGACCACAAAACATTATACCTTAAAAACCAAGGAACTCAATCAACAAACAACAACAGCAACTAACCTATCAGAGGGAATAATACTTCTAGGTACAGACCCTCAAATGGAGAGGAAAACATGACAATGTCTTCATAGAACACACTGTTCTAAAAATGTAGAGACAAGAATACACTCCAAGGTAACCACAGAGAAAAGTAACAAGTCTTCTAAGCAAATCCAGAAGGAAGGAAAACATATGGGCTTCATAAACACAAAACCAACTATAAAGAAGAAAAGGGAGAAAGCATTACCCAACAAACTGAACTCAGCACAAAAATGTATACAGACCAAGAAAACACCAACGACATGACAAAAAAACACAATAGAATGACACCAGTCAATTCATACCTATCACTAATTACACTCAATGTGAATGGACTAAATGCACCTATCAAGAGAAAGAGAGTGGCAGACTGAATAAGAAAAGAAGACCCATCAATATGCTGCCTACAAGAGACACACCTTAGACACAAAGATAAAAACAAATTAAGAGTTAAAGGATGGAAAAGAATATACCAAGCCAATGGAAACCAAAAAAGGGCAGGAGTAGCAATTTTGATTTCTGATAAAATAGACATTAAGGTAAAAAACATCTTAAAAGTCAAGGAGGGACATTATATGATGCTGAAAGGGTCAATTGACAGAGAAGAAGTTACAATAATAAATATTCATGCACCCAATGAAAGTGCTCCAAAATACGTGAAGCAAATATTAACTGAATTAAAAGGGATGATAGACAACTCTACAATAGTAGTAGGAGATTTTAACACAGCATTTTCAAGGAGGGCCAGGTCAACTGGAAAAAAACTCAACAAGGATACAGAAGAACTCAACAGTACAAGCAACCAACTGGAACTCATAGACACATACAGAGCATTTCACCCAACAAAAGCACAATTCACATTCTCCTCTAGTGCACATGGATCCTTCTCCAGAATAGATCATATGCTAGGACATAAAACAAGCCTCAATAAATCCAAAAGCACTGAAATACTGCAAAGCATCTTCTCTAGCCACAATGCTATAAAACTAGAAATTAATAATAGGAAGAGCAAGGAAAAAGCATCAAACATGTGGAAGCTGAAGAACTCTCTGCTTAAAAACTATTGGGTTACAGAACAGATAAAAATGGAAATAAAAAAATTCCTAGAAACTAATGAGAATAGAGATACAGCCCACCAAAACCCGTGGGACACAGTAAAAGCAGTACTCAGAGGACAGTTTATAGCAGTAAATGCATACATCAAAAAATAGGAAAGAAACAAAATCAACACTCTAACTTATCAATTCCAACAACTAGAAATAGAACAACAAAAGAATCTTACAGTATCTAGAAGCAAGGAAATAATAAAGATCAGAGCAAAAATAAATGAAACAGAAAACAAAAAAAAAAATAGAAAAACATCAACAAAGAGCTAGTTCTTCGAAAAGAATAAAATCAATAAAGCATTGGCAGACTTAACAAAAGAAAAGAAGGAGAAGACCCGAATCACAAGAATTGTAAACAAAAATGGTGTCATCACAACAGAACTAACTGAAATAAAAAAGATACTGACAGAACATTACGAAAAACTGTACACCAATAGATATGAGAATTTAGAAGAGATGGACAGGTTTCTAGAAACACAAGATCTACCTAAATTATCCCACTCAGAAATAGAAAACATGAACAGATCCATAACAAGGAAAGAAATTGAACAGGTCATAAAAAAACTGCCCACAAAGAAAAGCCCTGGCCCTGATGGTTTCACTGGAGAATTCTATCAAATATTCAAAGAAGAGTTGACACCTATGCTACTCATGGTATTCCAGAACATAGAAAAAGATGGAGTACTCCCAAACTCATTTTATGAAGCAAACATAACATTAATACCAAAACCAGGGAAAGACAACACTAGAAAGGAAAACTACAGACCAATATCACTCATGAGCATAGATGCAAAAATCTATAACAAAATCCTGGCCAACAGAATCCAACAACATATCAAAAAATTAATACATCCAGACCAACTGGGATTCATACCAGGTTCACAAGGGTGATTCAACATCAGAAAATCAATCAATGTAATCCACTACATAAACAAAACAAAGGAAAAGAACCATATGATTATAACAATTGATGCAGAAAAGGCATTTGATAAAATCCAACATCCATTCCTGTTTAAAACTCTCAGCAAAATAGGGATAGAAGGGAAATTCCTCAACAAAATAAAGGGTACATATGCAAAGCCAATGGCCAACATCATTATTAATGGAGAAAGGCTCAAGGCATTCTCCTTACGAATGGGAACCAGACAGGGATGCCCTCTATCACCACTTCTATTTAACACTGTACTGGAAGTCCTGGCCAGGGCAATAAGGCAAGAATAAAAATAAAAGGCATACATATTGGCAAAGAGGAATTAAAACTATCTCTATTTGCAAATGATACGATCCCACACATAGAAAACCCAAGGGACTCAATAAAAAAAACTACTGGAACTAATAGAGAGGTTCAGCAAAGTGGCAGGATACAAGATCAACATATAAAAAAATCAGTTGGATTTCTCTACATCAGCAAGGACTCCTCTGATAAAGAAATAAAGGAAACGATATCATTCACTATAGCTACAAAAAAGATAAAATATCTAGGAATAAACCTCACCAGAGACACAAAAGACCTACACAGAGAAAACTATAAAACACTGCTACAAGAAACAAGGGTACTACATACATTAAAGAACCTACCTTGTTCATGGACAGGTAGACCAAACATTGTGAAAATGTCAGTACTACCTAAAGCAATCTATACATTTAACGCAATCCCAACCCAGATTTCAACAAAATTTTTTAAGGACATGGAAAAACCAATTACTAATTTCATATGGAAAGAAAAAAGACCTCGAATAAGCAGAGCACTTCTCAAGAAGAAAAACAAAGTGGGAGATCTCACACTCCCAGATCTTAAGAACTACTATACAGCCACGGTAGTCAAAACAGCATGGTATTGGTACAATGATAGATAGACCAATGGAACAGAATCGAAAGTCCAGACATAGACCCATCCATCTATGGACAACTGATCTTTGACAAAGGCCCAAAGCCCATTAAATGGGGAAGAGACACCCTCTTTAACAAATGGTGCTGGCAAAACTGGATATTCACCTGTAGAAAAATGAAACAAGATCCATAC
>NW_006922120.1:1367907-1377185 GCF_000298275.1 Orycteropus afer afer
AGGATTAATTTTGGGCTAGTTGGGGCTTACACGCTGACATGGGTAGGGGGAGGGATATACGGGAAGGATATATGACCACCATAATAACACTGAGAAATGAGAGGACACCGAACTGTACACATAAGAAATAGACGGCAGATGCTTATACCAACCAATGTGTCCACAATGCCACATTGCCATTAACACCAAACACTAGGCTATACAGATAAACATATAAACACCTGAGACAATCAGACGGGGGTCAGTGAACAGAGGTATACTCTAGACCAAGGATAGATTCAGCTGAGGCTAGTCTTGCACAGACACCAGTGATACAAAATACCTGCAGTCCTTACAGAAACAATAGAAGACAGACACAGAGTAATCCCTCACAGACATCCCAACACTATGGGAGAGAGATCCAATAGATCTACTACCTCAGGACCATAGTACTGGAGGACACCAGACTCAACTGGCACAACAAAATACATAAAAGCCTTGCTCCACATCCTACATTGGAGAGTAGTGACTGGGGTCTTAAAAGCTTTCAAGCAGCCATCTAAGATGCAGCTAATGGTCTCCTAGCATCGAGAGTGAAGAATGCAAAAAAAAAAAAAAAGAGGGGCATTTAGAAGCAATCAGCCCTAGGACACAATGGCCCTCAAGACCAGAAGAACTAGATGGTGCCTGGCTACTCAGGAAAGGATCAAATCTGGAGATCCTGGATAGAGTGGGAGGGAAAACGTGGAACATAACCCAAAAACTCAATAATGACCAGAATTACTGGTCAGATGAAATCTGGTGAGACTCCCAATACTATGGCCCTGGAATACATTCTGCGCCTGGAATAAAACTCACCCCCAGGGGCGGGCTTTCAGCCCAATAGTTAACAAGATGTACACGCAGACCACGCAACCCAAGATGCCACACCCACATACTCTATGGTAATACATCCCTTAGAGCAATACACCATGGAACACCCGAGGACCAACATTCAGATTGAGGAAATGCAGGACAAATAGGAGTGCATAATTATGAGGGGCACAGGGGGAGGGTTGCAGGGTAGGGAGGGGAGGAGACTGGGTTGGGGTTGGACATGGCAAATGGGGAATGAAACTAAATGTACACGTTATGTTTAATGTAAACAAGCTCTTAAAATAAAATAAAATATAGTTCCCTTTAATCTGGAAGATTCCTCACTCTTTGTCACTCATGACCTTGACACATTTGCAGAATACTACCATGTTATTTTGTACTGTTCCTTAATTTGATGTTGATGTTCCTCATGATTAAATTCAGGTTATGCAATTTTGCAAGAAACCACAGAAGTGATAACTTGTCTTTCTCGATGCATATCAGGCAGCAGCTGGTGTGAATTTCTCCTACTACTGGTGACGCTAACTCTGATCACTCAGGTAATCTCTACCAAACTTTTCCATGATAAAGTTATCATTTCTTCCTTTGTACTTAATAAATATCTTGTAAGAGGACTCTTCGAAATCATGTAAGTATCAATTTTTGATCATAGTTTTACCCATTCTTTTAGCATGTATTGATGATTTTTGCCTAAAGTCATAGTTATTTTCTAAGATTCCATCCAACTCAACAGTTGCTATTCCAGGATTCTATTAACATTTTAAGTTAAGAATTTTACCTTTATTAAGTGAAACTGCTGGAAATTTTGGACAGTAAGTCTGGGGTATGAGAGATAATTTGCATATACACCCCACAGATTAGAACATCATAGCTTTGAAACAGATTTATTTTAACTATGCCCTTTACCTAAGTTTAAACCTGAAGTACAAGCGCATTTGCATACAACTTGGTTCTATAGTAAATTTATGCTGGAATAATAATAGTACTTTGGTTTTTTTAAAAAGTATTTACAGTTGCTGTCAAGTCGACTCCAATTCATGGAGACACCATGTGCATCAGAGAATTGTGCTCTATGGAACTGTTTTGATGTTTGTTGGGGGGAGAGGGGTGGTGAAATTATACACAACAAAACATATACACAGTGAATAATTTTTACATGTACACTTCATTGACAATGGTTACATTCCTCACATTGTGTCACCATTCTATCTCTGCCCCTATTATTTCACCACTATTACTCTCTGCCCTTTAAAGCTGTCATCTTATAAAGGTAATTCTTCAATAGGGTGCAATGCTCAAGACAGACATTATTTATTTGTTGTGCTAAATTGTATTTTAAAGATGATTTCAAGGGATTGTTTCAGCGCAAGCTTCAAAAGTAGTTTCTAGGCAACAGATTCAGGAATCCATCTAGTCTCAATATACCCAGAAAGTCTTGTTTCCAATACAAATTTGAAGTTCTACTCCTCAATTTTCAGTTCTGTTCCTCAATATTCCTCCTTCTGATTAAGAACTATCTATTGGGTCCCTGATCAAAATGTTCAGTAATGGTAGCTGACCACTATCCATTTCTCCCTGTCTCACAGAAAGGATGATGGTATCAGTTCATGGAGGCAATTAGACCTGTAAACCATTTCCTTCTCCAACTTCCGGATCTCTTTCTTCCTCTGTTGCTGCAAGCAATAGGAGTCCAATTGTTACAGCTTGTATGCCTCCTTTCAAGCTTTTAAGAGCCCAGGCACTACCCACTAAACTAGGAGGTAGAGGAAAAACTCTTAAAAAATATATATTAGGCCAATTGACTGGACTGGCCTATGCAATTACCACTCTAAGACCTTGAAACAACAAAACTAATCCCATTAGATACTTATATGTAACTTTATTTATTCAGCTGCTATTTTTGGTATAAAATTAAATGTAGCATTTTGTCACTTCACTCTCCTTTTAAATTTTTCTAATTTTCAGTTTAGTGAGTATCAGCGGCAACAGTCAACTTGTGTAACTATTACACTTTGTCAACGCCAATTTTCCCAACATTACAAACATTCAGTACTTCTCACAGAATGATTCTCATTGCCAGATGCCCCACCCACCCCCACCCAATAACCACTAGAAACCATTGGGGTTTTTTGGTTTTGTTTAATATTATTTTATTGTGTTTTTGGTAAAAGTTTACACAGAAAATTAGTTTACTATTTGACAATTGTATACCAATCATCCAGCAATATTAGTTACTTTTTTCACAATGTGTCAACATTCTTTCCTTGTGTTGTGGTTGTTCCATTTTCAGTACTTTAGTTTCCCTACACCTTATCCCCTTATCTTCTCATCCTTGCTTTGGAGTACTTACTGCCCTTTTGGTCTCATGTAAATAGTTGTTTTTTTTTAAAGTGGTGCACCATACTCCCAGATGGGAGCTCTAGTGACATAGTGCCTAAAGCATGTGACTACTAATCAGAAGGCTGGCAGTTCAAACCCACCAGCTACTTCTCAGAAGGAAGACTGGGCAATCTACTTCCGCTGAGATACCGCCTTGGAAACCCAAAGCGTCTGTTTTTGCTCATGTTTTTCCACTAGTTGGTGCCTTATCCACTTCTGTATAGTTCCTTTCAAGCTCAGAGCTCCAGGAACTCTAAGGGTTTCCAAGGCAGGGTCACTATGAGCCGAATCAACTCAACGGCAGTGAGTTTGGTTTGTTTTTTTATTATACTCCCAGATATTGTATGTTTTGTGTGCCTATCTGTTATTTCTATAAAAGGTGACCTCAGGGGAAGTAACTCTTGTTTTATTACGTATTCAGCTATTCTTTGTCATTTCATGTAAGTGATGCACAGGGTTTTTAATGGCTGAAGTTCCAGAAGTAGGTCAGTACACCTTTCTTCCAACCCACCTCTGAGTGGACTTGAACCTCCAACCTACTGGTTACCAGCCAAGTACTGTTACCATTGGCACTAGCCAGAGACTCCATTTTTCTCAAGGGAGAAAAATCATAATGACAATCTCCATATATGATTAAAATTCCTTGGACAGAACTTAACACCTATTCTTAATAAAAAAGTGTAAGAAAATGAAAATGAATAGATACTTCCTTATCATGATAAAATATATTTACTTCAGTCCTAAAGCCAGTATCTTATACAACAGGGAAACAAGGTAAGAATCCTCACTCTTTTCACTACTATTTAATATTGTTGAGATTATAACTCAGTGCAGTTGGACTAGAAAAAACATTTACATGCATAAAAGACGAAAAATAACAAGTAACAGTATATACTTGAAGACAACATGAAAGTATTCCTAGAAAATCCTAAAGAACCAATGACAGTACTACTAAGCAAGCAAACAATTTAGCAAGGGAGCAATCCATTGCCAATGAGTTGTTTCTGACTCATAGTGACAAGGAAGCAGGATATAAAAATAAATGACATTCTTATACAAAAATAACCCATGAGAAGATCCTATGAATAATAAGACTCCATTTAGTCTTATTATTTTGGCAGCAAAAAAGATAAAATATTTGGGAATAAACTTAAGAAATATTTAAAATCTATATAAACATGATTATAAGATACTCCTTAAAGACATAGATTTGAATAAACAGAAAGACATCTCGTTCTTGGTTCAGAGAGCCTAATGTCAATAAGATGTCAATTCTCCCTAACTCGATTTATAAGTGTAATGCAATCACAATAAAAATTTCAATGAGTTTTTCATTTTTAGACAAGAAAAAAAGGTAGGTAGGAGATAGACAAGTTGACCTTAAAGTTCATTTGAAAAAACAAATGCACAAGAATGGCTAGAGCTTCACCACAAAGGAAAAATTATGAGCCCTACCAGATACTAAAACATATCACAAATTACCTGTAATTAAAGCAGTATAGTACCAGTACATGAATAGACAAACTGACCAATAGAATAGAGTATAAAATCTAAAAGTAGATCCAATTAATGTGATGATCAAGGAGCCCTGGTGATGCATTGAGTAAGTGCTTGGCTGCTAACTGAAAGGTCAGCAAGCGGTTCAAACTCACCAGCAGTCACATAGGAGAAAGATGTAGCAATCTGCTTCCATTTATATCACAGCCTTGGAAACCCTATTGGGCAGTTCTATTCTGTCCTACAGGGTCATTCATGAGTCAGAATCAACTTGATAGCACACAACAACAGTTTATGTGCTGTCCCTAAGTGATGCAAATGGTTTGTGCTCGATTGCTAAGATAAACCTTAGTGGTTTGAACCTACCCAGCAGTGCTGCGAAAGAAAGGCTTAGAAAACAACTTCCATTAAGATTGAAAATACAAAGCAAACTCACTGCCATTGAGTCAATTCCAACTCAGTGACCTCCTTTGGGTTTCCAAGGCGGTAAATCTTTATGGAAGTAGACTGACCAGTATTCCTTCCATTGAGTAACTGGTGGGTTTGAACCACCAATCTTCTTGTTAGCAGTCAAATGCCTTAGGCACTACACCACCAGATTTACTCTGTAAATTTACATTTCTACTCTGTAACACATGGGGTCAGTAAGAGTCCAAATCAACTCAACAGCAACTAGCAACAGTATATGATCTGCCATATGACCACTACAGTAAGTTTCTGGAACAAAAATAATCTTTTCAATAAATGATGATGAAACAATGGTAGTCATTTGAAAATTAGACCCATTCCTTACATCATACACAACAATAAACTAAATGGATCAGAGACATAAATAAAAAAATATTTAAAGTGTACAAACCCAGACTTCCAGTAAGATGAAGGAATAGGAAGACAAGTGACACAGACCCTCTTCAACAAAGAAAAGAAAAACCAATTGACAGAGATACAAGAGATAATCCTAGAATTCTAAGCTTTGAAAGGAACTATACAGAAGTGGATAAGGCACCAACTAGTGGAAAAACCTGAGCAAAAACAGTGAGTACAGAGACAGTCGGAGCTGCGGACTGTCAGCTACTCTGATGAGACCAACAGCCTGAATATTTCCAAGTGGTATTGGGACCTGAGAATTGACGTAAAGATCAGTCCGGTTACCAAGGGCTGCAGGGACAACTGCTCTGGTGGCCTATGACTAGGAAGGGAAACAGTAAGGAGGGAGACAACCTGAGCTGTGGACTTTCTGCTGTCTGGAGGGTGCAGCCATTTTGATTGTTTACACATGGCAGCCATTTTGGATATTAAAAGTGACCGAGGGCGCAGCCATTTTGAATGTTTACAAGGGGTGGCCATTTTGGATACTTAAAAGTGACCGAGGGCACAGCCATTTTGAATGTTTAGAAGTGGCAACCATTTTGGATTTTAAAGTGATAGCATTCTCATTCGGATTCCAGGGACCTAAGAACAGGCTCTGTTTGCCAGGATCAGCAAGGACATATGAGAGGCTGACAAAGGAAAGGAGACAGGTGATGAGTGTATAAGTGCTGTCAACTAGTGAATAGAGGAGCACAGCATAGTACCCTGCCTGTATAGAAAACATACAAAGAAAACAAAAATTGTGGGCAAGTCATTCCAACATATAATCACCAATTAAATATAAACACAAAAACATCACAATGCCTCGGAGACAACAAGGCATCACAGTCCACACAAAAAAGCAAGATAAAGCAACAGAAACAAAGGACCAGGATACAGACCCAAAACACATCCATGAGGAAGACGCAGCATTGGAACTCCCTGATGAGGAATTCAAAAGAATTATATTTAGGTACATTCAATGAATTGAGACACAGATCAAGGAAAACACTGTCAAAATTGGAGAAAACCCTAGAACAACTGAGAAACACAATACAAGAACAAAATGACAAAATAAATGAAAAATTAGAAAAGATACAAAATCTACAGACAGAAATCCAGAACATTAATATTAAATTTTCAGAAATAGATAACACCTTGAACAGGCAAAGGAGTAGAATTGAATCAATGGAAAACAGAACTAGGGAGACTGAGGCAAATCCTCAGTGTTTCTTTGGAAAGGAATCAATAAGAAAAAAAATCAGGACAAAATGAAGAAAGCCAAAGGGTCATGTGGGATACCAACAAAAGAAATAACCTATGTGTAATTGGAATTCCAGAACAGGAAGAGACAAATAAAACCACAGACAAAATTGTCAAAGATTTGTTGGAAGAGAATTTTCCTGGTATGATGAAAGTTAAAAATACATCCATTCAAGAAGTCCAATGAACCCCAAACAGAAGAGACTCCAAAAGCAAATCACCAAGACCAAAGACAAAGAAAGATTCTTAAAAGCAGCATGGGAAAAATGAAAAGTTACCTACAAGGGGCAACCAGTAAGAATAAGCTTTTATTTCTCAGCAAAAACCATGCAGGTAAGAAGACAATGTGATGGTATATATTAAACCCTGGAAGAGAAAATGAGGACAACAACAAAACAAATAGAAAAAATAGTGTAGTTACACAACCTCTAAATGGTGAGGAAATCAAGAGAATTACAAGATAGAATGGACTGTTCTAAACTTGGGGAGAAAATTATAAATCACAGGGCAACCTCAAAGAAAAAATGATAAACCTTTACACCACAATAAAAAAGAAGACAAGCACAAATATTGAGCAAATACTAAAAAAAAAACAAAAGGAATGATAACACAACTCATAAACAAAATTAGCTCAGCACGGAAAATTATATGGAACAAAGAAAAAAGGAACACCATGAAAAAACATAACAAAATGACAGCAAACAATTCATACTTGTTAATAATTATACTGAATGTCAATGGATTAAACGTACCACTCAAGAGACTGAGAGTTACAGCCTGGATAAAAAAACATAAACCATCAATATGCTGTGTACAAGAGACACACCTCAGAGACAAAGACACAAACAGACAAAAACTAAAGGTTGAAAAAAAGATGTATCAAGCAAATAGCAAACAAAAAAAGAGGAGGAGTGGCAATATTAATTTCTGATAAAATTGACTTTAAGATAAAAACCACCAGGGACTTACAGTAAGATGGCGGAATAGGGAGAAACACTGCACAGACCCTCTTCAACAAAGAAAAGGGAAACCAGCTAACACAGACACAGAAGATAATCCTGCACCCCTGGGCCTGAAGGGAAGGTTATAGAAGTGGACTAAACCCCAACTAGCAGAAGAATATGCATGAATATACCAAAAAAGGAGACATACGGAGCTGCGGTCTGGCAGCGATCCTGACAGCACGGCATGGACATTTTGGAGAATGCTGAGTCTTGTGTAATCTACGAATTAACCTAAAAATAAGCCATGCTAGCCAGGGACTGCACAGAGGACTGCTCTGGTGGCTGGTGAATAAAAGGAGAAGCAGCAAAGAGGAGGGCAGGCTGAGCTGCGGACTTTTGCCTGTCCGGAGGACACAGCCACTTTGAATGTTTACAAGGGAATTGATCATTTTGGATATTTAAAGAGACAGTGCTCTCCCAGATTCCAGGGTCTTAAAAACAGATTCCGCTTGCCAGTAACCTCAAGGACACTCTGGATCTGGATGACTAAAAAGGTGCAACATTCCTCTTGTTACTTTATACTCCACACACGCTTGGTAAAAAGAGTTGCGGCCATCCCCCACTCCCAACCGCCTTCTGGACACACAGGAAATCCATCCCAGTCTGTGTGCTCTGTCAGAGCCTGGGTGCCCTGCTGTGCCCGCCCCTGATTTTTTTTTTCTTTTTCTTTTTCTCTTTCTTTTTTCCGATTATTGGTTTGCTTGTTTTAAAACTATTATTATTATTAACACTTTTGTCCTTTATACTATTATTCTTTATTTTTCCCCTCCCAGGTCCTAGGTTTCAGCTTTTTTATGTTTCCCTGTTCCTAGTTGCAATTTTATTTTTTTCTTTTCTTCTCAGGGTTAACCCCATTCCTTGTTTTTGGTTTTTTTCACATTTTTTCTTCATTAGTCTCCTTCCCTACCTTTCTTCTCTTAGTATCTCCAGATATTGCAGGTTTTCTTGTTGTTTTCTTCTCCTTTTTCCCTTTTTTCTTTTTTTTGGGGTTATTGCTCCTGTGTGATTACATGGTGTGTTTCTTATCTAGGTGCTTTTAGTTTTTTGATGGTCATTCAATTGTAATTTGTGTCTATCTGAGTGGGAGACAGCAACAGTCCCCATAAGATACAACTACACCCACAACTCCTGCAACTTCACTGACTGAAAGAAAGACACCACCTACTTCTCCACCAATGGGCCAACGAGAAAACCACCAGCAAGAGACTAAATCACCCTTGGCTGCTCTTCACAAACAGTTAACAGAGATCTAAATACAACAACACTATGATACCTCCCAGACAACAGATCATCACAGTCCACACAAAGAAGCAAGATAAAGGGATAGAAACAAGGTAGCAGGATACAGACCCAGAACACATCCCTGAGGAAGAAGCAGCATTGGAACTCTCTGATAAGGAATTCAAAAGAATTATCTTTAGGTATCTTCAA
>NW_006922120.1:1378165-1380023 GCF_000298275.1 Orycteropus afer afer
ACAGAACTTCTAAATGGTGAGGAAGTTAAGAGAGTTGCAAGATAGAATGGACTGCTCTAAACTCAGGGAGAAAATTAAAAATCAGAGGGTAACCTCAAAGAAAAATGATAAACCTTCATATCACAATAAAAAAGAGGACAAGCACAAATATTCAGCAAATACTAAAACAACAACAACAAAGGAAATGAACATGATTCATAAACATAATAAGCTCAGCACAGAAAATAATATGAAGAAAGAAACTAGGGACACCATGAAAAAACACATAACAAAATGACAACAACAAATTCATGCCTGTCGATAATTGCACTGAATGTTAATGGATTAAATGAACCACTCAAGAGACAGAGAGTTGTAGATTGGGTAAGAAAACAAAACTCATTGATAGGCGGCCTACAATAGACACACCTTAGAGATAAAGACAAAAATAGACTAAAAATCATAGGTTGGAAAAAGATATATCAAGCAAATGGCTGTAAGAGAGCAGGAGTGGCAATATTAATTTCTGATCAAATTGACATTAAGACAAAAACCACTGTACGAGACAAGGAAGGACATCATATAATGATTAAAGGATCAATTGATCATGAAGATATAACCATAATTAATATCTATGCATCTAATCAAAGAGACCCAAAATATATAAATGTGACTCTAAAGGAGTTGAAAAGCCAAATTGATGACTCCACAGTCATAGTAGGAGACTGAAATACACCACTTTCAGTGAAAAATAGAACAACTGGAAACAAACTCAACAAACAGGCAGAAGAGCTAAACGATACAATCCACCCACCTGGCCTTATAGACATCTACAGAGCACTTCACCCAACAGCAGCACAATACACATTCTTCTCCAGTGCACATGGAACACTTTCCATGATAGAACTTATGTTCGGCCATAAAGCAAGCATTGATAAATCGAAAAACAATGAAATACTGCAAAGCATCTTCTCAGATCATAATGCTATCAAATTAGAAATCGACAACAGGAAGATCAACAGAAAAAGAGTAAACACATGGAAACTGAACAAACCTTCTTTGAGAAAGACTGGTAAGAGAAGAAATCAAAACTGAAATTCAAAAATTTCTTGAATCAATGAGAATTAAAGCACAACATAACAAAACCTTTGGGACACAGCTAAAGTAGTGATCAGAGGCCAATTTATAGTAATAAATGCATACATCAAAAAAGAAGAGCCAAAATCAACACTTTAAACCAACATCTCCAACAATTAGAAAAAGAACAGCAAGAAAATCCTAACAGTCATAAGAAGAAAGGAAATAATCAAGATTTGAGCAGTAATCAATGAAACAGAAAATAGAAGGACAACAGAAAAAATCAACAAGACCAGAATTTGCTTTTTTAAAAGATCAATAAAATTGAGAGACCACTGGCAAATTTAACAAAGGAAAAGAGGGAGAGGATACAAATAACACAAATAAGAAACTAAATGGGTGACATCACAATAGAACCAACTGAAATAAAAAGGATAATATCAAGATACTGTGAAGAACTGTACTCCAACAAATTTGAAAATCTGAAAGAAATGGACAGATTTCCAGAAACACACAACTTACCTAAACTAACACAGACTGATATGGAAAAGTTGAACAGGCCCATCACAAAACAAGAAATTGAACAGATCATCAAAAAATTACCAACTAAAAAAACTCCCGGCCCAGACGGTTTCACTGGAGACTTCTACCAAACATTCAGAGAAGAACTGATACCAATCCTACTCTAACTATTCCAAAACACAGAAAAGCATGGAATCCTCCCTAACTCATTTTATGAAGCAAGCATAACCTTGATACCAAAATCAGGCAAAGACATCACTCAAAAGGAAAACTACAGACC
>NW_006922120.1:1380413-1382162 GCF_000298275.1 Orycteropus afer afer
ATCTACTGGAACTAATTGAGAGATTTAGCATCGTGGCAGGATATAAGATCAACATCCAAAAATCAGTTGGATTTCTCTATACCAGCAAAGAGATTGCTGAAAATGAAATAAGGAAATGGATACCATTTACTATAGCTACCAAAAAAAATAAAATACTTGGGAATAAATCTCACCAGGGACACAAAAGAGATATATGAAGAAAACTATAAAAAACTACTTCAGAAAATAAGATGGCAGACTAGGCAGAAAGACTGCACAGATCCTCTTCAACAAAGAAAAGGGAAACCAATTAACACAGACAAAGAAGATAATCTTGGAGCCCTGAGCCTTGAAAGGAAAGATATAAAAGTGGACTAAACCCCAACTAGCAGACAGACGGAGCTGCAGTCTGGCAGCGATCCTGAGCGATCCAGACGGCACTGCACAGATAACTTGGAGATTCCCAAGTGGTGGTAGGACTGAAGAATTAACCTAAAAATCAGCCGTGCTAGCCAGGGATTGCACAGAGAACTGTGCACAGTGGCTGGGGAATAAACGGAGAAGGTGAAGAGAAAGGCGGGCTAAGCTGTGGATTTTGCCGGTCAGGAGAACACCGCCATTTTCAATGTTCAAAAGTGGCTTGACTATTTTGGATATTCAAAGAGACAACGCTCTCGCAGACTCCTGGAGCTTAAGAACACATTCTGCTTTCCAGCAACCCTAAGGACACTCTGAAGCTGCAAGACTGAAAAGGTATGACATTTCTCTTGTTACTCTTACACCCCACAACCGCTTGGTGAATAAAGGTGCGGCCATCCCCAACTTCCACCTACCTTTTGGGCCCACAGGAACTCCACCACAGTCTGTGTGCTCAGACAGAGCCTAAATGCCCTGCCCTGTCCTCCACAGATTTTTTTTTTCCTCTTTTTTTATTTTTATTTTTTTCTTTTTCACTTTCTTATTTCTGGTGATTATAGTTTGCTTGTATTTATCTGTTTTAAAGCAACTATTATTATTACTTTTGTCCTTTTTACTATTATTCTTAATCTTCCCCTCCCAGGTCCTAGTTTTCACCACTTTTTCTATTCCCTGTTCCTGGTAGAAAATTTTTTTTCTTCAAGTTTTTTTTTCCCCCTTTATTCTTGTGCTTCAACCCATTCCTCGGTTTTCTTTGCAAATTTTTCCCATTTTCTTTTCCTTCATTATTCTACTTCTTTACTTTTTTTCTCTTAGTGCCCTATCCTGAGATATTTAGGATTTTCTTGTTTTTTCTTATTCTTTTTCCATTTTTTCTTTTTTTGGTTACTGTTCCTGTGTGATTACATGGTGTATATTTTGTCCATGTGCTTTTAGTTTTGTTTTTTTTTTTTTGATGGCTATTCAATTGTAATATTTCTCTGAGTGGGGGACAGCAACAGTCCCCATAAGACACAATTACACCCACACCTCCTGCAACTTCACTTATTGAGCGAGAGCCACTAGCTCCTTCTCCACCAACAGGCCAATGATAAAAAACCACCAAGAACAGCCTGAATCACCCGTGGCTGCTCTTCACAAACAGTTAACAGACATCTTAATACAACAATGCCACGATGCCTTGGAAACAACAGACCATCACAGTCCACACAAAGAAGCAGGATAAAGTGGTAGAAACAAGGAAGCAAGATACAAACCCAGAACACATCCCTGAGGAAGAAGCAGCATTGGAACTCTCTGACAAGGAATTCAAAAGAATTGTCATTAGGTATCTTCAGAGGATTGAGAGACAGA
>NW_006922120.1:1383815-1384332 GCF_000298275.1 Orycteropus afer afer
GCAAAATTGTCCCTCAAATATGATGGTGAAATTAGGAGATTTCCAGATAAGCAGAAACTAAGGGAATTTGTTAAAACCAGACCAAATTTACAAGAAATGATAAAAGAAGTCCTTTGAACAGAGAACCAAAAATAGCAAATAACAACAAGATGACATAACCCAGAAACCACAGCTATGGACATATCCAAAGTGAAAATGAGCTTACGAGATTGTAAACAGGGAACCAGAGACATCAATTGGCAAGTGCGAACAATGACAAACAAAAAGAGGGAAAACACTGTGTAGTCATAGAATTTCTAAATGGTGAGGAAGTTAAGAGAGTTGCAAGACAGAATGGACTGTTGTAACAAATTCTGTACATCACACCATAAACTAAAATGAACTCCAGATGGATCAAAGACTTAAATATGAAACCTAAAACTATACAGCTCCTCAAGGAAAATCTAGGGTCAAATTTAAGGCCCCTAATATATGGCATAAATAGACTATACAATAGCCAAAAGATGGAAACAACCTA
>NW_006922120.1:1385007-1387589 GCF_000298275.1 Orycteropus afer afer
ATCTAGATGTAACGATGGGTCTCTCCTCGTCCAGAGCAAAGAAGAATGAAGAAAACCAAAATTCATGGAAACAATTAGTCCTAGCGACTGGTACACCATCCAATCTGCAGCCTATACGACTATGAGACCAGAAAAACTAGATGGTGCCCAGCTACCACCGTCATCCACTTGGAAGGGGATCTATGTAGGAGATCCTTGATAGAGAGGGAAAACAATGTCGAACAAAACTCAAAATCATTTGGAGAAAAAAAAGGGGGGGAGGGGTGGACCAGGTTTGCTGCTCTGATAGAGCCTGGTGGAACCACTGAGACTATGGCCCTAGCTGCCCTTCAGGTATGGAACTGAACACACACCTGTGGTTTCCAGCCAAACAGAAGACAGGCATATGAGTTGAGCATTTATCTGAGGTAGATACTCTCCTTGGAGAGAACAATCATTGAGAAAGAAGGGCTGCCTATGCACAGGAGACAGCTCAGGGAGTCTATGGAGGGATGGACACTGGGAAGAGGTAACTATGGGGAGGAAGTGGGAGGGAGCTGTTGCATTGTGGTAAACTGTGGTCAATGTCATGACACAAAGTATATGTAAACTGCTGTATGGAAAGTGAATTTGTTCTGTAAATCTTCACCCAAATCACAATTTAAAAAAAAACAAATTCCTGGAATGATATGAGAATGAAAACACAACACACCAAATCTTTAGGACACAGCAAAAGCAGTAATCAGAGGCCAATGTATACCAATAAACAAACACATCCAAAAAAGAAGGAATAGTCGAAATCAAAACCTTAAACCAACATCTCCAACAATCAGAAACAGAACAGCAAGAAAAGCCTACAGTCACCAGAAGAAAGGAAATAATGAAGGTGTAAGCAGAAAAAAATGAGAAACAAAATAGAAAGACAATTAAAAAAAAAAACTTCAAGACTAGAAATTGGTTTTTTGAAAAGACAAATAAAATTGACAAATCACTGGCAAATTTAACAAAGGAAAAGGGGGAGAGAATAAAAGTTAAAAAAATAGTATCAGAATACTATGAAGAATTATACTCCAATAAATATGAAAATCTAGAGGAAATGGACAGATTTCTAGAAACACACTACTTACCTAAGCTAACACAGACTGAGGTAGAACAGTTGAATACATCCATAACATACAAAGAAATTGAACAGGTCATAAAAAATTTACCAATCAAAAAAAAGTCCAGGCCCAGATGGTATCACCAAAGAATTCTATCAAACATTCAGAGAAGAACTGACACCAATCCTACTTCAACTATTCCAGAACATAGAAAAGGAAGGAATCCTCCCTAACTCACTTTATGAAGCAAACATAACCTTGATACTAAAACCAGGCAAAGACATCACTAAAAAGGAAAACTAGAGACTAACATCCCTCATGAATACAGAAGCAAAAATCTTCAACAAAATCCTAGCCAACAGACTCCAACAACATATCAAAAAATAAAACATTATGACCAAGTAGGCTACATATCAGGTATGCAAGGATGATTCAACAACAGAAAAACACTCAACATCATCCATCACATAAATAAACCAAAGGAAAAGAACCACATGATCATATCAATTGATACAGAGAAGGTATTTGATAAAATCCAACACCCATTCCTGATCAAAACTCCCAGCAAAATAGGAATAGAAGGGACATTCCTCAACATGATAAAGGGCATCTATGCAAAACCAACTGCCAACATTATTCTCAATGAGAGAGACTGAAACCATTGCCCTTGCAAACAGGAACCAGATAAGGATGCCTTCGATCACTACTTCTATTCAACAGTGTATTGGAAGTCCTAACCAGGGCAATAAGGCAAGAAGGGGAAATCAAAGGCATCCAAATTTGTAAGGAAGAAGTCAAACTATCCCTATTCGCTGATGATATGATCCTATAACTAGAAAACCCAAGAAACTCAGTAAAAAATCTACTAGAACTAACTGAGAGATTTAACAGTGTGGCAAGATACAAGACCAACATCCAAAAATAAGTTGGATTCTTCTACACCAGCAAAAAGATTGCTGAAAAAGAAACAAGAAACCAACACCATTTACAATAGTTAGCAAAAAAATAAATAAATACTTGGGAATAAATCTTACCAGAGACACTAAAGACCTGTAAAAAGAAAACTACAAAAGATTACTTCCAGAAACCATAAGAGATCTATATAAATGGAAGAACATACCATGCTCATGGATAGGAAGATTAAACATTATAAAAGTGTCAATTCTACCCAAAGAAATCTATAAAGTCAATGCAATCCCAATCCAGATCCCATCAACATTTTTTAAGGATATGGAAAAACCAATCATTAACTTTGTATGGAAAGGAAAGAGACCTCACATAAGCAAAGCACTATTGAAGGTGGCCGGCAAGATGGCAGACTAGGCAGAAAGAATTTGCACAGACCCTCTCCAACAAAGAAAAGGGAAACCAATTAACACAGACACAGAAGATAATCCTGGACCGCTGAGCCTTGAAGGGAAGGATATAGAAGTGGACTAAACCCCAGCTAGCAGAAGAATTTGTGTGAAAATACCAAAAAAGGAGACAGACGGACCTGTGGTC
>NW_006922120.1:1392539-1400331 GCF_000298275.1 Orycteropus afer afer
TCTAAAAATTAAATTTTTATGTGCTTCCAAAGACTTCTCCAAAACAGCCAAAAGAGAACCTACAGATTGGGAAAAAAATTTTGGCAATGAGACATCTAACAAAAGACTTATGTCTAAAATTTACAGAAAACTCCAACACCTCAACAACAAAAAGACAAATAATCCAAATAAAAAATGGGCAGAAGATATGAATAAACACTTCACCAAAAAGAATATTCAGGTGGCCAACAAACATATGAAGAAATGCTCACAGTCATTAGCCATCAGAGAGATGCAAATCAAAACAATAATAAGATAACATCTTGCTCCAGCACTGGTAGCAAAGTTCAACGAGACACAAAATAACAAATGCTGGCAGGTTGTGGAGAGACTGTGACTCTCATACACTGATAGTAAAATGATACAACCACTGTGGAAAACAGTATGGTGACTCCTTAAAAAGTTGGAATTAGAAATACCATTAGATCCAGCAATTCCATCACTAGGTATTTATCCTAAAGAAGTGAGAGCCATGACAAGAACAGATATATGCACACCCATGTTCACTGCAGCACTATTTACAATAGCCAAAAGATGGAAACAACCTATGGGCCCATCAATAGAAGAATGGATAACCAAACTACGGTACATACACACAATGGAATACTATGCAACCCTAAAGAATAATGTAGAATCTGCAAAACACCGCATAACGTGGATGAACTTTGAGGACCTTATGCCGAGTGAAATAAGCCAGTCACAGAAGGACAAATACTGTATTATTCTGTTACTGTAAAAGTCAAGGAAAGGTTTCTCTATGGCAGGAAATTTTCTTTGTTGGTTACCAAAGGTGGGAGGGGAGGGAAGGGAACACTGCTAGATAGGTAGAGACAAGTACTGATTTGGGTGAAGAGAAGGGCAATATACCAAATGAGAGTGATCAACACAGTGGCACTGAGGAAGAGGAAGACACAGAGAGGTGCATAGGAGGTACAGACAACAAAGATGAACCCTTTTGTACAGACAGTACTGCCTTTTCAGTGATGGCAAACATTGACCTAGGAGTGGATAGATGGGTGGACAGACTGCACTATTAGACATGTCTATGCAGGGGGGGGGGGAGAGATGCACCCATGACCATGTATAGGGTTGGCAGACAATGTTTCTACAAGTATATTTTCATGTTCTGTAAGAATTCCCAGGTACATAGTAAAGCTAACAAAGGACAAGGTTGTAATCACTTCTTGGCCACAGCCAGCTACCCAGAGGGAGCGAGTAATTGGACCTGTGGGCTCAGGACCATAATCGCAGGGGACGTCAAGCTCAATTGGTATAACATACTATACAAAAACATTGCTCCACTTTCTACTTTGATGAATAGTCACTGGGATCTTAAAAGCTTGCAAGCAGCCATTTAGATGCAACAATGGGTCTCTCCTCGTCCAGAGCAAAGAACAATGAAGAACACTAAAGACACATGGAAACAATTAGTCCAAGGGACTGGAACACCATGCCATCCTCAGCCTGTACAACTGTGAGACCAGAAGAACTAGATAGCGCCCAGCTACCACTGTCAACCCTTTTAAGTGTTACTCATGTGATCAGTGGACCAGCAGCATTTGCATCACCTGAGAATCTGTTAGAAATGAAAAATCTCAGACCCTAACCCAAATCTCACTGATCAGAATCTGCACTTTAATAAGATCCTCAGGTGATTCATATGTGCATTAAAGTTGGAGAAGCACTAAGTGACTAAACGCAGTACAGATTTACTTCTTGCTCCCATTAAATCTAATGCTCCAGAGCAGCTCTCCTCCATGCTGTGACTCATGCTTCTTATGTTTCTACATCTCAACTCGTAGCCTGTGCAGTCATCAAGAAAGGTAAAAGAGAGAAGGGAAAATGGCACAGAATATATTTTATGGCAGGCCCAGAAATAGCTTATTAAACTTTCAAGTCACAGGCCCCAGGCCAACAGAAAAGAGCCTGGGAAAGGTAGTTGTCTTGTGTGCCCAGACTGAGAAAATGAAGCAAGTTCATTAAACAATGCTGGAGTCTCTCAAGAATACCAAGAAAAAGTTGACTAACCAGGCTTGAGCAAGAGCAGAGCCAGGAAAGTTATGAAGACTATCATCAACAGAGTTTTAGTTCCTGTTCAAATTCTGAAACCAAAGGCCAGCTAGAAAACTGGCTCACCTCGCATCAAGTGGTTCACTCCTGGTTTAATCACCTGGCAATTCCAAAAACAGGCAATGTGAATGGACAAACATTTAAAAGACATCTTGGGACTAATTAGTACACAAGCTTACAAACATCCAAAATGGCACACAGTCTAAGAACTTCCTCAAAGTCTGTTTAAATCTCTAATTACAAAAAATGACACACACTTGTATATATTTATACAAAATATATAAAGTACAAAAGGATTTCTTTCTCCCTCCAAATGCCACTCTCCAAATGTAATCATATTAAAATTCTGGAATATTCTTCCAGATCTTTTCTATACAAACACAGTATACAAACACATACCAAAAAAAAAAAAAATTATTTTGACTGGGTCATACATTGTTCTACAACTGAATTGCTCACCCAGCAGTGGATCATGGGCATCTATCCACATCTGTACAAACAGATTGACTTTCATCTTAACAGCTAGACAGTATTCCATAAGATGGCTTTTAACCAGTCTCTTTTTTAAATTACCAAAATGCTATGCTAAAGATCCTCATACATCCATTAGCATGTATTTTTCTGTCAGGAAAACTTTACGTGCATGTGATATTGATGATATTGTTTGATAATTTCCACATTCTGTTGGATTACCTTTCTTTGGAATGGACACAAATATGGATCTCTTCCAGTTGGTTGGCCAGGTAGCTAGCGATCTTTCAAATTTCCTGGCATAAATGACTAAGCACCTCCAGAGTTGCATCTGTTTGTTGAAACATCTCAATGGGTATCCCATCAATTCCTGGAGCCTTTTTTTTTTTGCCAATTCCTTCAGTGCACCTTCAACTTCTTCCCGGTGCCATCAGTTCTTGATCATATGCCAAGTCCTGAAATAGTTGAACATTAACCAATTCTTTTTGATACAGTGACTCTGTGCATTCCTTCTATTTTCCTTTGATGGTTCCTACATCATTCAGTATTTTGCACACATTATTCTTCAATATTGCCACTTGAGGCTTGAGTTTTTCCTTCAGTTCTTCCAGCTTGAGAAATGCTTCTGATTTTCTTTCTAATTCCAGGTCTTTTCACATTTCATTATAATACTTTGTCTTTTCAAGCTGCTCTTTGAAATCTTCTGTTCAACTCTTTTATCTTGCCATGTCTTCCATTTGCTTTACCTCTGCTGAAGAGCAAGTTTCAGAGTGTCTTCTGACATCCATTTTGGTCTTTTCTTCCTTTCCTGTCTTTTTAATGACCTTTTGCTTTCTTTATGTATGATGTGCTTCATATCATCTCACAACTCATCTGGTTTTTAGTCACTGGTGTTTAATACATCAACTCTATTCTTCAAATGGTCTCTAAATTCAGGTTGGGTGTAATAAATGTCATATTTTGGTTCTCATGGACTTGTTTTAATTGTCTTCAGCTTCAACTTGCATATAAGCAATGGATGCTCTGTTCTATACTCAGTTCCTGGCCTTATTTTGACTGAAACTGAGCTTCTCCATTGCCTCTTTCCACAGATGTAATAGGTCTGATTTCTGTGTATTCCTTCTGGTGAGGTCCACGTGGATAGCCACTGTTTATGTTGCTGAAAAGGGGTATCTGCAACGAATAAGTCATTGGTCTTGCAAAATTCTATCATGCAATCTCAGGAGTCATTTCTATCACCAAGGCCGTATTTTCCAACTACCGATGATTGTTCTTTGTTTACAATGTTTGCATTCCAATCACCAATAATCATCAATAGACTGCAAATTTTGTAAAAAAAAAAAAATATATATATATATATATATATGTGTGTGTGTATATATATATATGTCTTCAATTTCTTCATCTTTGGCCTTAGTGGTTGGTGCATAAACTTGAAAAATAGTAGTATTAACTGGTCTTCCTTGTAGGCATATGGATATTATCCTATCACTCACAGCATTGTACTTCAGGACAGATCTTGAAATATTCTTTTTGACAATGAATATGATGCCATTCCTCTTCATTTCATCATTCCAAGTATAGTAGACCATATGCCTGTCTGATTCAAAATGGCCAATACCAGTCCATTTTAGCTCACTAACGCCTAGGATATCGATATTCACGTGTTACATTTCATTTTCGACAGCTTCCAATTTTCTTAGATTCATACTTCGTACATTCCACATTCCGATTATTAATAGAAGTTTACAGCTGTTTCTTCCCATTTTCTGTCTTGCCCCAACAGCAAATCAAAGTCCCAAAAGCTTTATTGCATCCACATCGTTAAGGTCAACTACTTTGAGGAGGCAGCTCTTCCCCAGTCATAATTTGAATACCTTCCAAGCTGAGGGGCTCATCTTCCAGCACTATATCACACAGTGTTTCAGGGCTATTCATAAAGTTTTCCAGTAATATATCAGACAGTGTTTCACTGCTATTCACAAGGTTTTCACTGGCCAGTTCTTTGGGAAGTGGATGGCCCCTTCCTTCTTCCCAGTCTGTCTTAATCTGGAAGCTCTGCTGAAACTTGTCCACTACGTGTGACCCTGCTGTTATCTGAAACACCAGTGGCATATCCTCCAGCCTCAAAGCAACATGCAAGCCACCACAGTACGGACAAACTGACATAACAGGAGCTGAATAGTATTTGTTGATTCAATGCAATGTGACAAATTTACATAAATTTGTTGGGCAAGCATTTTACACTGGCATAGTGCTTGGAGGTTTACAAAATACTTTCACATGAAGTCTAGATAGGTAGACTAAATAGGTAGATAGTATCTAGATAGGTAGATATGTGTCAGGCTTGCCTGCCCAGTCATTAAGTGGCAAAGCACACTATCATAACCCAGTACTGTAACTTATGCGTCCACATACATTTGCACTTCGTTTCAGCCTTCCGATACACTTTATTACACTTTATTATCTCTCTCACTTGATCTGCCCTTGTCTTGTTCTTCTTCCTATCCCAGGCCAAACAGCCTGGACCATAGATTACCAAAAATCCCATGACGATGAAGTCGATTCCAACTCATAGAGACCCTAAAAGACAGAGTAGTACTGCCCTACAGTGTTTCCAAGGCTATAAATATTTACTGAAGCAGACTGTCACATCTTTCTCCCCTGGAGTGGCTGGAGGTGAGACCGCCAATTTTTTAGTTGACAGCTGAGCGTTTAACCTCTGTGGCACCAGAACTCCTTGGGCAATAGGAAATGCCCCGTAAACACCAGGATTCTTCCGCCGTCTAGAAGTCCCATCAGTGCCTGTGGAGCCTCAGCTTTGAGCTTCATTTACACTTACTCCTGCTCCCTTCCACCTGTTAATTTACACAGCAGCACCAAAGAAGCTTCCTGCACAAGCCATAGACTTTTTCTCCCTAATAAAAATTACTCTCGAATCAACGCTTCCTCTGCCTGCCCCATCGGATCCCCCAATTCCTACCCCAGTCCGGGGGTGCGAGTGCCAAGCTACGCCCTGCCGACTACAGGAAATGCGCCTGGGACCCCAGACCCACATCCCGGGGGCGGCCGGACGGAACTGTCAGTCGTATTGCGCGCCCAGGAACAATGTGTCAGGAGAGAGCGGGACGAGGCACCTCGCAGCTCCAGTGCAGCCACGCCCAAACGGGGGTCCCGGAGACAGGTTGCCTGCCCTGAGCTCCCCGACTTGCGCAGCTCGCGACCCAGGTGTGCGAGCGCACTCCGAACGTACCCGAGCAGGCAGCAGTCGCAGACGACGCCACGACTCCCTTTGCACACCGTGTATGCCAAAGGATCCGAGCGGAAAAGTAGGTCTCCGGGGCGCAGCGCAGCCAAGGCGCGAAGTCCGTTTCCCCGGTCGGCAGTGCTGAACTTTTCCACCTTCGGCGGCTCCATCCTCTCCCAGCTCCCGCACCTCAAATATCTACCGCGTCCCGCTTCTCACTGGCCCCCGAGACCGCGCGCCTGCGTCCTGCGCGTACACGTACGCCCGAGGGGCGGGGACGGTGCTGCAGATCTCTGAGCATGCGCAGACATACTCTGGGCGTCCCAGAGAGCTGGGAGTGTGGGGCAGCGGAGTGGTTCTTGGTGGTTCCGGGAGCGTGTCTAGCCCAAAGGTGCTCGGTGGAAGAAATGGCGCGGTTTTCTTTTTCTCCTCCAGGTTTTAATTACGAAAATTGTAATGTTTATGGAAAAGTTTAAAGAACTTGCCACCTAAATCCAAAAATTCTTAGCAGTTTGTCGTGTCTGCTCTTTCTCTTTCCCTTTCTATGGGTGTAGGTGTGTGTGTGTGTATACAGACACGTGTTGAACCATTTGAAAGTAAATTGCATCACGCTCGGGGCACATATACTGTAGATTACCTTTATTTCATCATGCGGATAAATCAGCTATCAGATATCAGTCTATCCATCCCTTGTAAATTTCCCCATTAACTTTTCATCTAATGGTTTTAACAACCATTGATGAGTACTACCTAACTCCGTTATTTCATTAGGAATTGCTGCCTTTTAAAAGCTTTTTACTGATGCATAGGAGCTCTGGTAGCACAATGGTTAAAGCGTTTGACTGCTAACCAAAAGATTGGTGGTTCAAATCCACCAGTGTTCCCTGGAAGAAAGATGAGGCAGTCTGTTTTGGTAAAGATTTACAGCCTTGGAAGCCCTATGGAGCAGTTCTACTCTGTCCTATAGTGTTACCATGAGTCAGAGTCAACTGGATAGCAATGGGGGTTATTGATGCAGAAAATCACACAAAATAAATGATGCTTAATGGATTAATGTAAGGCAAACATCCTTGAAAGCATAAAATCAGGTCAAAAACTGTGCCAGCCACCCCAGAAGTTCTTGCATATTACCTGTTTCAATTTCAGACTCCTCCATCCGCCTCAAAAATGACCATTATCCTGACTTGACGGCACATAACAACAAACAACATCCTGATTTTATAGTAATCACTTCCTTCTGTTTCTTTATAGATTTTTACCCAAATGTGCAACCCTAGACACTTTTTGGTCTTGTTCCTTTGTTTAATTTAGGTCTTTTAAGTCTCTTAATCTTTGACAAGTTCCACATCCCATCCATTCTTTGCCTTATAACTTACTAGTCAAAGAGCCTAGGGCATTTAACCTTTGGAGTTGTCCACAAATTCATTTCCATGATTACATACACATGGTACAGTTCATGTTTCTCTGTCCTATTTCTTGCAAATTGGCAACAGGATTCAGACATTTTATCAGATTCATGTTCACTCTTTCTGGCAATACTATAGATGGTACTGGGTTCTTCATCAGGAGTCACATAATGTCTAGTTCTCTCAACTTCTATGGCATTGTTGTCATTGCTGTTAGGTGCCATGGAGTCATTTCTGACTCATAGGGACCCCATGAACAGCAGAACAAAACACCGCCCGATCCCGCGCCAGCTCCATGATCTCTGCTATACTTGAGCCCATTGTCGCAACCACCATGTCAATCCATCCCATCAAAGGCCTTCCTCTCTTTTGTCAACCCTCCACCTTACCAAGCATGAAATCTTTCTCCAGGGAATGGTCCCTTCTGACAACATGACAAAAGTAGGTGAGATGAAGTCTGGCCATTCTTGCTTCCAAGGAGCATTCTGGCTGCATTTCCTCCCAGACAGAACTGTTAGTTCTTTTAGCAGTCCATGGTACTTTCAGCATTCTTCGCCAG
>NW_006922120.1:1401076-1402934 GCF_000298275.1 Orycteropus afer afer
GCCTTGAGCCAAGATCCATCTGACAACAGCCATGATATCCCTTGTTCCACATCCTCTTCTGAATCCAGCTTGCACCTCTGGAAGTTCTCTGTCAATATAATGCTGCAATCTTTTTTTAATTATCTTCAGTAAGATCTTACTTGTGTGCAATATTAATGATATTGTTCAATAATTTCCACATTCTGTGAGATCATCTTTCTTTGGAATGTGTACAAATATGGATCTCTTCCAGTCAGTTGGCCAGGTGGTTGTCTTCCAAATCTCTTGGCATAACAGACTGAGTGCCTCCAGTGGGGCATCCATTTGTTGAAATAGCTCAATGGGTATTCCATCAATTCCTGGAGGCTTGTTCTTTGCCAATTCCTTCATTGCAGCTTCGACTTCCACCTTCAGTCCCATTGGTTCTAGATCATATGCCACCTCCTGAAATGGATGAAAATCGACCAGTTCTTTTTGGTGTAGTGACTCTAAGTATTCCTTTCATCTTTTTTTTTTTTTATGATCTAATTTTTTTTATCGTGATTTGGGTGAAAATTTACATAGCAAATTCACTTTCCATACAGCAGTTCACATACACTTTGTCTCATAATATTGACCACAATTTACCACAATGCAACAGCTCCCCTCTCACTTCCTCCCCATAGTTACCTCTTCCCTGTGTCTTTCTCTCCATTCACTCCTGGCCCCTGAGCTGTCTCCTTGTGCATAAGTAGCCCTTCTTTCTCTGATGATTGTTCTCTCCAAGGAGTATATCTACCTCAGGTAAATGTTCAGTTCATATGCCTGCCTTTTGTTTGGCTGGAAACCAAAAGTGTGGGTTCAATTCCAGACATGAAAGGCAGCTAGGGGCCATAGTCTCAGTGGTTCCACCAGGCTCTTATCAGACCAGCAAACCTGGTCCTCCCCCCTTTTTTCCCTCCAAATGATTTTGAGTTTTGTTACACATTGTTCTCCCTCTCTATCAAGGATCTCCTACATAGATCACCTTCCAAGTAGATTACAGTGGTAGCCGGCCACCGTCTAGTTCTTCTGGTCTCATAGTTGTATAGGCTGCAGATCAGATGGTGTACCAGTCGCTAGGACTAATTGTTTCCATGAATTTTTTGTTTTCTTCATCTTTCCTTGCTCTGGATGAGGAGAGAACCGTCATTCCATCTAGATGGCAGCTTGCTAGCTTTTAAGGTCCCAATCGCTACTTGCCAAAGTAGGAGGTGGAACAATGTTTTGCATAGTATGTCATGCCAATTGAGCCTGATGTCCCCTGCCACTATGGTGCCAAGTCCACAGGTTCAAATACTCGGTCCCTCTGGGTAGCTGGCTGTGACCAAGCAGTGACCACAACCTTGCCCCTTGTCAGCTCTACTATGCACCTGAAAATTTTGATCATTCACATAAACTTATAGGACCATTATCTGCCAACCCTATGCATGTTCTTGGATACACTCCCCACTACATAGACATACCTAATAGTTCAGACTGTCCACCCATCTATCCACCCATATACCCATGTTTCCCTTCACTGACAATGCAGTACTGCATATGCAAAAGAATTCATCTTTGTTGTCTCTACCTCCTATGTACCTCTCTATGTCTTTCTCTTCCTCAATACCACCATACTGGTCACTCACATGTGGTACATCACCCTTCTCATCACCCAAATCAATACTTATCTCTATCTATCTAATAGCATTCCCGCTCCTCCCCTCCCACCCCTGGTAACCAACAAAGAAAATTTCCTTCCATAGATAAACCTTTCCTTGACTTTTGCAATAACAGACTAATACAATATTTGTCCTTTTGTGATTGACTTATTTCACTCAGCATAATGTCCTCCAAGTTCATCCATGTTATGCGGTGT
>NW_006922120.1:1407124-1414499 GCF_000298275.1 Orycteropus afer afer
TTGTTTTTTTTATCATTGGCCTGTTGGTGGAGAAGGAGGTAGTGGCTCTCACTCAGTAAGTGAAGTTGCAGGAGGTGTGGGTATAGTTGTGTCTTATGGGGACTGTTGCTGTCTCCCACTCAGTTAGACCCAAATTACAATTGAATAACCATCAAAAAACTAAAAGCACATGGACGAAAAACACACCATGTAATCACACAGGAACAGTAGCCAGAAATAGAAAAAAGGGGAAAAGAAGAAGAAAGAACACAAAAACCTGCAATATTTGGGGATAAGACACTAAGGGAAAAAAATTAGAGAAGGAGAATAATGAAGGAAAAATAAAGTGGGAAAAATGGAAAAAGAAAAATAAGGAGTGGTATTAACTACAAGAAAAAAGTGGGAGGAAAAAACACTTAAATTAAAAAAAAAAAAAAAATTCAACCAGAAAAGAATAAATGCTGAAAACTAGGACTTGGGAGGGGAAGATTAAGAATAATAATGAAAAGGAGAAAAGTATTAAAATATTAGTTGTTTTAAAACTGACAAATATAAGCAAATTAATCACCAGAAAAAAGAAAGCGAAAAATAAAAACAGAGAAAAAAAAAATCAGTGGAGGACAGGGCATGGCAACCAGGCTCCGTCTGAGCACACAGACTGTGATGGAGCTCCTGTGGGCCCAGAAGGTAGGTGGGAGTCGGGGATGGCCAAACCTCCGTTCCCCAAACGGGTGTCGGGAATCAGAGTAACAAGAGTAATGTGGTACCTTTTCACTCTTGCAGGTCTGGGGTGTCCTTGGTGTGCCTGGAAAGCAGAACATGTTCTTAAGCCCCAGGAATCTGTGAGAGCACTGTCTCTTTAAATATCCAAAATACTCAAGCTGCTTTTAAACCTTCAAAATGGTGGCATCCTCCAGACCAGCAAAAGTCCACAGCTCAGCCTGCCTTACTCTTCACCTTCTCTGTTTATTCCCCAGCCACTGTGCACAGTCCTCCATGCAGGCCCTGGCTAGCACGGCTGATTTTTAAGTTAATTCTTAGGTCCTACCACCACTTGGGAATCTCCAAGCTGTCTGTGCTGTCAGGATCGCTCAGGATAGCTGCCAGACCGCAGCTCCGTATGTCTCCTTTTCTGGTATTTTCATGCAAATTCTTCTGCTAGTTGGGGTTTAGTCCACTTCTATATCCTTCCCTTCAAGGCTCAGGGGTCCAGAATTATCTTCTTGGTCTGTGGACTTTGTTCCATGCACCTTTTCCCTTTTTCTATCCTTTCATTGTAATCAACTATAACTGTATAGAGCACAGTTCTACTCTGACACACAGGGGGTCTCCATGAGTTGGAGTTAGTTTAACAGCTTTTCTGCATCCTATGAGTCCTTCTTGTGAATCATGTACCCTAAGGGTGGTCTTGGGAGTTCCCAACACAGTGTCCTTATATTTGAAAGTCAATTTTTCTGAATGTAAAACCTTTGGCTCACGTTTTCTCTCTTTGAATATCTTAAATATATTATTCCATTTTCTCCTGGTATACAGTTGGTGCTAATAAATATGATCAGAATCTCAATTTCTTACCTAAAAAGAAATTTTTGTTTTGGCCTAAGGTGCTCTGGTAGCACATTGCTAAGACATTTGACCCATCACCAGAAGACTGGCAGTTCAAACCCACTAGCCACTCTGCAGAATGAAGATGGGGCAATCTATTTTCGTATAGATTTACTGCCTCAATATGTAAATTGGGGTGGCTATGAGTTTAAATCAACTTGATGACAGTGGTTTTGGTTTGGTTTGGTTTGGTTTCCTAGCAGCCCAAGGGATTTATTTTATTTTAATGGTCTCCTGCTAATTTCCATTGTTGGGGTCACAATAGGATATAAGACAGCCAGGATATGCCTGAATCTAGAAGATCCTTTCAACAGAGCCAAAGGAAGCTGGGGACTTTGATCTACCTGCTTATCCTAACAGAAGTATCTAGGATAGCCAGTAAAGCTGAGTATCCAAGATGCTGTAGCAATAATAGATCTCTACTTAGCAGACACTGGGTATCAGGAAGTTCCAACAGCAGGTATCTACAGACATGGGAGAGTGATTCAAGGATGGGAAATCTCATCTTCCTGTGCTTTTAAATGATAGTGGTAAAGTAAGTGGTTAAGCACTTGGCCACTAATTGAGAAGTTGGGAGTTAAAGTCTACCCCCAGCACCTCAGATGAAATGCTTAGTAATATACTTCCAAAAATTAGCCATTGAAAATCATACAGAGCACAGTCCTACTCTGACACACATGGGGTCTCCATGAGTTGGAATCGACTCCACAATTGTTTTTTTTTTGTTGTTGCTCATAATTACTGTGCAGAGATTTGACAGATGAGTGAATGGTTGGCTCTCTGTCCCTACTTTCTGAGTTGTCTCTATCATGAACCTGAGGGTAGTGCTATGTACCTATGTGCAGGGCACCAGCAAAAGAAGGCATGATCTCCCTGGCTGAAGGTTTGAGGCATAAAAAGAAGATGGTATTTCAGTTAGTGAGATGCTAGGTGAAATCAGGATAACTTGATGTTGAGTCCAGAAGGTAAGATTGGAATTATGTAAGTATTTCCTGAGTTAGGTCTTGGGTACTGTGGTGGTTATGTTTGTGTGTCAACTTGGCTGGGCCTGGTTGAGTGGCTGGGCAGCTGGTGGTACTTATTCCCCATGATGAGACTGGCAATCAACTCCATGGTAGGATCTACCACAAGCAGCTGAGTAGCTTCTTTGGGTATGTGGTCTGTTTCCATATATAAGTAGCAGCTTTGTGAATGGTCTCTAGCCTATGGCACACTTGGACTCTACATGTAGCTGTGTCATTGTTCAGCAGCCTGACATCTCTGCCAACTTTGGGACTTACAATGGACTTAAATTAATGGCCTACCTTGTGGTTTGGTAACATTGGGACTGTGCCTTTTTACTTGTCAACCTTGGGCTTCTCAGCCTCAGCAGCCAGCAGCTGTCTAGGTGAAGAAAAGCCTCTAGCTCCAGTGGGCAAGGAGCAGGAGGCAGAGCTGACCCCAAGGTTGAAGGGCTTCCACCCAGCCTCTAGAGCCTAGCACTTTGAACTTGGATTGAAAGCCTCCAAACTGAGAGAGAATAAATTCCTATTTCTTAAAGCCATCTCCTTTGTGATATATTCTTGTCAGAGCTGCACTAGGTAACCAGAACAGGTATGGAGCCTGGAATTGGGGATCTTTGAGCCCCAGTTGTGGGAAGTAAGAAGGCTGTGCAAACTGGGAAGTAGCTTGCTCCATGCACGGCACTTTTCTTATCAAGCAAAGACACTCACTGTCATTTGCTTAGCCTAGGAGACAGAAGCTAAGGAAGCTTGAGCATCAGGGCCCCTCACTTACAAAGGCCCTTTTCAAGGCCCAGAGTGTTTTCCAGGTGGACACAGAAAGAAAGCAGTAGTCTCAGAAGTATGGAGCAGTACTGCCCCAGCCTATGGGTCACCCTCTATTTCCTGGTGGTACTTCTGAGTTACACAGCACTATTTCCACATTTACCAACCTATTATGGCCACCTGTTCCTGGTGGACCTTACTGATTATCTGGAGTTTATCTTTGATCCAAAATAGAAGGATGTAAATGAGTCACTGCTTGGGAATCACTATGACCCAAGCTTCATGGCCACGTCACCCACCAACCTAAAACCAAGCTGAAAGAGATTGGGTGTGAAGAGTGTGGGAAGGACCAGGGACTTTGAGGATTTGACTGAGCTAGATCTACAAAATGTAGAGGGAGATCAAAGGGCCAACATTCTAGGAGTTTGCCATACCAGTGCAAAATACTACAGAAGCAAGTTGTTGTTAGGTGCCGTCAAGTCGGCTCTGATTCATAGTGACCCTACTTCCCATTCCTGTGCCAGTCTCACAATCCTTGCTATGCCTAAGCCCATTGTTGGAGATGCTGTGTAGGTACATCTCGTTGAGGGTCTTCCCGTTTTTTGCTGATTCTCCACTTTAAAAAGCATGATATCCTTCTCCAGGGAATGGTCCCTTTAGACACATGACTAAAGTAGGTGAGACAAAGTCTACCCATTCTCCCTTCCAAGGAGCATTCTGGCTGCACTTCTTCCAAGACAGATTTGTTAGTTCTTCTGGCAGTCCATGGTACTTTCAGTATTCTTCACCAATACCACAACTCAAAAGGATCAACTCTTATTTGGGCTTCCTTATGCATTGTCCAGCTTTCACATGCATATGAGGCAACTGAAAATACCGTGGCTTGGGTTAGACACATGTCAGTCTTCAAAGATACATCTTTGCTCTTCAGCACTTTAAAGAGGTCTTTTGCAGCAGATTTGCCCAGTGCAATACATCTTGATTTCTTGACTGCTGCTTCCATGGGTGTTGATTGTGGAAGCAAGTAATATGAAATTTTTGACAACTTCAATCTTTTCTTTATTTATCAGGATGCTGCTTATTTGTCCAGTTGTGAGGATTTTCATTTACTTTATGTTGAAGTGTAATCCATACTGCAGACTGTAGTCTTTAATCTTCGTCAGTAAGTGCTTCAAGTCATCTTCACTTTCAGCAAGCAAGGTTGTGTCATCTGCGTAGTGCAGACTGTTAATGAGTCTTCCTGCAATCCTGATGCTGCATTCTTCTTCATATAGTCCAGCTTCTCAGATTATTTTCTCAGCATACAGATTGAATAAATATGGTAAAAGGATACAACCCTGATGCACCCCCTTCCTTATTTTAAACCATGCAGTATCCCCTTGTTCTGTTTGAATGACAATCTCCTGGTCTATGTACAGTTTCTTCATGAGTACAATGAAGTGTTCTGGAATTCCCATTCTTCCCAGTGTTATCCATAATTTCTTATGATCCACACAGTCAAATGCTTCTGCATAGTCAATAAACACAAGTAAACACTTACCTCATAGTCTCTGCTTTGAGCCAAGATCCGTCTGACATCAACAATGATATCCCTCATTCCATGTCCTCTTCTGAAACCAGCTTGCATTTCTCGAAGTTCTCTGTCAATATACTGCTGCAACCATTTTTAAATTATCTTCAGCAAGATTTTACTTGCATGCGATATTAATGATATTATGAGATAATTTTGACATTCTGTTGGATCACCTTTTTTTGGAATGGGTACAAATATGGATCTTTTCCAGTTAATTGGCTAAGTAGCTGTCTTCTAAATTTCTGGGCATAACCGAGTGAATGCCTCCAGTGGGGCATCTGTTTGTTAAAACATCTCAGTTGGAATTCTGTCAATTCCTGGAGCCTTGTTTTTCACCAATTCCTTCAGTGCAGCTTTAACTTCTTCCTTCAGTACCATTAGTTCTTGATCATATGGCACTTCCCAAAATAGATGAACATCGACCAATTCTTTTTGGTACAGTGACTCTGTATTCCTCTCATCTTCTTTTGATGTTTCCTGCATCGGTCAATATTTTGCCCATAGAATCTTTCAATATTACAACTTGAGGCTTGAATTTTTTCTTCAATTCTCTCAGCTTGAGAAATGCCAAATGTGTTCTTCCCTTTTGGTTTTCTAACTCTAGGTCTTTGCACATTTCATTATAATAATTGACTTTATCTTCTCAAGCTGCTCTTTGAAATCTTCCATTCAGCCCTTTCATCTTGTCATTTCTTCCATTTGCTTTAGGGACTCTCCATTCAAAGGCAAGCTTCAGAGTCTCTTCTGACATATATTTGGTCTTTTCTTCCTTTGCTGTCTTTCTAATGACCTTTGGCTTTCTTCATGGATGATGTCCTTGCTGTCCCACAATTCATCTGATTTTCGGTCATTGTTGTTCTTTCAGTGAGTCAAATCTATTCTTTGGATGGTCTCTGAATTCAGGTAGGATGTAATCAAGGTAATATTTTGGCTCCTGTGAACTTGTTTTAATTGTGTTCAGCTTCAACTTGAACTTGCATATGAGCAGTTGATGGTCTGTTCCAGAGTCAGCTCCTGGCCTTGTTTTGGCTGAAGATATTGAGCTCCTCCATTGCGTTTTTCCACAGATGTAGTCAATGTGATCCCTGTGTAATTCATCTGGCGAAGTCCTCATGTATAGTCACTATTTATGTTTTTGAAAAACAGTATTTGCAATGACTAAGTTGTTGGTCTTGCAAAATTCTATCATGTGATCTCCAGTGTCGTTGCTATCACCAAGGCCGTATTTTCCAACTACTGGTGATTCTTGAAGGACCTCTGGTGGTGTAGTGCCTAAGGCATTTTATTGCTAACCAGAAGGTTGGCAGTTCAAGTCCACCAGCCACTCCATGGAAAGAAGACTGGGAAATCCACTTCTGTAAAGATTTACTGCCTTGGAAACCCAAAGAGCATCACTATGATTTGGGATTGACTTGATGGCAGTGAGCTTGGTTTTTGGTTTTGGTTAGGTAATTCTTGCTTCCAACTTTTGCATTCCAATCACCAGCAATAATCAACATATCTTGATTGCATGTTCAGTCAATTTCAGACTACAGAAGTTGGTAAAAATCTTCAACTTCCTTGTCTTTGGCTTTGGTGGTTAGTGTGTAAATTTGAGTAACAGTAGTATTAATCAGTCTTCCATGTAGGCATATGGATATTATCCTATCACTAACAGCGCTGTACTTCAGGATAGATCTTGAAACATTCTTTTTCACTCTGAATGCAATGCCATTCCTTTTCAATATGTCATTCCTGGAATAGTAGACCATATAACTGTCTGATTCAAAATGGCCAAAACCAGTCCATTTCAGCTCACTAATGCAGTCCTTATGCGTTCCATTTCATTTTTGACAGCTTCCAATTCTCCTACATTCATACTTCGTACATCCCATGTTCTGATTATTAATGGATGTTTGCAGCTGTTTCTTCCCATTTTAAATCATGCCACATCAGCAAATTGAGGTCCTGAAAGCTATACTCCATCCACATCATTAAGGTCGATTTTACTTTGGTGAGGCAGCTCTTTCCCAGTCGTATCTTGAGTGCTCTCTGACCTGAGGGGCTCATCTTCCAGCACAATATCAGACTATGTTTCAGGGCTATTCATAAAGTTTTCCAGTAATATATCAGTGTTTCACTGCTATTAATAAGGTTTTCACTGGCCAATTCTTTTTTCTTTTCTTTTTTTAAATTGTGATTTGGTTGAAAGTTTACAGAGCAAATTCACATACACTTTGTCTCATGACATTGACTACAATTTACCACAATGCAACAGCTTCCTTCCCACTTCCTCACCATAGTTACCTCTTCCCTGTGTCCTTCTCTCCATGGCCCTCCTGCTTCCTGAGTTGTCTCCCTGTGCATACACAGCCCTTCTATTCTCCCATGATTATTCTCTCCAAGGAGTGTATCTACCTAGTGTAAATGTTCACCTCATATGCCTATCTTTTGTTTGGCTGGAAGCCACAGGGGT
>NW_006922120.1:1414599-1421414 GCF_000298275.1 Orycteropus afer afer
AAACCTGCTCCCCACCCCTTTTTTTTTCCAAATGATTTTGAGTTTTGTTCCACATTGTTCTCCCACTCTATCCAGAATCTCCTACATACATCCACCTCTGAGTGGTTGACAGTGGTAACTGGGCACCATCTAGTTCTTCTGGTCTCATAGTTGTATAGGCTGAGGATTGCATGGTATACCAATCGCTTTGACTAATTGTTTCCATGTGTCTTTGGTTTCCTTCATTTTTCTTTGCTGTGGACGAGGAGAGACCCATTGTTGCATCTAGATAGTCACTGGCCAACTCTTTGAAAAGTGGATGGCCTCTTCTTTCTTCACAGTCTTTGTCTGCAAGTTCTGCTGAAATCTGTCCACCATGGGTGACTCTGCTGGTATTTGAAATACCAGTGGCATAGCCTCGCCTCACAGCAACACTCAAGCCACCACAGCACAACAAACTGACAGACTTGTGGTGGACAGGATCAAGTTAGAGACATGGAAATACCAATAATTAGTTGAAAAGCTGAAACAAATTTTTCTAAACTATCAAAAATAAAATGTAAGTTGCAATCAACTAAAGACTGAAATATCTTTTGCTTGTGTTTATAGAAACTGCTATTATAAAACTTCTGTCCAATGAAAAAGTGATCAAAAAGTTGCAACCAAAAAAATGTAAGAAAACATTATCTCAGAGTTCATTCACAGTGAGTTATAATAATACATAGTTTTTCAGGATTTTATAATCTTGTGATATTTGTCAGTATTTTAAATAAAATGCATAATTTTTGTAATTTATTTTCTCATTTTATCAGCCTTTTTTTTTTAAATTCTTATTGTGACTTGGGTGAAAGTTTACAGAGCAAATTAATTTTCCATACAGCAGTTCATACATATTTCGTTTCATGACATTGACTGCAATTTCCCACAGTGTAACAGCTCTCTTTCCACTTCCTCCCTGTAGTTACTTACCTCTTCCCTGTGTCTTTCCTGTCTATGTATTTCTGCCCCCAGAACTATCTCCCTGTGCCAACACTGCCCTTCTATTCTCCCATGATTGATTGTTCCAAGGAGAGTATCTACCTAACGTAAATGTTCAGCCCATATGTCTTGTCTATTGCTTGGCTGGATGCCCCAGGAGTGAGTTCAGTTCCAGATCTGAAGGGTAACTAGGGGCCATAGTCTCAGGGGTCTCACTAGGTTTTATCAGACCAGCAAACCTGGTCTTTTTTTTTTTTTTTTTTAATGATTTTGAGCTTTGTTCCACATTGCTATTCCACTCTATCCAGGATCTTCTTTTCTCGTTCTAAACATTCACTTTTGTACTTAAATTTGTGTTCATAGTTTTGTAATCTTGTTCTTAAAGAGTCCCTCCTCTCCCACTGTATAAGCCTTAGGCTTACAAAATCTGTATCTGCTCCTAACAATGGAATATTAATCATATAACAGTCCTGTGATCAGAATCACACATATTCAGTAACAAGATTATTAAGTTTTGTTTCTTAATAAAAGAAAGAAGAATCCATTTGACTATTGTAAAATGTACATGTTCTGCTTTGCAGATTTCTTAAATAAAAATTACAAGCTTAGATTCCAGATTTCCTAGATGATAAAGACCATTTAGGCACTGTAAGGATGGCTGACACTTAGTATTTAAAAAAAAAAATTGCCTGTAAAAGACCAGGCTTTTGGTCTGATAGAGATTGTGAACACCCTGAGACCATACAGCCCCTAGTCACCCTTTAGGCCTGGAATTGAACTTATTCCTATTGTTTCTAGGAAACAGTAGACAGGCATATAAAGTGAACATTTACATCAGGTAGGTACACTCCTTAGAACAATCAAGCCTGGGAGATCAGAGGGACAGTATTTGCACAAGGATATAGCTCAGAGGGCAGGAATGCATAGGAAAGAACACAGGGAACGGTAGCCACAGAGAGGAAGTAGGAAGGGAGCTATTACATTATGAGGATTGCAAACACTGTCATGAAACAAAATGTGTATGAACTGCCATATGGAAAACAAATTTGCTCTGTAAACTTTCACTCAAATCACAATTTAAAAAAATATATATAATTGCCTGACATCCTACCCCATCTTCAATGAATTTTTGTGGGATGATTTCACTTGTTTGAAAATAGTGTAAGAGGAAGCTTATTTTAAGGAGAACTGGAAGATATTAAGAAAAGTTCACAGTATATGGAGAAGTATCTTTCCATAAGTAATGAAGAAATTCTGTGTACAATCCTGGAATTATCTTTGTCCAAGTTTTGGAGAGACATGATGTTTCTGATGAAAATTCTTACTCATTTTATTTACAATTAGTTTCACCAGGAATTTAAATTGAATTTTTACAACACACAAAAATCAATGCTTTTTCACTCTTCTTGTTCCACTGCTTTCTCTTGTTCGTTTTTAATAAGCAAATGAAAATCAAGAACATAGAATGTTGTGCCTCACTTCCTCATAAACCTTAACTGAAAGTTAAATGCACTATTTTACTAGCAAGAAGCAAATTGAATCATAGCTATAAATGTTTAATAAAGAATTACCAGGAGTTGTAGTAATAAAGTCAATGAACATTTAACCAGGAATTACTAGGTTACTTTAAAAGTCTATTACGTGTTTAATCAGGTAATTAGAATTACTCTTTCAAGCCCTAGAATATTACAAGTAATATACTCAGGGTATGGAAATATAAAAGCCTTCCTATTAATTGAAGGGGCCAGGTTTGTGGCTTGAAGGCCACCAACCAAAGTCATCACTTGAGAAGTATGCTATTTCAGTAGACTCAGAAGAGTCCCTGCAAGAGTGTAGGAATGGTGGGCTATTCATATATTTATGTTAGTTAGGACTCTTATCTGACATGATAGAATTCCATTTTAACCTAGTAAAAAACCAGAAGGGAATTTACTGGTAACATGCATTTGTATGGCTTTGGGTATGTATATGAGTACTAACATGGCTAGAGCCAGGAGCTCAAATGGGACAGTTAACACTGTCTTCCTGTTTTCATGTATTAGCTCTGCTTTCTCTATGTTGGCTTCATTCTCCAGAAGACTGTCCTTATGTGTTGGACCAAGGAGATTTTTTTTCTCTTTATAGGAGATACATTCTAGATAGTATATTATCAGATAATTACAGAATTTACAGATAAGGAGACTACATAGCTAAATCTTTTTCATTTTGCCTGGGGGGAGGAGGGAAGGCCCAGATAAGTAACCTGCCAAATGTCATTCTACAATTTAGTGACAAGAGAACAAATGGCAATATTCCCCAATAACACAGAATATATACATACATTGTTGTTGTTGTTATGTGCCGTCGAGTCGGCCCCGACTCATAGCGACCCCTCCTTGGGTTTCCGAGGCAGTATCACTACGGAAGTAGGATTGCCCAACCTTCCTTCTGAGGAGTGGCTGGTGGGTTTGAACCGCCAGCCTTCTGGTTAGCAGTCAAGTGCTTTAGCCACTATGCTACCAGAGCTCCCATATACATACATACATATATATATATATATATATATATTTACCAAGCAATATAGATCATGCTCTTATCGGTCCAAATCACTGAGTTTACAGACTGCTTTCTTAAATGCAGCTAAGAGAAAAAAAAAAAATCTATTTTTTTTTTTTGGAATGTTATCTATCTATCTATCTATCTAAAACTCCTTAGCTATCACTAAGGTAGTCTCTTCTTGTAAGAACTCAAGCCCTTACCTCTCTTAGCCTCCTACAGCCACCATGGGTGCACAAAGAGCTAACCATATGGGCAGCTATTTCACTTTTCCAGTGAACAATTTTCTTCAGAGGTAATTGGCCATATTCTCAATATGTTTTTTGAGCAGTCAGCTAAACTTATCAGGTCTTTGGGATTCAAACCAATCAGATGACTATTCATTCTTTTCATTTACCAGCAAAAAAATGGAAGGCTCTTTGGTAAATTAATTTTGTAATTACTTGATGCAGGGCTTTGCCATCATCAACAATCACTGCACTGTGGTGGCAGGGCTGACCCTATGAAAGAAGACAGGGGAAGAAGGAGTATTGGGTAGAGAGTCTTAGACTACTGAAATATCCTAAGAAAGATTCAACCAAGCTAAAAGGAAGGAAGTTTTCAACCAAAATTGTCAGTTGGAGTTGTATCTCTCTGGTATGGGCCTGCCTAACTATCTCCACCATGCTGACTTATTGGCTGGATGGGGACTGCCAAAGTGGCCTTGTCATTGACATAGTGGTATATTCAGGTGGTGGTAGCTAGGTAGGGATATCCATGATACTCTTGCAACAAGAAATCTGGTCTTTAGGCAGCATCCATTCTATCTTGAAAGACATTGGGTATGAATGTCTACTATTAATGGAGATGGCTCAGAGAGAGACCTAAAAAAGCTATTCCTCTTAATGCACAATTTTTCTTTCTTGTTACCTAATCATCCATATTCTCCATTGTTCCAGTTCCACTATTGCAGACAATCACATAATAGAAGAATGATACCACTATAAATTTGGTTTCCCTCTGTGCTATGCAGTATCCCTCTTTAACTCCTTGATTACCCAGTGTTACTACAATCTTTGTCATTCTCAAGTCCTCTCTTCTACTTATCCAAAGTGACATTGCTACCAAAGGGGCAAGGAGGTGGCATCTTCTGCCCTCCTCTAACCTCACAAGAGGAAGAAGACAGAATCACCATCAGTAGCCCAAGGCCTATTCCTGCAAGGCCAGACACACTGCCTCCCTCCAGCCCTTCCACCAACCCTGAAACCAACCGTTCCTCCCGCAGCACCCACCACCTCTCTGCTGAGCTCAATTCACTGCAGTGGCCACACAGAACTCACAGATTATGGGGTTCATTAGGGAAGCAACAGGCTACAATTAAAGTTCAGGAACACACTCAGTCTCTCTCAGCCAACAGTCTCTGTCTCTTGGTCAGCAATGCGTGTCTCTTGGTGTCTCTCAGCAGTGCGTGTCTCTCACATCTCTCAGCCAGTGAGAGATTCCTTCTGCCTCTAGGAGGGCTCTTTCTGAGCCTGGTAGAGTGGCCCAAACCAACCAATCCCAACATCAGAGTTCTATACACCTGAGAGAGTGAACTTCCCAGAAAATTACTTCCTGCTGCTCATTAACAGAAATACCCCAGGTGGATAACTTTATCAGGAGCTACTCAGTTGCTCACAGCAAATTCCACCATGGAGTTTACAAAGACTTATGGCTAGAAAAGCTACACAATGTAATTCACTACACTGCAATTGCCTATTACTTCCCAGCAAATATAAGGGATTAATTAATCTTTTGATACTTGCATGTATTTATATTTGGACTCTTACACACCTATTTTATCTAGGCTAAGAGGAAAATGTACTTCTCTGGTCTTCTAACTCCATCCCCTTTCCTAAAGCTATCAGTTAATTTAAAATGTTTCTTTATGTTCTAATTGCATTCTTATAACTCAGTAATATGCCCTAATGTCTCATTAAAAAAAAAACTAAGAAAAAGAACTCTCCTCCAATTCTTCATTTTTTTTTTCCCTTTCACAATTAGTTATCAGAAGTCATACTCACCCACCATCAGGCTTCTGCCTCCAATTTCTCTGAAACAGACCTGACTTCCTCATGGACAATTACAATGGACTGTAAATTTTTAGTTAAGTTAGTTGATCTCTCCAGCTGCCTTGGACACTCTTGACCTCTCTGGAATTTTATTGTATGACTAGAAGGCTAACCTTAACTCCACATTGTGGTAGTTAAGTCTGCGTGTCAACTTGGCTGGGCCTGGTTGAGTGGCTGGGCAGCTGGATGTAGTATTCCCCATGATGAGACTGGTAATCAACTCCATGGTGGAATCTACTGTGAGCAGCTGAGTAGCTGTCTTAGGGATGTGGTGTGCTTCCTGCACATAAGGAGAAGCCTTGAGGAATGGTCTGTACCTTTATGGCATGCTTGAACCCTGCACGTAGCTGTGTTGTTGTTTAGCAGCCTGCTGTGTTCTACCGATCCTGGGACTTTCAGTGGACTTGAATCAATGGCCTGCCATGCTGTTTGGTAACATTGGGACTGTGGCATTTTATTTGTTGACCTTGGGCTTGTTAGCCTCAGCAGCCAGTAGCTGCCTGAGTGAAGAGATGCCTCTAACTTCAGTGGGCCAGGAACAAGAGGCAGAGCTAAAGCCTAAGGTCAAGGGGCCCACACAGCCCCTAAAGCCTGGCACTTGGAACTCAGACTTCTAGCCTCCCAAACTCTAAGAGAATAAACTCATGTTTGTTCAAGCATCCCATATGTGGTATATTCCTGTCAGAGTGGCACTAGGTAACCAGAACACATACTCTTGGCACCTTACTGTTACCATGAACAATGGCCTATACAATAAGATTTATTAATTATTGACATCTTTTGGTAAACAGAAAAAAATGCTTTTCAAAAAATTCTAGTCTGTTGTATGCAGAATGAAGAGAGCACAGGCTTCTGGCTATCTATATAAAAACGAAAAAACTCACTGCCATAGAGCCAATTCTGATGCATAGCCAACCTCCATTGGGTTTCTAAGGAGGTAAATTTTCATGAAGTAGACTACCCCATCTTCCTTCCATGGGGGGCTGGGGGGGTTGAACCACCAATCTTCTGGTTGTCAGTCAAATGCCCTAGGCACTGCGCCTCCAGAGCTCCTGGCTATCTGTATGTTGTTGTTGTTATGTGTCATCGAGTCGGCCCCGACTCACAGCGACCCCTCCTTGGGTTTCTGAGGCAGTATCCTACAGAAGTAGGATTGCCCAACCTTCCTTCTGAGGAGTGGCTGGTGGGTTTGAACCGCCAGCCTTCTGGTTAGCAGTCAAGTGCCTTAGGCAC
>NW_006922120.1:1421798-1426695 GCF_000298275.1 Orycteropus afer afer
TCATTTGGAAACCAAAGCTTAGAAGACTCCTAAACCCTAGCAATAATAGTTTTTGATTGAGTCTATGGTGAAGTAGACTGGTGAAGTAAATGTTTCAGAAAGATTGATATTGATACAATGATACTGATACAGTGACATACAAGGTGGATTGGAACAGCAGTAGTTAAGATGCTTTAAGAGAAATCTAGGCTTAATGTATAAGGAGTTATGATTAGAAAGAAAAGTGAAAATGAAAGACATCATGAAGATGAGCAGCTTTGGTAACAGCAAGGCAGGAATTACAAGAGAAAGAAGATTCAGAAAATCAATGACAGTAGTAGGGAAGTTGGGAAGAATTAGTTTTAAGTGTTACTAAGAATATGCTTTACAAATAATTACTAATAGTTTGCCTTAGGAGCTCTGGTAGCATACTGCTAATCAGAAGGCTGGCGGTTCAAACCCACCAGCCACTCCTTGGAAGGAAGATGGGGCAATCTACTTCCTTAGTGATACTGCCTCGGAAACCCAAAGAGGGGTTGCTATGAGCTGGGTCTGACTCCATGGCACATAACAACAAGAAGTTTGCCTTGTTGTTGTTGTTGTTACGTGCCCTCGAATCAAACCCGACTCATAGCGACCCCTCCTTGGGTTTCTGAGGCGGTATCACTACGGAAGTAGGATTGCCCAACCTTCCTTCCGAGGAGTGGCTGGTGGGTTTGAACCACCAGCTGTCTGGTTAGCAGGCAAGTGTCTTAGCCACTATGCTACCAAAGCTCCCCTGAAGTTTGCCTTAGGAATTACCAATAGCAAACCCACTGCCACTGAGCTGATTCCAACTCATAGCAACCCTGTAGGACAGAGATGACCCAAGCCATGGTATTTTCAACAGCCTCATATGCATGTGAAAGTGAGACAAAGAATAAGGAAGACCGAAGGACTGATGTATTTGAATTGTGGTGTTGGTGAAGAATATTGAAAATATCATGGACTGCCAGAACTAACATATCTGTCTTGGAAAAAGTATAGCTAGAAGTTCCTTACAGGCAAGAATGGCCAGACTTCATCTCACATACTTTGGTCATATTGTCAGAGGGACCATCCCTGGAGGATATCATACTTGGTAAAGTAGAGGGTCAGCAAAAAAGTGCAGACCCTCAGTGAGATGGACTGACACACTGGCTGCATCAATGGGCTCAAGCATAGCAACAATTGTGAGGATGTCACATGACTGAGCAGTGTTTTGTTCTGTTGTGCACAGGGTTGCTATGAGTCAGAACCAACTCAATGGCACCTAACAACAACATGACAGAGTAGAACTGCCTCATACAGTTTCCAAGGCTGTAAATTTTTATAGAAGGAAAATGCCTCATCTTTCTCTCAAGGAGCAGCTGGTGGGTTCGAACCACTGACCTTGTTGTTAGCAGGCAAATGCTTTAACCACTGCACCACCAGAACTCCTCCACCTTAGGTATTACAAAGTGTAAAAGCAAACAAGTCTAACTGGGGAGATTAGATATATCTCAGCCACTACATTATTTATTAATAGAATAAATATGAAGAGACTTTGATTATCAAAGACTAAATTACTCATCAAAAGTACACTAAGTATACATGACAGAATTAAAAGTGAGTAATTTAAGTGCAATTTAATGTTTCATAAAATATTTGAAACAAACAACATCAACACAAAATCTTATTAAAATATTTTAATTTTAAAAAAGTTTAAACCATATTAAAATTTAAATTATTTCATTGTACAGTGAAATTTAATTATACATTTCAACAAATTGGAAAGTAAAACAAACTACATAAATCAGTTTAATTTACTTTCTAAGCTTAATAATGTATGAACTCTTTCACCCCTCCTGGGGGATACAAAAAATCAACAACAGTGAAAGTGGAATAGTTAAATTAATATGATGTAAGATATTTAACCAAAAGGATAAAACTAAAATAAATTTTATCTGGTAGCATCTAACATTTATCAGTATGTTTTCAGTAGACAAGAATTTAAAACAAAAATCATTTAATCTCATCAAATCCACAATTAACTGAAGGCTTCATTTTAATTCATCTGTGAATAAAACAGCAGTCATTGTTTTATCTAATATGCCAGAAGTTTGAAGTCCAGAAGAAATGACCTGCCCAGTCTGTGTAACATCTTTTGTTGAAAGAAATGAGCTTTTCAGACTTCTTTTTCATTTGTGTCATAATTTTCAATAAATAAACTTCTCCAGCTATTGTCTTGGTAGACTTGTTCCCTATATGATTCTATCTTCCATGAAGTCATCACACAGCCATTTATATGTATAATCTTTGGAACACTCTATAGTTTCAAAAAGACGCTTAAAGTCTTCAGGGAGCATATTAGTTATTTTTGCATTTTCATGTTTTCTTATTCGTTTCAATATATCCATTGCATCAACTGGACTTAATGAACTACAAAACAAATACAAAGTAAATCTATTTAATTATTTTCCATAACAACTTTAAGTTCAGTTAATACTGATAGAGATTACTTCTAAGCCCAATTTCAAATGCTTAATTTAAAATATGTAATTTATTTTATTCTATGTCAAAGCTACAGATATTACATGTGAGCTCTTAGTTATATTTATTCCTTAAGGTTTTCATGGTTAACCTATCATGAAAATGGCATATTTAGGCTTTAACATACTCGAATTATAATTTTTTCACTAAATTCCAGTCTAAAATTGCTTATTAAAAAATTCTTCTGCCTACCTTATTCATCTTTTCACTATCTTAGCAAACTAGTTTTAACCCCACTTAAGTTGATTTAAAGTCTTAAATTCAACAAATACAAATAGTAGAAACTGCTGTTTGGTAATTTTCAAGGAAGGAATCACTTTTCACATTTTTATACAGCAATCATTGGTGAACAAATTGTAAAGCAAATGATCCTGACAAGAAACCATCAATAAGCCTCTGACAAGAATAAGTTAACAACGATAATAAAATATTTTTGTGGAAAATATTCTAATACTTTTTTACTTTGAATGCAACCTTGGTGAGTGTAACATGCTTTCCATTCACAGAAATCTCCAAGGGCATCTTCAACATTTTGCATCATGGTTTACCATATTTATTTCTTAATTTCCTATTTTCTTGGTATTTTTATTCAAAGTTGCCACCACTACAAGGTGGCAAGATAAAATAACAGATTGCTGTATTGGTGTGCCATTTTAACATTTATTGTTACATAAATAATGCTAATCAACAGCTCACAGAAAGTGATACATTAAATGATAATGCAATTAATTAAAATGTGATTTTTAACATTTTGCCCTTCCTCTGATAATATGTTGAATGATTATAAGCGGCATATATACAATTCACAGACTTGTATACCACCAGTCTTTTATAAATATTATATAGATACAAAATAAATAGTTTACAGTTATAATTTTTATAAACCTTTATTTAGAAACAAAATTTGGTCCAGGGGAAGAGAACCAGAGTGGTATTGTGATCTGCTGTGTATCCCCTACAGGTAATGAAAAATAGCAGATGTGAGTATGCCACAAGTAGCAGTGACTTTCTTCACCCCAGTCAGTAGCAAGCAGCTAGGTTTTTCTTTAGGTTAGTCTTGGGCCAAACTCTGACAAAGATGTGACATCTCTGATGACTTTTTTCAAAGGGGGGGGGGACCCTGTGGGAGATTATGTGGAAAATATAATTTTTTTCCCTCAAAATATCTATCAGTAAGAATATTTTGAGGAAATAAAGGAATGAAAATATGGCACTTTATTCTTAATTAAGAAACTAAAAAAAGATCTCTAACATTAAAGAATAATTCTCACATTAAATTGCTACATTTATACTTGCTGTTATTCTTTTTACTTACTGTAAATGGTCTACTAGCTTGGCATTGCGCTTTCCAAAACATTGCTTTAACATGTGAAAAAATACAGCATAGTTAACAGGTGTTAAGTTTTCTGTAAATAAATTTCTACGAGGTGTCATCCGAATAAAATACAGGTTTTGTTTTATTAGTTCTGATAATTCCTGGAGAAGGGAAAATAAATTGTGTTAATCATAAAATACTGCTGAGCAACAGCTTGTCCATTCAAACTAACTACTGGCAGAGACAACAGCCACAGACCCTGAGGGTTCCTGTATGTTCTTACTGTACATCAAGAATGCAAGGCTCTGACTACTCTTTACCTGGGCCATTTCTCAGGGTTTCTTACAGTAAGCAACTTTGAAGGATAAGGTAAGGACGTCTAACCCTTGGGACAATGCACAGGTCTGCTTAATGTGTGCTATAAAAGAGGTGGATTCTCCCAGCTCTGTGTTCCTCAGCTGGAAGGCAAACCCACTGCATCTAGAACATCCGTCTGTGCCCTATCAAATTACTCCGTGGGACTTGACAAAAGGAACTGACATAAATGATGTGGCTGCTTGCTGTGCAATAAGTAATTAAAGTCCTCTGACCCAGGAGCCTTTCGTCTTCAACTGCTGTTGTTGTTATGTGCCGTCGAGTCGGACCCGACCCGTAGCGACCCCTCCTTGGGTTTCCGAGGCAGTATCGCTACGGAAGTAGATTGCCCCATCTTCCTTCCGAGGAGTGGCTGGCGGTTCAAACCCGCCAGCCTTCTGATTAGCAGTCAAGTGCCTTAGCCACTATGCTACCAGAGCTCGTCTTCAACTAGCATCCATGAAACACCGACAGGCTAACTCACTAGCATTTAAGCAAGAAAACCAAACTCCAAACATGACACTAACATGTACTTAATCCCTGCTATATTTGAAGCACACAACCAGATCCAAAGGATAAAACTATTGACTTGTAATTTTTAATGTTGTTGTTGTTGTTATGTGCCGTCGAGTCGGCCCCGACTCATAGCGACCCCTCCTTGGGTTTCCGAGGCAGTATCACTACGGAAGTAGGATTGCC
>NW_006922120.1:1433695-1437377 GCF_000298275.1 Orycteropus afer afer
AAAAAAAAGAAATTCTCTATAGTGAAGTAGTATATAGCAATTAAAACTTAAGAAAAGTATTGAATGGCATAGGAAAAAGCTTAGAACTAATTATTAGGCGAAAAAAGCATGATACCATCCAGTATAATCTCTACCGGTCATTATGAGTTGCAATCAACTCAGTGGCAGTGGGTTTGGTTTGGTTTATATAAAGGAAAAAAGCATAGGGGAAAAAAAAAACCTGAAAATATGTTCAAATGCCAAATTACTTCTGTGGAGTAGCACTGCAGTAATGATTTCTTTTTAATTCTTCCTTCTTTTTAAAATTTATTTCTTCCCTTCTTTTTCCCTTCATTTCCTTCCTTTACATGTTGCATATTTTACAATAAGCATACCTCATTTTTGTAATTAGGGAAAAATAAATATTTGTGACCAAAAAATATTATTTAACAGTTGGGAAAATGATAAAATTAATCTTTTTATTTTTTCATCTTTTTTCTATTTACAGGTCACAGAAAACCAGCCAATTTGAATAATAATGAAGCTTTCTGTTAAAATTCAGAAGGATTTTACTCACCATGTGCAGAAGCTTAATGTCACAAGCTACTTGCCAGAGCACACTTAATGCTTGATACAAGTTTGGAGTTTTGGGTTTTGCTGTTAGTTTCTAACAAAAAGAAAACAAGAGTTACATATCAAATATAATTCTAATCAATCAAAGTCAAATGTTGCATCTTCTTAGTAATAGCTTAATACTATCTAGAAATTTAAGTAAACAAAATTAGAAGGAAAAATCTTAACCTCTGCAGGAAAGAGAAAGTTTTCATGTTGAAAATTTATTACGTACATTACAAATCTAATCTATTCTGGGATTGATTTCCTTTAATCATATCATGTGTTAGGGAAAATATCATCATTTAATTATGAAAGTGAACAAAAACAGAAGTAATTTCTACCCTTGTTCTTAGGACGTAGGAGGGTAGAAAAACATTAACTAATTACATGAATTAACTTGTGACATACGTGTTCTACAGAGAAGGTCCAAACATAAAACCAAACCCACTGCCATCGAGTCAACTGAGTCGCAGCAACCTTGCAGAACAGAGGACTGGCCTCACAGGGTTTCCAAGGGTATAATCTTTAGGGAAACAGACTGCCACATCTGTCTTCTGCAAAGTAGCTGATAGGTTTGAACTGCTGATCTTTTGGTTAGCAGCCAAGTGCTTAACCACTGTACCATCAAGGTTCCTTTGGAGGACAGGTATGTTAAAACATGTATCAGGTGGGCCCACTAAATTGTGAGTCAAGTGTTGCTAAGGTTGACACCTGAAGGATGAGTGGTTCCCTCCATAAGTGAGGCCACTACAGAGAGAAAACCACATGTGAAAAGGCAAAAGCGGCAGGAGCCATTGGAGCATTTTCCTAAAAGCAAAATGAAACCCAACGAAGTATTTCTTATTCTCTTCCCTTTGTTCTTCCATTCTTACACTACACTTATAGTCAAAGGTTCTGAATGCCCTGTGGTCCTTCCAAGACCAGTCACAATTTCTCATTATCTGGGTCTAGGGGGGAAATAACTCCTTCACTTCCTGTCCTACTATCCTAAGCCTAGCAGATTAATAACATAAAGTATTCTGGGCAGACTGAGAACTTGATTCTCATGGCAATAAGGACTTCCAAGAAACCCGTTAATTACAAAGAATAAAAACCCCAACCAAAGCTAGTTGCCACTGAGTTAATTCCAACTCAAGGTGACACCATGTGTTTCTGAAAGGAACTGTGCTCCAAAGAGCTTTCAAGGGCTGATTTTTCAGAAGTAGATCGCCAAGCCTTTCTTCCAAGGTACCTCTGAGGGACCCAAACTGCCAACCTTTTGGTGGCAGCTGAATACATTAACTGTTTGCAGCACCCAGGGACTACAAGGAATAAAAGTAGAGTCTAAAGATTGCTCTACAGAAATTTACAATAATCTTAGGAATCTCAAATGTCTTAAATCCTACATTAAAATCATATAGATTAAGGCTACTCAGAAAAATACAGAATTATTTCAAAACAAAAAACTTATTAAGTACTTACTAATAACTTACCTGGTATTCCTTTTCACTAATAAACATATTGAGTTCTACTCGGCCATATCTATATATAGAAGTACAGGAATATAGGTCATATATAAGTTTCCAGAGTGCCTTTTTTTCAGTTTTAATTGGGAAGATTCCAATTACTTTTAAAGGGATACCTGTTAGGAATACAAGCAAAAATATTTCAGAAAAGTTCGTTACCTGTTTCATATAGCCATATTTCATTGTGTTAATCTAAGTTAACAAACTATATAATTTCAGTTTATTTCAATTAAAATAAAACTTCCCCATCTTTCTTTGAAATGGAACATGGCTTTTGGGAATTGCTCTCATTATTTCTGCCAGGTGAAGAGAATGTCACATTCATCTTACAAGCATTTGCTCAAAAACTGTATAGTAGAAACCGTACACAAAGCTCTTCAACAAGCCAGCTGTACTGATAAAGTGCCAAGTCATAAGGCATTTGCTTTAGTGAACGACAAAAAATTACCTGCTGACCAAGGAAGTGCTTCTATTCCTAAATTCTGAAAAAGCATCTGTGAAATCATAATGGGTGGTTTTACCAGGCTACCATTTCTAGGATCCAATTTGAAAAAGTCACAGTGGACTACATCTAGCTGTCCATCCAGATTTTTTCCTAAAGACTAAAGAGAAACAGAGACACATGTTAAAGAATTTTTAGCATTTTGCAGCTTTACTTTGTAACAATTCAAAATTCTTCTTAAACAACAAAACTTCAACAAATTCTTACTTATCCTTCTACTTTATTTTATTGTGATTTGGGTGAAAATTTACAAGGCAAACTGGTTTTCCATTCAACAATTCCCACATATTTTGTTTAGTAACACTGAGGGCAATCCCCACAATGTAATAATACTCTTTCCACTTCCTGCCTTCTCAGCTTTATCCCTGGACAAATGCTGTACTTTAGATCTCATATAGTTGACTGTTCTACTGAGTGCATACTTCCAGGGTGTGATTGTTCACCTTATAGGTCTATCTACCTTTTGGCTAAAAGTTGAGCCACACAGGTGAGTTCAGTTCCAGGCCTGAAGAGTGTTTCAGGGTTCCACTGGTAAGCCAGTGTTTATCAGACTGGTAAGCCTGGTCTTTTTTGTTCCACATTTTTTTTCCCACTCTATCCAGGACCTCCTAATATGATCCTTTCAGAGTGGTCAGCAGTAGCAACCAGCACCATCTAGTTTTTCTGGTCTCAAGGTCATGGAGGCTGAGATTCACATGGCCCATTAGTCCTTTGACCTGTTTCCAGGTGTCTTAGATTTTCTTCACTAATATTTACTCAGGACTGAGAGAGACAAATACTTGCACCTGAGATGGCCACTCACAACCTTTTAAGATGTCAGTTGCCATTCGCCAAAGTAGGATACAGAACATTGTCTTTGTGAACTATGTTATGACAATTGTCTCATGACATTGACTGTAATCTTCCACAAGGCAACAGCTCTCCTCCCACTTCCTCCCCATAGCTACCTCTTCCCTGTGTGTCCTTCCCTCCCATGCACTCCTGCCCCATGAGCTGTCTCCCTATGCATACATAGCACTTCTATACTGTCAAAAACTCATTCCCTCAAGGTGTTTGGTTATGGCTAGTAAGTTTTTGTAAC
>NW_006922120.1:1437477-1442169 GCF_000298275.1 Orycteropus afer afer
CAACTCCTGCTCTCTCTAGTATATAGTATTATACAGACTAAAATAAATACTGTATACAATTAGAAGACTAAAATGCTTTTCCCCCAAAATTATTCCTCAGAATGTTTGAATACTTACAAAATTTCATATAATCCCTTATTTATTTTGAAGCATAAAATACTGTGTCTAGGAGACACATTGGCCCGAAAAAAGAAAATCTCAATCCTTTTGAGTTTTGGATGCTGACAGCTGAAGAAATTGTTGAAAGGCAGGCAATAAATTTCAGAAAGATACAGTAATTATTAATTTGTGGTGGGGGGCTGATGACCTCACAATTGTTAAGTATTATATGGTGCTGTTAACAAGTCTTTTGAAGGTAACTTTAAAAAGCAACAAGATTAATTGTTTTAGAGTCAAGGATATACATTTACCTGCTAAATGGGAAGAAAAACCAACTTTCCTGATGTTATATGAATGAGCATTTGTAGCTTGGGACAAAAATTCCAGTAACAGTATAAAAACGGCTTCAAAAAAAGTAGAATATCTAAAACAACTTGTATGGAAATAAAGATGATAGGTTCTAAAAAAAAAACTGTTAAATGTCTCAAAGTACTTCCATAGAAATTATGAATACATTGCTGTGGTAGTTATGTGCCATCTTGGCAGGGCCTGGTTGAGTGGCTGGGCAGCAGGTGGTAGTTATTCCCCATGATGAGACTGGCAACTCCATGGTGGGATCTACCACAAGCAGCTGAGTAGCTGCCTCTGGGATATGGTCTGCTTCCTGTATATAAGGAGAAGTCTTGGGAATGGTCTCTGGCTTATAGCACCTTGAACCCTGCATGTAGCCATGTCACTGTTCAGCAGCCTGCCATGCTCTGCTGACCTTGGGACTTACAATGGACTTGAATTAATTGCCTGCCATGTGATTTGGTAATATCGGGACTGTGCCTTTTTACTTGTCAACCAGCCAGCAGCTGTCTCAGTGAAGAAAAGTCTTCAGCTTCAGTGGGCTGGGAGCTGGAGGAAGAGCTGAAGCCCAAGGCTGAGGGGCTTTCACGCAGCCCCTAGAGCCTGGCACTTTGAACTTGGACTTCTAGCCTCCTGAACTGCAAGAGAATAAACTCCTGTTTGTTAAGGCCATCCCATTTATGGTATATTTCTGTCAGAGTGACATTAGGTAACCAGAACAACTGCTATCAAAGATATATGTGGCCATCTGAATAAAACCGTCTCCTGAAACATGATATTTGGTTATTTGATCTTCATCCCTGTAAATTTAAAGTTGGCCAAAACACTTTTAGCTTTTGATCTCTTAGGAAAATGTCTTATATATAGGGTTGTTCATTTTGGGGACTTTTAAATAAGTTACTAATAGTATTAAGCCAAAATGTATTACTTGTATTCTTTTTGTGAGATACTATATATAGTATATAATTATGCTTATGAATCATGAAATAGAACTAAAATCACAATGATAACTGATCACACTAAAATCAGACTACCTTCAAATTGGTAACTTCCTTTCCCCTTTAGTATCAAGAACAAGAAAAAAATGAAGAAGGACTCTAATGGGCTCTTCAGACTGAGCTGGTATGTTGGGATTAGGCCATCATTAGCATTTAACCCCAAAGCAAAATTTCTGGATTGTGTTAAATTTTTTTTGTGTGTTTAACTTCAGCTATTTTATTAGAATTTCACTATCAGTGGTTTTGAGACAAAGTTAAAGCAGGACCACTTTATAACATCAGCATTTTGGTTCTTTAGAAAGGGAAAAATTAAATTAAATTAAAACCCACCTTCTTGGTAAGAACCAAGATGTACTTGTTGGTGAATTCAATCATGCAAATCACATTATTACAAATTTTTGATGTATTAGTAAGACATAACCTTGTATTTTTAATTCATCAAATTAGTTGAATATTAAAATGACTATATCCCAAATTTGAGATAAATCTTCATTTTAAAAGAGAGGGAAAAAAGATTCTGTGTTAAATAGCTTAAAAATACAATCTTTCTCTAAAATAATTTCAATTCATTAACAGTAGTAAGATACATATATTAATTGTTGTAAAAAAATATATGTATCACACATTTGCCAAGTCCACATTTTTTACCCATACAATTCTGTGCCATCAATCACATCAATCACGTTGTGTGGCCATCACCAGGGTCCAAAAGTAGTAAGATAAATTTAAAGAACATTAGTTATTCTAAAATTCAAAACTTAAGTGATTATAGAATAACAGATAATTTTTAAGAAAATAAAGGGCATTCTATTCAGAGGAAGAAAAAGAAAAGCATTCATTTGATCTTACCCTGCGCTTTGTTTTTTCCAGCTGCCCATTTTGGGTATATAAGTCAAATGATGACCAAGGTTCCTTGAGGAGAGGAAAAAAATCAAAACAACATTTATTTCTCTTTGATCAAAGTGCCACAAATTATTGCTGCTGTTGTTAAATACATGTACTCAGTCTAACTGGATGTAAGAGAAACAATGTGATGGTTAAATAATATACCTCTCTCTCTCTTTTTTTTTTTTTCTTCGATAAAGGGTTGGCACAACACAGTACACAAAAAGATTGTTCTATATCCTACTTTGGTGAGTAGTGACTGGGGTATTAAAAGCTTGTGAGCACCCATCTACGATGCAGCTATTGGCCGTTCCTCATCCGGAGCAAAGAAGATTGAAGAAAATCAAAGGCATATGGAAACAATTCAAGGGACTCATGCACCACAGGAACCTCAGCCTAGATGATTGAGACCAGAAGACCTAGATGGTGCCTGGCTACCAATGCCAACCACTGAGAAAGGGATCAAAACTGGAGATCCTGGATAGAGTGGGAGTAAAAAATGTGGACCAAAATTCAAAAACATAAAAAAGACCAGGATTACTGAGAGACTGGGTGAAATCCCTAAGACTACGGCCCTGAGTCACCCTTCAGGCCTGGAATTGGACTCACTCCTATGGCTTAACTCTAAGTTAAGTTAACTTAACTCCAAACAATAGACAGGCCTATAAGCTGAATAAACTACACCAGTCCTAGCCCTTAGAACAGTCAACCATGAGAGACCAGAAAGGCAGCATTTGCACAGGGAGAAAGCTAGGCAGACAGGTTTGTACAAGTAAAAAGGACACAGGAAGGGGTACAGGAGGAGGTAGGAGAAGAGCAGTTAAATTCTGGGGATTGTAATCAGTGTCATGAAACAATACAGAATAAGCAAGTTATGATATAAAACAAACACTTTTTTTTTTTTTTTCTTAAATAATCTAGCCTGTGCAAATATGGTAGCCACTAGCTCCAACCACTCCTTGGAAGGAAGATGGGGCAATCTACTTCCGTAGTGATACTGCCTTGGAAACCCAGGGAGGGGTCGCTATGAGTTGGGTCCGACTCGATGGCACATAACAACAACAACAACAAGCTACTTGATGTGTCTAGTCTGAATTGAGATGTGTTGTAAGTGTAATATACACACTGAATTTCAAAGTCTTATGACAAAAAAATAACATGAAATATGTAATAATTAATTTTTATAATTATATACTTAAATGACAATATTTAGCATTGATTGGGTTAAATAAAATATAGCATTAAAATTAACATGTTTTCTAGTAGCAAAGTTCAACAAGACAGAAAATAACAAATGCAGGCGAGGATACGGAGAGATTGGGACTCTCATACACTGCTGGTGGGACTGTAAAATGGTAGACTGTGGAAAGTAGCATGGCGATTCCTTAAAAAGTTGGAATTAGAAATACCACTTGACCCAGCCATTCCATTACTAGGTATGTATCCTAAAGAAGTGAGAGCCATGACAAGAACAGACATATGGACACCCATGTTCATCGCAGCACTATTTACAATAGCCACAAGATGGAAACAACCTAGGTGACCATCAACTGAGGAATGGATAACTAAACTATGGCATGTATACACAATGGAATACTATGCAACCCTAAAGAATAACGTAGAATCTGCAAAACACTGCATAACATGGATGAACTTGGAGGGCACTATGCTAAGTGAAATAAGTAAATCACAGAAGGACAAATATGGTATTAGTCCTTTATTGCAAAAGTCAAAGAAAGATTTATCTATGGAAGGAAATTTTCTTTGGTGGTTCCAAGGGGTACAAGGGGAAGGGAGGGAACACTGTTAGATAGGTAGAGATAAAGATTGATTTGGGTGAAGAGAAGGGCCAGGTACCAAATGAGTGATCATCATGGTGGCATTGAGGAAGAGGAAGACATAGAGAGGTACACGGGAGGTGCACATGACAAAGATGAACCCTTCTGCACATAGAGTACTGCACTGTGAGTGAAGGCAAACCTCGGTATATGGGTGGATAGATGGGTGGACAGGCTGAACTATTAGGTATGTCTATGCAGTGGGGAGTGTACCCAAGACCATGTATAGGGTTGGCAGACAATGGTTCTACAAGTATATTTGTATGCTCTGTAAGAATTCCCAGGAGTATAGTAGAGCTGACAAGGGACAAGGTTGTAGTCACTTCTTGGTCACAGCCAGCTACCCACAGGGACCGAGTAGTTGAACTTCTGGGTTTGGGACCACAGTCGCAGGGGACATCAAGCTCAATTGGCATAACATACTACATAAAACATTGTTCCATCTCCCACTTTGGTGTAGCGACTGGGATCTTAAAAGGTTGCGAGCATGGAGATCCATTTGCAGAAAAATGAAACAAGAT
>NW_006922120.1:1461838-1469710 GCF_000298275.1 Orycteropus afer afer
AAGATTATCTTCTGTGTCTGTGTTAATTGGTTTCCCTTTTCTTTGTTGAAGAGGGTCTGTGCAATCCTTCTGCCTAGTCCGCCATCTTGCCCCGCCTCCGATTTTTTTATAATGATGGTCTCATATAGTATTTGTCCTTTTGTGACTGACTAATTTCACTCACCATAATGTCCTTTAGGTTTTTCCCTCTCATGAGGTGTTTTGCAGATTCACTGCTATTCTTTAATGTTATGTAGTATTCCATTGTGTGTATGTACAATAGTTAGTTTATCCATTCACCTGTTGATGGGAACTTAGGTTGTTTCCATCTTTTTCTATTGTCAATAGTGCTGTGATGAACATGGGTGTGCATATATGTCTGTTTGTGTCACAGCTATTATTTCTGTAAGATACATACCTAGTAGTAGGATTGCTGGATCTTAACAGTATTTCTATTTTCAATTTTTTGAGGAAGTGACATACCATTTTCCACAATGGTTGTACCATTGTACAGTCCCACCAGCAGTGTATGAGGGTTCTAGTCACTACACACCCTTGCCAGCATTTGCTATTTTCTGTTTCTTTGAACTTTGCTATTAATGCCAAAATAAAATGATATCTAATTGTTGTTTCAATTTGCATCTCTGTAATGACTTATGATCACAAGCATTTCTGCATGCTTATTAGTTGCCTGAATGTCTTCTTTAGTGAAGTGTCTGTTCATGTCCTCTACCCAATTTTTAAAAAAAAATTTTATTGTGATTTGGGTGAAAGTTTACAGAGCAAATTCATCTTCCATGCAGCAGTTCACATACACTTTGTCTCATGACATTGACTGCAATCTCCCACAATGCAACAGCTCTCCTCCCACTTCCTCCCTATAGCTACCTCTTCCCTGTGTCCTTCCCTCCCATGCACTCCTGCCTGCCGAGCTGTCTCCCTGTGCATATACAGCACTTCTATTCTCCCATGATTGATTTCTCCAAGGAGTGTATCTACCTAATGTAAATGTTCAGCTCACATGCCTGTATTTTGTTTGGCTGGAAGCCCAGGAGTGGGTTCAATTCCATACCTGAAGAGCAGCCAGAGGTTCCACCAGGCTCTATCAGACCACCAAACCAAACCTGGTCCCCCTCTTTTTTTTTTTTTTCAAATGGTTTTGAGTTTTGTTCCAAATTGTTTTCCCACTCTATCCAGGATCTCCTATGAAGATCCCCCTGAGTGGTTGACAGTGGTAGCCTGGCACCATCTAGTTCTAGTCTCATAGTCATACAGGCTGAGAACTGCATGGTATACCAGTCCCTGGAACTAATTGTTTCCATGAGTCTTTGGTTTTCTTCATTCTTGTTTGCTCTGGATGAGGAGAGACCCATCATTGCATCTAGATGGCTGCTTGCAAGTTTTTAAGATCCCAGTCACTAGCTGCCAAAGTAGGATGCGGAACAATGTTTTTGTGTAGCATGTTATGCCCTGCCCATTTTCAACTGGATTTTTATCTTTACATTGTTGAAGTGTTGACATTATCTATAAATTCTAGAGATTAGTTCCTTGTCTGATATGTCATGTCAATTTTTTTCCCCCTTTCTATAGGTTCTCTTTTTACTTTTCTGGTGAAGTTTTTTGATGCACATAAATGTTTAATTTTGGGAAGATCTTAGTTGTCTACTTTGTCCTCTACTATCTGTGTACTTTCACTTATATTTGATAGTGTATTTATGCCATGTATTGGGGAGCTATGGTAACATAGTGCCTAAGGCACTTGACTGCCAACCAGAAGGCTGGTGGTTCAGACTCACCAGCCACTCCTCAGAAGGAAGGATGGGCAATCTACTTCCATAGTGATACCGCCTCGGAAACCCAAGGAGGGGTCGCTACGAGTCGGGTATGACTTGATGGCACATAACAACAACAACAACAACATTAGGGATCCTAAGTGTAGTGCAGTGAATCACTTAATATGGCTCTTCTAGCCATAGTTTTCGTGACTACCACCAGATACTTGGGTGGGATTATGCAAAAATGAGGTGCTTGTGGCCTACCAAGGGAATTATTGGATAGCATTTTAATAATGTAAAAAAAGCTATATATGGCACCCTTGTGGGGGACACCATGCAAATAAGGTGTGTGGCATCCTATGTGGGGATTGATCAATTTTGTCATCCTCTAGGCTTAAAATGAACCATTCCAGAAGCAAACATGGGGATCTTACATCAAGAAAGAAGAACCAGAAGTAGAGTGTATCCTTGGACCTGAGATCCTTGCAGTGGACCTCCTAAACCCAGGAGACAGACAGAGAGCTGTACCACTATTCAGACAGTGAGAAATGGTGACAGATAAACCATAGCAGTAGAGACAGCAGAACCAGGAGACCAATACAAGACAGAGTGGTGGGTTTCCCAGGCCACAAAGCAAGAAAGCTGAGAGGAGTACTTCTCTGGGCACCTATCGGAGGAGGTTAAAAGAGCATTGTAACACTTGCCAGACCAGAGCAGAAGCCAAGCTGAGGGTCAAAAAGAAGCATGCCTATGGGCATGGCTGAGAGGATGCTGTCCTGATCGAAGAATTGTACGCTGAGTGTTGCTGAACCTAAACTGTAACCTGTTACTTCTCTAATAAACCCTATAATCATAAGTATTGTCTGTGTGTGGCCATTGCAACAAATTATTGAACCTAGGAGAGAAGCAGAGTTCTGTAGGGGAGACAGTTGGTGTCAGAATCGGTAAAAAGGTTGGAGGGTGGTGGCATATCTGATATTCACCTCATAGGAATCAGCCTTGGGTTGTTGATTTTGTTCTGGATCCTTCTTCCCCTTGTGAAGTTAGAGATCAGAAGCCACTCCCAGGCCATTTTTGCACTAATTTTGTCCCTATTTTTCTTTGATGATCTTTATGGTTTTAGGTTTTATATTTAGGTCTTTGAGTTAGTTTTTGTATATGATGAGAGTTTTTGTATTTCATTTTTCTATAAATGGGTATCAGTTTTGCCAGTACCATTTGTTAAAGAGACCATTTCTTCCCCATTTAAGGAACTTCTGCCCTTTTGCAAAAATCAGTTGTCCATAAGTGGATGAATTCACTTTCTGGGTTCTCAATTCTGTCCCACTGGTCTTTGTGTCTATCACTGTACCAATACCAGGGTGTTTTGACTATTGTGGCTGTATAGTAGGTTTTCAAATTGAAGAATGTGAGGCTCCCTACTTTGTTCTTCTTTAGTAGTGGCTTTGCTTATCCAGGATCCTTTTCCTTTCCCTATAAAGTTGGTGATTACTTTTTCCATCTCTTCAAAGAATGATGATGGAATCTGGATCAGGATTGCATTATATCTGTAGATCACTTTGGGTAGTACTGTCATTTTCACAATGTTAAGTCTTTCTATCCATGAAATGGTGTACTCTTCCATTTATGTAGATATTTTTTGGTTTCTTGTAGTAGTGTTTTGTAATTTTCTATGTATAGGTCTTGTCTCTTGTTAGATTTATTCCTAAGTACTTCATCCTTTGGGTGACTATTGTAAATGTTATTGTTTTCCTGATTTCCTTCTCATAGATCTTAGTCAGTGTAGAGGAATCTGACTGATTTCTGTTTTTCTTGTACCCTGCCACTTTACTGAATCCTTCTATTAGTTCCAATTGTTTCCTTGTTGCATCTCTAAGATTTTCTACATAAAGGATAATATCATCTGCAAATATAGTTTTACTTCTTTGCCCATCTGAATGCCTTTTATTTCTCTTTCTTGCCATATTGCTCTGGCTAGGACTTCCAATACAATATTGATTAGGAGTGGCGATAAAGATCATCTTTGTCTGGTTCCTGTTTGCAAGGGAAATGTTTTCAGTCTCTCTCCATTGAGAATAATGTTGGCTGTTGGTTTTGTGTATATGCATTTAAGTATGTTGAGGAATTTCCCTTCTATTCCTATTTTGTTGAGTGTTTTTATTAAGAATGGCTTGGAAGAAAATCAATGAGGCTAGTGGACCACGTGAACCTCAGCCTACATGACCTTGAGACCAGAAGAACTAGATGGTGCCCAGCTACCACTGTCAACAACATGAAAAGGGATCCGTGTAGGCAATCCTGGATAGGGTTGGAGAAAAATGTGGACCAAACTCAAAATCATAAAAAAGACCAGCATTGCTGGTCTGATAGAGACTGGTGAAACCCCTAAAACTACAGACCCTAGTCAGGCTTTGAGCCTGGATTGAACTCACTCCTATGGTTTCTAGCCAAACAACAGACAGTTGTATAAGGTTAACATTTACATCACATAGGTACACTCCTTAGAATAATCAACCATGGGAGATCAGAAGGGCAGTATTTACATAGGGAAATAGCTCAGAAGGCAGAAATGCACAGGAAAGAAGGACTCAGAGGAAAGGTAGCCACAGGGAGGAAGTGGGAAGAGAGCTATCACATTATGGGGATTGTAATCAATGTCATGAAACAAAATGGATATGAACTGTTGTATGGAAAATGAATTTGCTTTATAAACTTTAACCCAAATCACAAGGAAGGAAGAAAAAAAAAAAAAAAAGAATGGGTGTTGGAATTTGTCAAATGCCTCTCTGCAGCATGTGATACAATCATGTCATTTTTGTCCTTCATTTCATTTTTGGAGTGGATTATGTTGATTGCTTTTCTAATATAGAACTATCAATGCATATGTGTATGAATCCCATTTAGTAATGATGTATTATTTTTTTGATATGCTGTTGGAATGTATTGCCTAGAATTTTGTTGAAAATTTAGGCATCAATGCTCATGATGGATACTGGTCTATAATTTTCTTTTTTAAATGATATCTTGCCTGTTTTTGTTATCAAGCTTATGCTTGTCTCATATAGCACGTTCAGGAGTACTCTGTCCTTTTCTACGACCTGCAATAGTTTGAGTAAAATTGGTGTTTACTCTTCTCTGAATGTTTGGTAGAATTTGCCAGTGAAGTCACCTGGGCTAGTTTTTTGTTGTTGTTGGGAGAGTTTTTTTTCCCCCTCCAAATTTTATTGTGCTTTGGGTGTAAATTTACATAGCAAATTTGTTTTACATTCAACAGTTCATGCACATTTGATTTCATGCCTCGATTACTTCTCCAACCATATAAAACTCTCCTCTCCTCCCATCCCTGTGACTACATCTCCCTGTGCCCTTCTTAAGTATGCATTCCTGTTTGTCCAGCTTTCTCTCTGTGTATATGCTGCTCTTCTGGTGTTTCATGGCTGATTGCTCTAAGGGATGCATCTCCTTAGAGTGGGCAGGTGCACTGCCCTGGGGTAGGTGTTCTCCATGTAGGTCTTTCTGTTTGCTGAGAGGCAGTCCATGGGAGTAAGACCATTTCTATGCCCGACAGGTCATCCAGGGCCATAGTCTCAGTGGTTCCACCAGACACTATCCGACCAGTAATTCTGGTCACTTTTGTGTTTTTGAATTTTGTTCCACATTTTTCCTCCCACTCCATCTGGGATCTCCAGTTTTGATCCCTTTCTGAGTGGATGGCATTGGTACCTGGGCACCATCTAGTTCTTCTGGTCTCGGGGTCATAAAGGCTGAGGTCCTCATGGTCCATCTTATCCTTGGACTAATTGTTTCCAGATGCCTTTGATTTTCTTCACTCTTCTTTGCTTCAGATGAGAGACCAATAGTCGCATCTTAGATGGTGCTAGAAAGCTTTTAAGATCCCAGTCACTACTCACCAAAGTAGGTTGTTGTAGTACAAGATATTTATGTACTATGCTGTCCCGTTTGAGCATGATGTCCCTTGAGGCTATGGTCCTGAGTCTGCAGGCCCAGTGCTTCTCTCAAGGTGTTTGGCTGTCTCTGAGAAGTTACTCCAACTCTATCTTCTGTAATGTATGTGGCTAATTTTGTAGCACAAGTACATATGTAAGATTACCTTCAGCCAAATCTATCTTTGGTCTAGGGTATATTCCTGCTTACCTACCCCCACCTGATCTTCTCACCTGTCTATATATTTATCCATAGCCTGGTGTTTGGTGTTAGTGGTAATGCAGTATCGTACATGTACTAGTATTTGCCTCTGTTTGTACCTTATGAACACTTTTCAGTGTCCTTCCTTTTTTTGGAGTTTTTAAATGACCTGTTCAATTTTTTCTTTTGTGATGTGTCTGTTCAAATTTTCTACCTCAGATTGTGTTACTCTGTGTAGGCTGTGTGCTTCTTGAAATGTGCCTATTTCTTCTAGCTTTTCAAATTTGTTGGAGTACAGTTCTTCATAGTATTGTTATTAGCCCTTTTATTCTAGTTAGTTCTGTTGTAATGTCACCCATTTTATTTCTTATTTGTGTTAATTGCATCTTCTCCTTTTTTTCCTTTGTTAAGTTTACCAATGGTTTGTCAATTTTATTAACCCTTTCAAACACCCAAATTCCAGTTGTTTCTTCTTCCTATTGTTTTTCTGTTTCACTTATTTCTGCTCGAATCTTTATTATTTTCTTTCTTTCTGGTGGCTTTTTTGGCAGTCCTTTTCTAATTGTTGCAGATGTTGGGTTAAGGTGTTGATTTTGGTTCTTTTTTGTTTTTTGATGTGTGTCATTTATTGATATAAAAAAATTGTCCTCTGAGCAGTACTTTTGTGTCTCCCAAAGATTTTGGCATGCTGTGTTTTCATTCTTGAGTCAAGGAAATTTTTTAATTCATTTTTTATTTCTTCTGTTTAAGTAGTTTTTAAGCAGAGTGTTACTCAGTTCCCATGTATTTTATTTTTTTCCTTGATCTTCCTCTTGTTGATTTCTAATTCTACAGCATTGTGATCTGAGATGTTTTGCAGTATTTTGATGTATTTATTGAGGCTTGCTTTGTGATCTAACATGTGGGCTATTCTGGAGAATGTTCCATGAGCACTGGAAAAGAATGTATATTGTGCTCTTGCTGGGTAGAGTGTTCTGTTTACTTCTAATAGGTCTATTTGCTTGACTGTGTTGTTCAGACCTTGTGTTATCTTTGTTGAGTTTCTTTCTGCTTGCTGTTCTTCATCAAAAGTGGTGTATTAAAGTCTCCTACTATTACTGTGGAGTTTCCTATTTCTCTTTTCAATTCTGTTAAAGTCTGATTTATATATTTTAGGGTTCTTTCTTTGGGTGTGGAGATATCCCCTTGTTGGATTGAACTTTTAATCATTATATAATGTCCTTCCTTGTCTCTTTTGCTGTTTTTTCCCTTCAAGTATTTTCTGTCAGAAATGAATATTGCTACTCCTTTTGGTTGCCATTTGCTTGCTATGTTTTTCCACCCTTTGACTGTAACCTTATTTTGTCATTGTGTCTGACATATTTATTGTAGTCAGCATACTGGAGGGTCATGTTTTCTTACTTATTCTCGTACTCTCTGTCTCTTAGCTGGTGTATTTAATCCATTTCCATTCAGTGAAATTATTGATAAGTATGAATTTACTGCTGTCATTTTCCTCCATTTTGTGTATGTGTGTGTGGTGTGGAGTTTCAATATATTTTTCTGTGCTGAGTTCACTTTGTTTATGAATTTGCTTAAAAAAAAAATTTCCTTCATTGCTATTGTATTAGTGTTTACTGAGACTTTATGATTTTCTTCTCTTTAATTTTGGTGAGAAGGTTTATTAATTTTCTTTGAGGTTACTCTTTCATTCACTATTATCTTCCCAAATTTAAAACAGCTTCTTCTATCTTGATATCGTCTTGACTTCCACTCCATTTGGATGTTCTGAAATTACATAATTTATTCCCTCTTTTTTGATGTGTGCCGTTATTGTAATAAATTGGCCTCTGATCACTGCTTCTACTGTGTCCCAAAGATTTTAGTAATGTTGCGTTCTCATTCTCATTTGATTCAAGGAATTTTTGAATTTCAATTTTGATTTCTTCTCTTACCCAATCTTTCTCAAGGAGGGTGTTGTTCAGTTTCCATG